>NW_026000037.1:39397423-39407451 GCF_001458135.2 Marmota marmota marmota | reverse complement strand
GGGTGGGGGGGGAAGGGAGGGAGGGAGGGAGGGAAGGAGAAAATGAAGGAAGAAAACAGGGAGGAACATAAAATATACACGTGTTAACAGTAACTATTCCTGAATGATCTCAGTTGATGGGGAAATATCTTTGGTTTCTGTTACATTCTTGTCTGATTTTAAGTTTTCTGAATTGACCGGTTTTTCTTTCATAAAGGGAGGAGGGCTACAGCCCTGGAAGTAAGGAGCCCTATCATAGACCTTACTGGTTTGCTGATCTGGTGCTCCTACAAAACCTCCCTTTTCTTCTGCCAACTTCTGGCTACCCACTATGGATAACCGTGTGACCCAGTTCGAGTCAATGAAACTGGATGAAAGCCTGCTGGGTGGGCTTTTGGGAAAAACACCTCACTTTTCCTTCTGTAGGGGAATATCCTCCAGCCACATGCCTTCCCCTTTTCAACAGCTTTTCTGAGATGTAATCAACACACAATCCAACTCATCCAGTTAAAATGTACAAAAAAAAAAAATGGTTTTTAGTATATTCACTGAATTGTGCAACTATCACCACATTGAATGTTATGGCATTTTTATCACTTTCTCCCAATTTTCATATCCATTAGTGGTCACCTCCCATATCTCTTTGCTTTAAACAACCATGAAACTACTTTCTATGTCTAGATGTGCATAACCTGGACATTTCAAATAAGTGAAATCATGATTTTAGAAAAGTAAGTACCAGAATAGTTATTTACATAGTCACAAACTGCGCTTACACAGCTCCTTATTAATAAAATGGAAAAAAAAAACAGTAATATATAAGTGAAAAACCTGACAGATCCCTCTTTAAACAAGTGATCGAAGTTAACATTCCCAAATACGGGACAAATGTCACTTGATGATTCACCAAGAAGAACAAAATACCCTTTCTATGATGTTTCTCTTGAAAAATGCTTATGTTGGACCTCATCATAAAAAAAAAAAAAAAACATCAACTAAAACTAATTTGAGGGGCATACTATAAAATAAGCTATAAAATACCCTCAAATAAGAAATACATTTTTTGAGAAGCTATTCTAGGTTAAAGGAGACAAAAAATATATACATTGTTAGCCAATGTAATGCTTACACTGAGACTTTCTTTTGGTATAAATGACATTGTAGGCACAATTGGTTAAAGTGAGTGAGGTGTAAGTTTATCTGATAGTATTAAATGATGGTTGATTTTCGGACATTGGTAATTGTTCTGTGGCTATATACCAACACAATTATCTTTTTTAGGATACATGCAATAAAATTTGCATAACTCTGCTGTATAGTAAAGGAAGATGTGATAAAGCAAATATTATAAAATATGAACATTTAGAAGATCTGGATGAAAGGTGTTGTGGTTTGGATCTGGAATGTTCTCTAAAAGGCTTGGTCCCTATTGCAGCAATGTTTAGAGGTGGGACTTTGGGGAAGTAATTGGATCATGAAGACTCTGACCTCATCAGCGGATTAACCATTTGATAAGTTAGAATTTGAATGGACTACCTAGAGGGAGGTGGAAACTATAGGTAGATAGGAAGGAATAGGTCACAGGGAGTGTGCCCTGGAAGAGTTTGTTTTGTCTCCAGACCCTTTCTCTCTCACTGTCTGCTCCCAGGCTTCCATGAGCTGATCATCTTTCCTCCAACTATGCCCTTCTGCCATGATGGTCTGCCTTTACCTCGGGCCCAAAGCAATGGAGCCAGTTGACCATGAACTCAGACCTCAGGAACCTTCAATGAAAAGAAATCTTTCCTCCTCCAGGTTGTTGTTCTCATGCTATTTGTCACAGTGATGATAAGCTAACACAAAGATTATGTGAGAATTCGAATTCTAGGAACTATATTTGCATAAGCCTGAGCTTATGTCAAAAATGGAGAATGAGAGGAATCTTGTTTTTAGGTCTAAAAGAGAATACCCCTATTCTCTGCATACAAAAACAGGTACCAACAAACAAAATATCGGTACTTTTGAAAGCAGAGTTATAAAATGATAAAATGCGTTTATTTTCAATATTCAATTAATGCAAAGTAGCACTTTTAAAAATAATCTCATTATAAAAGAATATTCATGCTATGTATTTCCACTTTTAATAGCATTATGAGGGCAGGATTTTACTTATTGCTTAGTATTTTTTCATTCTCTTGACTCAACACATTTATTGTTTCATTCTATTTCACATGTTTAAGTGATAGATATTGATACTGAGTCAAAAATCTATGGGTTTTCTCTGAAAACTCTCTATTTTAAAAAATATATCAACTTTAGCACCAAGGAGGCAAATGAAATGCTTAGTTGTTAAATAATCCTAATGAAATGTCAACAGCAGAAAAATATTCTCAATCCTCAGCAAGGTCTTCAGGTAATGAAACATTGATTTTTTTTCCTAAACTCTAAAACCATTTTGCTTACTGTACAGGGAAGTAAATGAAAAAGTTATTTGTTTCCAAAGGCACAATCCATTTTTAGATAATTAATTTAATATTTAAAATTATGTACAATATCTTTCCCTTCATTAGCTTTTTGTTTAGTTTGCACTATTATCTTTTTTGAATAAATATCCTGAGTTTATTCTCAAAGCATGTTTCAGACTTCAACTGAATCATTAGAGAAATTATATTTGTGTGTGGGGGGGCATCTATATTTTTGTTAGAAAGTGCCTTATGAATCTAACAAAAGTAAGAAGATACTGTTCTAACATTTATTTTTATTCTTTCATTTGTTTGAATGTTAGCACAATTGAAATTGTTTTGATTTTTGGGTCAAAGGCTTATAATATTCATGAGAATTGTTTAGAATTCAAGGTCTCTGTAAATCTAACTTGAATCCTTTAGCTTGAGATCTAAGTACTAAGTCAAACAAAATGAAAAATATCTGTTATTTACTAAGTGGGAACAATAGCTGCCCACTGACTAGCAGAGTTTTGTTAGGTGAGAATTAAGCACCCTAGGCTGAGAAATATTACTACAATTCTCGCTGAGAGGTGCAGATTAGCCAAAGTGGGGATATTTTCAAAACCTCTATCCTCCAAATATTGAAACACCTCCAGAATGTCTGAGCTCAGAAACTGATTTCAGAGAAGGTGGAGTCACATTTATTTTTTCCTCAGCTAACTCAACAAATGTTGACCATCTTCATCTATTCTTGTCTCCAAATGGAAACAATCCCCTCTAAGTCTGAGTATGATAAGCAATAGTAATTAAAGACAGAATCTTTGTTTGTTTGTTTGGCTTTATTGTGGACTTCATAAGAAATTTTACTTGTTATCTTTAGCTATGACTTGCTTCTGGTTTTTGACATTGGAAGCACAATAGATCAGCTAAATATTATGGAATACAAAATATTCCAAAATTCAATGGTTTAAAAAAGTACCATTTATTGTCACCTGTTATGGTTTAGCTCTGGAATATCTTCCAAAGCTCTTGTGCCAGAAGGGTGGTCCCCAATGCAGCAAGGTTCAGAGGTGGGGAGATATATATATATTATATAACAATATATTAACATAAGGAAATAAGTAACAAAATGTTTTAGGAACCATATCTGTTCCGCATCTTTTTCATGTCTGTGCTTTCTGATGAAGGAAATAATGTTAACTGTAAAGGTTATCAAATATATATCCTTAAGAGGAGGACCAGTTTTTATGTAAATCACTAAATTCTGGGACAACAGACTTTTACTTAATATATGATACTGATTCAACAGCCACATTTAATGTGAGATTCAGTTTTAATACTTACTCAATAACCCATTTGGGGAAAAGAACATCAAGAAGAGTGAATTTTTGTACACAGAATTATCTATCTATAATAGAAGAGGTTGGAAGCACAGGGCACCAAAGAAGCATTGTCTTCTTACATTTGGAACTTGCACTTTCTATTCTGCTGATGAGAACTGTCTTTTCTGTTTCATAGGGAGAGAGGAATATTCACCTCTAAACTAAAAGGCAATAACAAAGTGATATCACTGCAGAGGGTAATAATTCTGATATTTTGATGTATAAGGAGAAAGTTATAATAAAAACTTTCTTTCTTGATTTTGTCATTAGTTGCATATTTAAATTTATTGCAAAATTAAATTTATAAGTTGATTATCTCATTTCTCTTTTCATTTGATAGAATATTTTAAATGCCTCAGGTATTTTTAAATTTTTAGTAAGTACTTCTACATTATTATTACTGCTGAGGGTTTTTATGCTTCAGATGTATAAACAGGGACAGAATGCTTATAAACTTGTCATAAACACCTGAGAGGGTTTACCATGACAACGTGCAGGGGATCTTTCCAGTGGTGCTAACATACTGCTATGATGAGTGGCATCCATTTCAAGTAGTAGTGCCACAGCGACACTGTGGGCGCCTGGGATCTCACTGGGTAGCTGCTAACATGCTCTCTGTCAAGTCTATATCACAGTTATAATTATTCACAAAAATTTTCTCATGCTGACAGAAGCATTTATCACTTTTCTCTCAGACAAGTCTGATTTAAGTACATACAGTTATTCCTCCGTGTCCTCAGGGATTGGTTTCCAGGATCTCTTATGGCACATTAAAATACACCATAATGCTTAAGTCCATTATGTAAAATCAAATAGTATTTGCATAGAGCCTGCACATGGCATCCTGTACACTTAAATAATTTTTATATTACCTATAATATCTAACTCTATGTAAACACCATGGAAATTGTTGTTATGCTGTATTGTTTAGAGAAAGCATCCACAGAAGAAAAAAAAAAGTCTATTCATGTTCAGTTAAATATATTTATCTCAAGAGCTTGAGGAAAGAAAGTTTCTCAGACCATTTTCAACTCTGATATTCAGTAAATCTTATGTGCCAACTCAAAGATCATGGTCTTTCCTTCAACATAAACAATTGATCTTCCACAGACCCTGGGGCTTCCTCAAGTAATACATGATCCAAGAAAAAATTCTGATATATAAGTGAGTTGTATTATCATGGAAACCTGATAAAAGAAATGCTTCCAATATTTAGAAGAAAAAGTAAGAAAGATTCTTTTGTGGACTTTGAATGAAAGTTTAATAAATGAAAGTTGCCTTCTTCAGTGAATGATGATAGAGGGAAAGATTAGAGTTGCTGAATTTGAAGATCAAAAGAATAATTTTTCTTTTTTCTTTTTGGTGGATGAGAAAGGCATTAGATATAAGTGTCTGCTGAAATGGACAGAAGTGACTGGTGTTAGAGCCAGCAAACATGAACATGTAGGTTGTATGACACATAATTTCAGTGTACGCAATTTCCTCAGCCTCTGACATAAATTTCCTTACAGTTATGCAGTGCAGTGGTTGCTCACTTGTATGTGGGGGCCCTAAGGCAAGGGCTTGTTGCATTTCTGAGTACATGACTTCACAGGAATCCCTTGGGGTAGGCTGGAAGCAGAGCTGGCTTAATGATGTAACATGCCAGTTGCACTTAGAAGGACCCAATACTTGGTTTAATGCTCTGCTGTCACCATCTAGAAATTCTTAGTAATCTGGAACAATGAACCCATATTTCTATTTTGGACTGGGTACCTAAAATTATGTATCTTGTGCTGAATGGAAGTGAAAGTGTTTTAAGACTGTAACTGCAGAAATTTGAAGAGGAAAAAATAATTACTTTTCAACTTCTGATATCCAAGAGAGAATTTCTACATTCACCAACTGACTTGAAAGCTAGGATTTGTTGATACAGTAGTTTTCTATTTTCCTTTAGTATTTCAAAGTTCAAGTCAGCAGAACTCAGATTATACATTTTCTCCATAGGGGAAATTCCCATTGCATGAATGAGCAAATGGCTACTATCAATAAGTACAACTACATTAACTCTGCTTTTGATTTTTCAGTGTAAGTGGTATCCTACTTGGGCTAGGGAATACCTTCAGTCAACCTTTAGCACAAATTTACCTGGACTAATATACCTGCCATTTGGCTATGTCTCAGTCAAGATCCAAGTTAAAAAATCTTCCTATATTATTATTATTCAGTTTCAAAAAATGGCTGTATGTGTTTTATAAGAGTGTAAAAAGAAACTAAATTCTACTTTCACTATTGGTTCAAACATTTTTTTGATTTTTGTTTACTTGAAATAATCTAAAATCTAATGACCATATGGAATTTCAAAGGGAAATATTAATGTGACCAACTCAAATAGTTTATGATGCAAAGTAAATTCCGTGCTATTCATCATACAACCGACATTTAAGAAATGACCACTATTATTCATATTTCTAAAGAGAAATTAGTCATGATCACAATGTATGAATCATTTCATTTGGTAACCTAGTAGTCTTTCTCCCATATTTTCAGCTGGGGGAGAGGGCAAGGAGGGAGGGACTGAGGATAAGAATGAGAGCTGAGATGATAAAGTTAAGCAAGTTATTGCTCCTAAACTTGCTTGCAATATGCCAGCCCTCATGGGCTACAGCAAGATTTCTCAAACTTGGTACCTCAACATTGACATTTTGGACTGGAAAATCCTTCATTGTGTATGAGTAGCCTCTGAATTATAGGACATTTAGCAGCATTACTAACCTCTACCCACTAGATACCCCTCCTCCTTAGTTGTGATAACCAAACATCACTCAGGCAAATGTTTTCCTGTGGAGGTGATAAAATCATCCCCCCCCATTAAGAACCACTGAGTTAGATTGAACTAAGACTATAATGGGAGGATTACTTCTCTATAGCTGAAGTCCACAAGCTGGACAGTGATCCTCTTGGTTCTTTTTATAGGCTAATAAGTTGTTATTGTACTTAAAATATGGAAGAGGTAACCTCCCCCCACCCCGCCAAAGTGAATATATTCCCCTATGACTTAGAATAGCCAAGTTAGACTGTCTATTTTTGAACCTTCCCAGAAGTGTATTTGTCTGTATACTTTGGTATGGGGATGGGGATAAGGATTATTCCAAGTTAGAGGCAACAGCTCCAGGTCATCTGTTCCTGCTTTATTTACATGGTAGAAGTAATATCGTAAATGACGGTGGTCTCACAGAAGATGAGTCCATGAGTACACTGAGTTAACACTATCAACACAGGTTTTCAGCTCTGTTAGTGATTAAATAAACAAACTCCATCCCCTAGTGTTTTGGCCCTCCTTATATTACTGCCCCTTCAATGAAGAATGTTTGCTTTAGAATGTCTGGACGGATCTGAGTACTCCCTAGACACTGGCGTACCTGAGAACTTGAAGAGTAGCCCAAAGAAGGGTGAGGTATTTCTAATACCTAACTCGATGCCACAGTCAATACTAACTGTGCTCAGTTACCTTGCAATTTTGACTTATTTGCTTCAATTATTCTTTCAAAGCCTTCAGCAATTAGTTTTACTTTTCTTTAGCAGGGTTAGATTAGGGCTTATCACTCTATACTGTTGCTTCTTTGCTTCCTGAAATTGGAACAGTATACTGAGCAGATTGCTAAACAAACAAATGAAAAACAAAGAAAAATTTGACCAACAAAGACAAGAAAGAAGGTAGGGGGTAGATCCCTTTAAGTTTTTAACAATTTTCAGTGATTTAATTTGAAAACGATTTTCAGTGATTTAATTTGTGAGTGGGGAATGGTTGTATACCAATTTTGTTATTGGAGAGAATGTAAACCTTAAATTACCCAACCATTTATTCTATAGTATTTGCATAGTTGCTTCCATCCTTTAGGGAAAAATACTTTCAAAATAGATAATGCGGAGCCGTGCAACATAATTACTCATCTATCTCAGCTTCTGACAAAGATATGCTACATAAGGTGTCTTGTTTCAGGTTTTGTTCCTTTGCATTTTATTTATCTTTTGTAGGATAGGTTATTTTTAAATAAGATTTTATTACATATCCAGAGCCTTGACTCAATTGTTTGCTTCAAAATAGAACAGGCTTCTTGGTATGTAAAAGGTTTTACATGCAAGGAAACCCAAATGGGGAAGTTCTTGCCTGTGCTGCAGAGTGAGCCTGGGAGCTTGGCCCCACGTGGATGGTGCACATTTCTGCCCATTCTCTGGCCTGGCATCACTGTTTTGATGCATGCTTTTCTGGAAGCAGCATGAAGAAAGGGCACTTTCCACGTGACAGGACACTGAAGTGCCCCCTCACATTTGCACCATTCTGCCTGATATGAGGGTCATAAAACTGAATCAGGTCAGGAGTCTGAGACTCTAAAAGTAACTAGATGTAACTGAAAGATACAATTTTACTTTTAATGAATATTGAAAACGATCATCCTTGAATCACTATACTTAATGTCTACAGGTTATGATCTAAAATGAAGAAATAAAAATTACAAATTAGAAGTCCACAGTTTCTTTCCTGATTCTGGCATTAATAAACTATGTGGGCTTAATAAGTCGTTTATTGTGGGATTCTGTTCAGACTTCTTGTTTCTTCTGGAACAAATCCTAAAACATCAAGATCATCATCCGAACACCCTGAGTGATAACCACTCTAACAGCCTTCTTAGAAAGTCATCTGGCAGAACTAATTAAATTTCAGACCTATATGATCCCCTGGCCAACAATTCCACTTTTAGCTCCTTATTTACTAGATATGAAAATACCAGTATTTAAAGACAGCTGTACAATGAATTTATTATATTATTGTTTTTGGCAACTAAGAACTACAGACAACCCCAAAACATTATTGTTGGATAAAATAGGCAATTCATATTCTGAAATATGTTGTATATTTTGAAAAAGACATAGTTTATGTGAATTGTCTTGAAGATATATCCATGGTGCATTTATAAAGTGAACAGACAGGGGGCTGGGGTTGTGGCTCAGCGGTAGACCGCTCGCCTCGCACGTGCAGGACCCTGGGTTCGATCCTCAGCACCACATAAAAATGTGAAATAAAGGTATTGTGTCCGACTACAATTAAAATAAATAAATAAATAGATATTTAAAGTGACAACTGGCAAAATATGTATCATATCGGATAGTAAATGTTTGTATTTGAATGCATATGTTTATACTTATAGTAAGCAAGAAAAACTATAGATTAATATATCCCAAATCAGCAGTAGATAAACCAAAGGAAGAGAGGAAATTACCAGTTATTTTCAATACGTATCTGTATTGTGTGTGTTTCTCATACATATGTATATATGTAAACACGAAACACATTATTTTTAATCGGCAATGTTTTTCCAATATTGCATTGTGAAAAATTTAAAGCATTTAAGAAATGACCAACATTATTCATATTTCAAAAGAGGAATTAGACATGATTACATAATCTGAATCATTTTGTTTGGTAACCAAGTACTCCTTCTCCCATAATTTGTTGGTGGGGAGGGGAAGAAGAGAAGAAATAGAGACAGACAGACCGACAGACTGACGGACAAATACAGCGAGAGAATATGAGAATGGAGCTGATAATATTAAATATAAGATTAGAAAAGTTTATTACCCTCATCCTGGCCGTGACCAGCCAGTCCTCAAGGGCTAGAGGTTTCTCAACCTCTGTCCTGTTGACATTCCTCATTTTACTTTATTATTTTTTATTCATTTCAAAATCATTGCTTCTGGAGACATAGGTGGTGTGTTACTGAGAATTTAATTGTCAAGGATAGAATCCCCTCTTGCTAAGCAGACAAGAGTTATTAAGGGGTATTGCATGGTTGGGAGGGCTAAAGAGAAACTCTGCTGAGATTCCAGGAATTATTTCCAACTGTCATCAATAGAAGTGGGTTGAGGAGGTGGATTCTTTGTCATTGTTGGAAACTATTATGATATCAGGGATATGCTATTGTGGCTGCTATTTCCAGAATGATACCTCAGCCTTTGCCAGGAATCTTACAAAGAAAAGAATGACCTGTGTATTCAGGAAGTCATCATTACTCACGTGTGTTTTCTAGACCCCAGATAATTTTACCACAGTGGACACTAATAGGGAATCAGCAGGGGAGCTCCTTATCCTGCCTCTCCCCTGAAACGGTTAGTATCCAAATCAAAACAACATCTGCATGATATATATCTATCTACCTATCTATATCTGTATCTATCTACACACACACACACACACAGACACAAT
>NW_026000037.1:39365008-39396575 GCF_001458135.2 Marmota marmota marmota | reverse complement strand
TTATATATATATATATATATATATATATATATATATATATATATATTCAATAATATTTGGTTAATGAATGAATAACCAATCTTCACAATTTGAATAATCTTATAGAGCCATCTTAAAAATTTTGCCTTTGCTACATTTAAGTGAAAGGTGTAGTTTGGAAACATGGAAAGGGTCTTCAACATATAGTGATGGGTGAAGGGCATTCTAAGTGGGAGAGGAGAATGCTAGAAGGTATGGTGGATGGGTGGGACTAGGGGAGCTGGTGAGGGGACCCTTGTTCATGGTGAGAAGGCTGAAGAGAAGGGGTCTAGAATTGAGATTGTTTTCAGATTGAGCAAAATATTGAATGCTGTTCATGCTAAGGCATTAGAATTTATTAAATCAGGTTTTTGTTTTAGTAATGTATTCGCAATATGGAGGAGAGGAAGACTGGAGATGAGAGAGATTGGGCCAGACAGGTCAGGCATAGGCCTATTGAATTGTTTAGGAAAAATAATAGATATTTAAATTTGGCAGACCAAGGCATAAATTTGAAAATATTTTGAAAGTAAAATGAAAAGGACAGGGTAACTATTATAGTTTAAATATGAGGTATGTCCCAAAAGTTCATGTTTGAGATAATACAAGAATGTTCAGAGGTTAAATGATTAGATTATACGAGCTATAACCTAATAACTGGATTAATCCACTGATATGGATTTACTGGGCAGAGACTGTAGGCAGGTAGGGTGTAGCTGGTGGAAGTAGGTTTCTGGGGGCATGACTTTGAGGTTTATATTTTGTCCTTGGAGACCAGAGCATGAGAGGACAACTCTCCCTGCTTCCTGGCTGTCATGTCCTGAGGTACTTTTCTCTGCCACACTCTTCCACCATGATATTCTGCTTCACTTTGGGCCCAGAACTATAAGTTGGCTGACCCTGGACTGAACCTTTGAACTCATAATCCAAAATGAAACTTACCCTCCTCTAAACTGTTCTTTTGCCCACAGTGAGGCAAAGTTGACTAAAGAAGTATGGAATTGAGTGATTTAAAAAAAATGGAGAGAATCTCTTGTTTGCAGGCTGAGTTGAAAGTGTTATTTTGACAAAATAGAAAATATAAACAGGGACATAAATTGTGTTTGTGAAGGAGGGAAGAAATAAAATTTATTTTCCAAACGGTGGCATTGCATTTTAGGTTATGAAAATATTAAGTAGCTACTTAGAAATATGGATTAGGAAGACAGGAGACTTATTAAGATACTGATAATTTAGACTTGGGAGTCACAAACAATAGAGGTTAGTAGATCTCAAGGATAATCTGAGAACATCAATACCTGCTATGCAGTTTTGTAAAAATGAACATTCCTGGGCATAATTCTGGATATATTCAATAAATTCCTGAAGGGAATGGTGTTCAGGAATCTGCCTTTAAAAATATTCTTTTTTATTTTAGTGTATTAATTTTTTTTGAGAACCACTAATGAAAGGGATCATGCCCAGTGGTGAATAATATTTTCTGTGAAAAGTGTATCAGGAGGAGAGATTGCAGATAGAGATGTGGAAGAGAATGAGAGCAGACTGCAGACACTGCAAAGAGATTACAATATTGCTCAAGGAAGAGAAAAAGAAATGGTGATTCTTGGCAGAATAGAGAAATAACAGTAGAAAGAGAAATAGTTTGGAGAGGTGATGGATGCTTCAGGGAAAGCACCAGTTTATCTGCAGAGAATGAGGTAGAGAAAAGGGTATTGGTCTTGTGAATTTGTTGAGTATCATTGACCTCTGAGGTCTCAGTTTCAATAAACTGACCAGAGTAGAGTAATACAGCACCAGTGACCAGTAAGAAAAGAAGGCTACAGATACTGTATTTTGAGAACACCACTGGCTTTCTGTATTTGCAGCTTCCACATCTGCAGCTTTAACCAAGTGTGGGTTGAAAATAATTGCTTCTATACCGAACATGTACAATTTTTTTCCTTGTCATTATTTCCTAAGAAATATAGTGTACAATTATTGACTTAGCTTTACATCATAGTAAGTACTTTAAACAATCTAGAGATGATTTAAAGCATACAGGAGAATGCACATCAGTTATATGCAAATATTTTGCAATTTTATACAAGGGAGCAACTGTGGATTTGGGGCTCTTAGTACCAACTCCTATGGAAATTGAGGGATGACTGTCTTTTTCTTTTGTGGGGGGGGGCAATAAATAATATTATTTACAATTTAATGTAATTTCTACTTCAAATTTCCACTCATCTAAAGAAAAGAAAATATAAACTTAGTCTTACCTCTATATTTATTCTCCTGGGATGTGGTAACCTCTTACTCCATGCTCAGGTCGGTTTGGATAATCATTCAAGAGATAGCTCCAAACCCATTTTCAAGGATATTTCCAACCTGGCAGCTTTCTTGCTTCCCCTAGGTTATTCTCAGCAATGGAGATTCTGTGAGGCAAACATGGCCAGTTTACATAGTTGCAACACACAGCCATTTTGTCTGGGAGTAAACCCTCTTCTGGAGTTTGCTCTTTGGCATCACTTTTACATCTTACAGTTCTTTGTGCACCAGGGATATGGTGTGACATCTCTCAGATACCAGTCCCATGCATGGCTCCTGTTTGTTTCCTTGAAACACTCTTGTTCTCCCAGATGTCTTAAGCACATTACTCATGCACTAGCCACCTAATTCTCAAATTTAGTCACTTTTACTGGTAATTTGTATATAACAAAGTGACTCATCTGGATCCTACGCTAGCACTGGTGATTGATTGTACATGCTTGATTCATCTGCAGAATGAAGAGACTGCAGGTGAGAGAGTTCTCTTTATTTGGGAGCAGGCAAGGAGAGGAGTCCTTTCAGGGGGAGATTGGAAACGTCACTTTTGAAGACTGTACAGAAATGATTCTGAGGACAGCTTGGTGTATGTTGGATGGTCTTTGGGTCAATTTTCATGCAATAAAAATTGCATGCAATTCCATCCTTCTTTGAATGGACTGACTGAGTGGCAACCGTAGGCAAGTGGGACATGGCTGGAGGAGGTGGGCTGCTGGGGTGGGAGGGTATGTTCTGGAAGGGTGCATATTCCCAGTAGTGTCTCTGTCTCTCCACTTCCTGACCCTGCCATAAACTGAGCAGTTTTCCTCTGTTGGATCATTTCCCCATGATAACCTGCCTTACCTTGGACCCAGAGAAATGTAGTCAGCTGTCTGAACTGAGACCTCTGAAACTATGAGCTCAAAATACACTTGTCCTCCTCTAAATTCTTCTGGTTGGATACTTTGGTCACAGTGATGCGAAAGCTAACTAAAACACCTGCCAACTCATACAGTAGGGTGTGTAACAACAGAGCTAATGAAAGTTAAAATGTTGCTTCTCTGTAATTACCATGGGACCCTTATGTACAAATTATCAATAGCATTGAGAATGGACAGTCCTTGCAAGAGAAGCAATAGTAGGGACAATAATACCCCTCACGCCATAACAATGTTGGTGATGGTGATGGTGCTGCCATTACAGATGGAAGCATCCTTTTAGTTAATTTCTTCTGTGGCTTCAGCTTTGGCAATTGTAGCCATCCTACAGATATAGATACTCTCCAGGCTTACACAGTGACATTCTTACAGCCTTAGGAAGGCAACAGTGGTTAACATTGGCATAGATGCCACTTCCAGAGTCTACTCTGTTGGGGTAGATGAACCAGAGGGAACATGGAGCTATGTGTGTTACAGGGAAGATTAGGTCTTGGAACACTCCATGACTGGAGGAGAATTTCAGAAGCCTTTGAGAGAGAGTTAGGGTCCCACAAAGAAGGTCAGGAGTGTACTATAGGGTTACAATCTTGTGTCAATTATTTCTATTCCATGTGTTGCTCATCTGTAGTATAGTAGATAAACAGATTAAATTGATGGAAAACTGAGGTTCAGGGAGTTAGTTAAGCAATGTACAGAATTCTATCCATGGCTAGTGAGTTGTGGGTTTCTTTGGAAACTCATGCTGCCATCTTGATATTTGAGGCAAAAGAGAAGATGCCAGAGGAGAGAAAAAGATCACAGTTATCTAAGATAATTGATGGCAAGGTCCAGAATAGGTTTGGAGAGGAGGAACTAAAGCTATGGCTGAAGGAATTAATTAAAGAACTTTGGTAAATGGGATGTAAGAAACTCAAGCAGAAATATATCAGACATAAGATTATAAATATATGGAATTGGATAATGAGAAAGCCAACTGAATCAGCATACAAAGAAAGTAATGAGTTACATCTGGAACAGGAGAGAAATTAGAGAAGCAGAGGAAATAAAGGTAGGGTTGTGATAAACTGGGGAATGTTGATAAGGCCAGATTTTTTTGTCCTCCTTTTCTTAATATTTAGCATGTTTTTAGTTTTCTTTCTTTCTTTCTTTTTTTTTTTTTGAGGTGGGGGGCACTGGGGATTGAACTCAGGAGCATTCAATCACTGAGCCACATCCCCAGCCCTATTTTATATTTTATTTAGAGACAGGGTCTCACTGAGTTGCTTAGTGCCTTGCCATTGGGGAGGGTGGCTTTGCACTCATGACCCTCCTACCTCAGCCTCCCGAGCCACTGCGATTACAGATCTGCACCACTGTGCCTGACAACTTTTACCATGTCTTTCTGAGACACAACCCCAAATAGTGCACAGTTCAACGTGTTACATTTGCTTCTGGAAATACATTGGAATCATACAGATGTATGTGCCAACGCAGGAGATTAAAAGTTGATCGACATGATCTGTTTCCCATGGCTAGCTCAGCATATGCCTAGCTTCTCAGAGAAGTCTAGCACTTGTATTTTTTGATTATATATTTGTGATTATGTATCACACATACGTAATCACAAAACAACAACAGAAATGGCCATTTAGCATAGTTTCTAGAGTGAGTGGAATGAACACCTGGTAAAATGCCACAATAAATACATCCCCTCATGCTTTCCTTGCCATGTGAAGGCATGAAGCACATCAAACCTGATGATGAGGGGTGGAGGTGTAATATCCTTCTGTTGCTTGTTATTGGGGTAATCAGATCTATATGAGTGATGAGGTCATCTCGTTGTACACGGAATCTTCTAATTTATGTTTGAAGTGTGTCTTCAGCCTGTGGAACATCCTCGTCATAGCCCAGGTTACACAGTGGTGGTACAGATGGCCACTGGGCGATGTGATTTGAGAGGAGGCACAGAAGGAGGCACACCCAACCCCAAGTATTTATCCACCTGCTGATTCAGGTTTGGAATCTCCAAATACCATCACTTTCCAGAAGGACAAGAGACTCAGAAAATGGATAGGTTTCATCACAAGCTATATCCCTTTTGGTTTTCCTTTAAGAATATATTGTTTATTCACAGGGAACTCACCAAGTCCTTGGATGGGAACCTTGTACGACTCAGTTCTCTCTGGCAAGAGAGTGAGCTGTGGTGTGGAATCACTCTGATTTGTAAAGTAGACTCTCAACAAGGTGGATCCATGGGTGTGCGCTCTGTTATTTCCAAAGTTTATGATAAAGTGTGTGGGACACAACTGGCCCTGACTCTGAGCGAGATGTTGTCCTCGGATTGGTATTAGAGAAAGATGTGCTCAAAAGTGGAGTTTATGTCGTTGATACCATGTTGTTTTCTCTTTAACCTGCCAAAGACTGAATATTTTGAAAGAACGAAGGGGACTTTAAATTCACAGTATTGCAGTCACTTGTTTATTCAATATGTATTCGTTGTAAAATTACCAAGGGCCATACTCTTTGCTAGATGGTAGAAACACAAGAACAAATATTCTGAGTTCCCAATCTTTGAAAATCTCAGAGTGTAATGGAAGACAGAGGGCACAGCCCCCCCCAAAAATATTAATAGAACAAAGTCAAATAATAAAGTCTTATAACAAGTGGAATAGATTGCCAATACAAGCTATTGTACGAACACAGAGAAAAAGGGAAACTATTCTTTCAGACATCAGGAAATATTCAAAGACATTGTATTTGCATTAAATTAAATGTATCAAGAAGCAGAGATGTGAAATATTCTAGGAAGAGGGAAAGTTAACTCTTCAAGAGAATAGGATTTACTAACCCATCAAAATGCATGTAGAAAATCACAGGAGTAAGTTGTCACTGAGCAAGGGCTGAGAGATGGCCACATCTGGCAGGTAAATTTCACTAGACTGGAAATTTGTGAAGCATTTTCCCAGGAGGATAATGCAGGTAATGCAGATCCTAAACATTATGAAGACTGGGGATCCTGACAGGTGAGCAACAGGCATGGGATGCAAATAGAAAAGCAGTTGGAGGCCAATGAAAATAAATTTTATGTTCTAAATAAGTTTTCTTGGCATTAGTCCTAATATATTTCAGCCCAACAGAGGCCATGTATCCAAATCAAGATGACATTAAAAATATGGAAAGATCAAAATCAATACCCAAGGCTTAATAAAGAGCTGAACTCAGCATATACCACAGAGGGTGTCAAGATCTCACTCCAGGCCTTTTCAGTTTCGTAAAGTGATGAGCTTTGAAAGTGTGTTGTTTCTGCTCCAGAATTTCAAGTAACTGTGTGAAAGTCAGCGCATACTCCTGTCACTCCAGGTTTGCCTCATTTCTCCATAGGAAATGTTCATTTATGAGGTCAAATCCACATGTTTTTTTCTTACTTGGAGCGTTTTGTGTTGTGTCTGTTCTATAGATGCAAAGGGTCACATTGAGGCCATGGAGATTTTGGTTTAAAAAGCAGACACTGACTATGGGCAGGTTCTCAGGAAAAGTCTGAACAAGCACACACTGTTAGGGTGGGAGACATCATAGAAAAAATGTGACCCTAAACTCTACATTTCAGAAGTGATATTTACATGCCTGGAGCAGGACTACAGTTCTTGGAATCAGCAGAATGGCTAGGAGCTGCTCTACAATAATAGACTTGTAAATTTGTTTTAATTTAATTTTTTTTAGCATGAGAATTTGGCTATGAAAATGAAAAGCAAACACAAGTATAAAACAATCAGTAGTTTCACTAGAGGTAATGAAACTTCCAGTATAAAGCAAGAAACAGTCTTCTTGTTTAGAGAGACAGATAATGAATCTATGTCACCGAGTAGCCTGCTTTCTGAACAATAGAATTTCTACATATCTTATTATAAAGGGAATCCTGGACCAAGGTATTTGGCATAAATCTTAGTCTCTAATAAAGGATGTCTCACTTGATTGAGGACAATGAGGAGCCTGTTTTGAAGGAAAGGGTTTTCCTTAGATCCTGGAAGTTACACCATGAGAGCCAGCACTCAATCCTGAATCCTAATAATCCCACTCTGCTGTGAGGACACTGAGGTCCTCAGAGCTACAGTAATTGGGCAGCAGTGAACCCCCCACAACCACCACCATCTGCCTCTAATGCTCTGCTTCCTATCCCATCTGTGGCTTCTCTATGGCAACTCGCCCTTCTGTTTAGAAACTGACCTTGGCAGATGTCCATGCTGAACCCTAATAATTATTGAAGCTTGATTCTGGGAAGTTGGAAAAGAGAATTGGTAAAGCAGAAGCAAGGTTGCCCAGGTGAAAGAGGACTACGGCTGGGTTTTCAGGCACATGTCAATATGCCTATGTCTTTAATCTTTATATGTCTTCACTCAATCTTCTCAGCAAACCTATGAAGGAGATGCTATTAGTATCATAACCTATTTTTTTGAATTTTAATTGAAACATATCACCTATTTTAAGGATAATATTACCAAGGTTACACAACTAGTAATTGGCAGTGTGAGTGTTGAAACCAGATCATCTGACTCCAAGGTATGTGATCTTCACCAGTGTACAATGCATATACAATCATCTATAGATACTCACACTCAGAGGTGCATGTAGTAGGTAATGTGTTTCTCTTTCCTTCACCTACAGAAGCCTTACAAGTTCTCAATAGTCCAAAGACTGCTTGATTATTTTATGGATTCCTTTATTGTTTTTATTATTCTCATGAAAAATTTAATCAGATAACATATTACTCAGACATATTTTGGGAGACAATTGAGGTTAGTCATTCAATAAATAGTTAATGAGCAACTTATTCTAGTAAAAGATCAAAAAAATGAAAAAACATGGATACCAGAATTTCTGATATCTAATTGCTGAGTCTCTAAAAGGAAGATCAGATAAGAGGTGGAGGAAGAGAAGGGCCATATAAAAGATATACACCAAGTCTGGAGTGGATTCCATGAGAGAGTGATCACATTTCCTGAAGAGATTAAGAACAGGGCTCTGGAGAGGCCCCCTATGCCAAAAGGATTTTAGCAGCAGGACCATGCATGTGCACTGCTGCCATGTTCTCAGCTTTTCTTTCTTGAACACTCAGCCAAGTTCCCTTCTTAAATATGCTTGTAGCTCCAAGTGTCTTTTTTTTCTTACACTTATCAGAGTTTCAGTTTTGCATAAGTGCAGGAACTATGCTGGTTTTGCTCACACTGGAATCTCTCCTGCCTGGCAGCATGCCTGGTTCAGAATAGGTACTGAATAAATATTGCATGAGCCAGTAGGGCAAGGAATTGAAATCTTTTCTCAAGTAAGACAAACCGTGTGAAAAGAAGAGATGCCCTAAAGGAAGAGTCAGACTAGAAGGCACTAGGCTGGGATAGAGATCCTAGTACGGAGGGCCTTCAACACCAGGGGAAGAGGCTGTAGTGATTTTGAGCAGAGCTTTGAGGAAACACCATCAGAGTAGAAAGATGAGCAGAGCTGAGGGCTTTTCAGGGGGCAATGTAGAGGGCATATCCACAAGGAATATCAACAGTGCTCTGTAGGGGTCTATCCCAAAAGAATGGCTTCCTATATTACAAGCTGCCACATAATGAGGACCATGTCAGAGTGTTCCTTTATGCCCTTCCCCCTGGGTCACGTGAATTGGCATTTCTTCTGTATATATATTTGCCAAAGATAAAAACTGATAATCCTAACCAACTGTTATTTAAATAAGTAGTGATTTATTTTTTGCAACTAAGGATCCCTGCTTACAAGAGGACACATTTTATGTCAGGGGAGATCAGGGTCCAGCAGTGTCCTTGAAGGGCATGCAGATTGCCCTGTGCTTATCTTCTTCTCTGTCCCAGTTGCACTCTCATTACTGCCCTGATATCTAGGTGGCAGCAAAGAAAGGGACGTCAGTAGCAGGGGCTCTGTTAATAGGGTTCCAGATCCCAGAATCCCCAACTCATTTATTTCTTTAGGTCATGGATCTCTTATCTTCAGTTGATGGACTGTCACTCAAAATGACTTCTGTCTGTTTATTTATTGGTTAGTCCAAGCAAGGAATAACAGGCATTACTCCAATAATCACAAACAAGGAGGGAGGTCAAGTGTGATCTTTTTCATTTTCAGAATGGAAATTCAAGAGTTGTCTGCTGCCACTGCTTATGTCAGTTGTTATCACAAGCAGGCATGGGATGAAACAGGAAGCAAAAGTTTCATGCATTATTCAATGACCAGAGGATTTAAGAGAATACACCGTTGTTAGCTTTATCATCTTCACTGATAATCTTCTCAATATCACTAGTCTGAGAGTTAGGATTGATTGTTTGAGAGTGAGGGTTGATTTTCTTTTTTATGAAGATTGTATGCTGGGGCAAAGCAAGCAGACCCAAAGAGCCCCTGTAAGCACGGAAAATGGCAAATTGCAAATGGCGAGGCTACGTGCAGGCCAGGCATTTGAAGTGTTCCACACAGGCTACTCCTGAAAAAGGAGAAACTAAAGACATGAAGGCACAATAGAACCTTATGAGGGTAAACAATCACTTGAACAGGATGATGACCATAGTATGGAAAAGAGGGAGGTGTGAAAATGTCCATTGGGACAGAGCAGGAATAATATGGCAAAGGACTTCAAAGAATGCAAAGATGAGCCTAAGATCTTGAGACAGAACAGGATGCTAATCTTGATGGAAAGGGGAGACAAAAGAAGCTGTACATTGAGATGTGAGGATGTAGACACTGGATTGGGTCAGATTGAGTTCGAGATGATGAGCAGGAATCCAGGCAAATGTTTCAGCAGGTGAAAGTAGAGAGCCTCAGAGAAGCTATGGAGGAGACTAGAAGTGATCTAATGGTTTCACATAGGTAGTTGTATGCCCAATTTTTTAAAAAGAAGGGACAGTTCGAGCAAGACGGCCAATAGCTTCAAATCCTGCAGACAAACAGGGGCTTAGAAAACATAACTGGATTTGATTACAATAAAAAAAAAAAAACTATATCTGTGCAGCAGAAGCCAAACTGCAAAGGGTTCATTCATGAGTGAAACTGAGACCCGAGAGGACATAGATGTAGAATAATTTTATATACTTTTGGCAGTGAAGGGAAAAGACAATGCTATGGTGATTGATGGGCTAAACCTATATAGACAAAATAAGCTTAGAATACAGAAAGCCTGAATGTGTTATAGGTAAGAAGGGCTAGAGCAATGAAAAATAAGAAAATTCAAAATATGCATGAAGAAAGAATTATTCATGAAGTCATACTTTAGAACTGGCATTAAAGCAGAAAGGTGAAGACCAATATTCACAATTAGAGTAGAGATAATTCTTCCTCTGAGTTAGGAAATATGAGGTAAAAATGATGGAATATATAAACAGAGTTTATGGAGAAGAAAGGTAATATAAAAAAAGTTTGCATCGAATTGTTTCGATCTTATCAGTAATAACAGGAATCAAAGCCATTGATTTAAAGGAAACAGAATGTAGTCAACACTCCACAACAAAGCTGGGTGAATATTTGTATTAACTATGTTTTTTATTATCTGTGCTGTGATGCCTTAATATCTGGGGCCTTGCTGACCCTGGACAGACTGTCCCTCCAAGTGTGGCCGATTCCCATGCATGGTAAACAACTCATCAGCAAGTGAAAACCCACAAATGCAGAGCTCCCCTGAGAGAACCACCTCCTTTATGAGCTCTCATACTCTGGGCCACCCTCTGCTTTCCCTAATCGCCCCAGGCCCAGGTACCAGGCCACTAAGAACAGCCTGTGGGCCCCACAGTCCACTGAAACTGTTCAAAATAGCCCATCTTAAGCCTGCTAATCCTGCCCTACTGATTACTCACTAAAGCAATCACAGTAAAGTGTCTTGTTTCAGTTTCTCTTCTTTTTCTGCCTCTTGCCTCTGACCTCAAGGCTTCCTCCACTTGAAAACTGTGATCAACATACTGTCTCTTCTCATCTCTTGAGCTGTTTAACTTACCATACCAAAAACATAACAAAATAATTAAAACAATATATTATAATTATATACATTACATTAATATTTAATGTCCTTCATTTTTAAAACAGGTAGGCTTTAATGGCATCTTGTAAAAGGATAAGGAATAATTGTTGTGCGATTTTATGTTTTAAAAATTATTTTATATCATTCTGGACTTCTTCTGATATCTGAACAATCATTAAATAATATCAGTTTACGGTGAAACATATGTTTTGATACATAAATCACAACAGGCCAAATTTGAAAGTATGTATGTGATCTATTATGATTCTGAGGCTTGTAAAGAGAACAGATGGATGAATAGTAATGGAAAAGGTGAATGTGAATGTGGTTTTTTGCATAAAATGAGTAGTCATCTCCAGCCTCCTATGCCCCTACCTCTTGTGTCCAGAGTTAATACCAGAGCACTGAGGCCATCGGTGATTTTCTTGGATTCCAGCAGTATCGAGTCTGACTGCATCTATTTACTCTTAATTCATGGCAACAACCCCATTTTGGAAGCAATCTTCTTTTTGATGAATTGAAACACAAACTAGTTTCACACTGATTCTGAAAGTCTATTTTTCTATTGTATTCTGATGTATTACACATCATCAGCTAGTTTTCTTAAAAAAAGAAGTCCTGAGCCAGCAGTGTAAGGTGCAAGCACCCTGTAAGAGATGAGCACTGGGCTGAACAGAGCCATTTCTCATTGTTCAGCCTATGGTAATTGTGGTCATGCGGCTGAGCCATTTGTACAGTCAATGGGTTAGGCAACACTGCATGGATTCTCTGTCTCCTCTGTGTGGCTGTGTCATAATGAGTGGAGACTTTTATAAATTATATAATTACTGCTTACTTTTGAATATTGTGCCAATTACAAAATTCTACCTCGAAGTTCTAATTGGAAGGTCAATGGTTAATGGGGTGACTCTACTTCCAGTAGGATGTGTTTGCACATGTGCCAGTAAAACAGTGTGTAGGCTTCCACTTAACCTCACTTAGGACTTTTACAATACTGATTTTGTTTATGTGTGTGTATGTGTATATATACACACATTCATACACACAAACACAATGTTATTTCACTTTTCTAAATATTCTAAAGGATGGATGTAATGAAGCAATCAATCTAATAAAACAAATCAATGCAATGAATCAATCTAACAAAACAAATGCATTGAGAGAAAAAATGACCTTTGGCTTTCATTTTCTAGCACAACATTATGATTTGATTCTGATTGTTGTATGTAGAGACAATAATATCACCTACACAAAGTCTGATGAATTCTGTAATAAAAAAGGAAGTTTTACAAAGGTGGCTGTGGAAGTATTGCCATTGTAATAATGTTGAGCCTTTACTGTTTCAAAGAAAAGAAATACTACTTACATAATAAATTATAGCTGAAACTATGTATTCAGTTATAGGGTTTCCTGATTAGCTCATAAACTGAGTTCTAGCCAGGCATGGTGGTTTATGGTGGTGAAGCCTGTAATCCCAGTGACTAGGGAGGCTGAGGCAGGAGGATTGCAAGTTTGAGGGCACCCTCAGAATCTTAGTGAGATTCTTTCTCAAAATAAAAATAAAAAGGGCTAGAAATGTAACTCAGGAGTAAAGTGCCCCTGCGCTCAATCCCCAGTACCAAAACAAAACAGAACCAAATAAAAAACTAAATTTTAGTAAAACGTTCAACTAAGATTTTGAAAAGACAGTTTTAAGAGTTCATCATTTCTGAGATTTCTGTGACCTGCCTGCACTTTTACGCTACACAGCAATCACATAGTTAAACAGCATATTTCTCAAAGTTATGAAAAAAAAGTTGATGTTTTTAACATACTATAAAAACTCTATATGTTGGGCTGGGCATATAGCTCAGTTGGTAGAGTGCTTGACCTGCATGCACAAGGCTCTGGGTTTAATCCAGAGCATCAATTGTGGTGACAAGACAAAAACAAAAACAAAACAAAAAACCCATAAAACTCTGTGTGCTGAAATTTAAGCTGATTTACCTGGTGATACCTTCTGCTATATAGGCTTTAGCATTCTTTCCAATGTGGAGCCCAAGATCCTTCTGGGGGCTATATGGATTTTTATTTAACATAATACTTTGCATGATATTCAGAAAGAATCTTAAACAATCAAGAAAATCTAGATCAGGAGCTAAATAACTAAGAGAAGACTTAATTTTATTATGGCCTAGGGTGTTTATCTGAAGGAAATGGCTTTTCCTTTGTTTTATTGACATGCCATCCTCCAGAAATTAAAAAAAAAAAGTAAGTAAGTGTGAGAAGCAAAATTCAGAGTATAATTGCCATCATTTGTTGACCAAACTTATTTTGCCAAATAGAGACAAGAATGTTAGAGTGATAATCTTAGGTGCTATTGTTAACTGGCTAAAAAAAAAAAATCTTTAAAACTTAAAAAAGTCAGACTAACACAGGATTCTGGAGCAACAGTATAATGGAGCCAAACAGGAGTGAGAGTTGTCTAAGTAGGATCCTGATAGGAGTGTCCTCCTCACCCTTTGGAAGTACCTCATTCTTTCAGATCAAGATCATTGTATCAATGTGAGAAGCAATCTTTTCAAAAAAGCAATGTCCCCGGTCAGGGGTTTGCAAAGGTTTTCACTGTGGGACAGAGAACAAATATGTTGTGTTCAAAGGACCAACAGCCTCTATTGTTCCCACAGAACTCGTCATTTTAGAGAGAGCAGCCACAGACAATATGTGTTATGTCTTAGATATGAGGTGTCCCCAAAAGCTCCTGTGCAAAACCATTCAGAGGGGAAATGATTAAATTATAAGAGCTCTAACTTAATCAGTGGAATAGCCCCTGATATGGATTAACTGGGTCATAACTGCAGGGGAGATAGGGAGCGGCTGGAAGAAGTTGGTTGCTGGGGTTGTGTCTTTGGGTTTGAATTTTTTCCCTGGTGAGTGGAGCTCTCTGCTTCCTGTTGCCATGTCCTGAGCTGCTTTCCTCCTCCGTGCCCTTCTTCCAAGTTTGCACTTTTCTTTGCCACTTTTTCTCCTATTGTCCCCATTTCTTCTCCTTATTCCTAACTTGCTCAACTGCCTTCTGCTATTTCAGCCACATTTCTTGCCTGAACCTAATCTCCCACTTCTCTCTGACCTTCGTGCTGGATTTTCTCTTTTATTTCTTTTTCCTCCTTTCCTCCTGTCTTCTCTGTGCTAAGCTAAGCTCACCTCCTTGAAAGGTCACTACTCAGACTTTCACCTGACTTTCCTCTGAGCCCCAGGCCACAGATGAACCTGTTGGTCTGATGGGCCTGCAGGACAGCTTTAGGTTCCTTAAGCCTGTAGCCTGCTCACTGAGGAACACAGTGACAGCCAAACTCTCTTCCAGACTCCTGCAGAAAGAAACTGTCCAATGGGACTTGTATCTTTGCAGGGCCAATGACTATCTGGTTCCATTGATTTTCTTTTTAAATAATTTAGCTTTTAACTAAAGCTTTATCTAATGCATTTATCTTTTACTTGCACACTTTCTATTTATCCAAGTTTTGGAGAACTCATATGCACTTCTGGTACCATGTAAGAGCTCAAATTCATAGGTTCAATTATACATGTTTTTTTGGATAAATAGTCTTAGTAATGTGGATATCAAAATGACTCATCTTGGCTCTATTAGATCTTAAGTAACTTAAGCTTACTGTCAAGAATTTAGAATTCACATTTGAGAAAACAGAAGTTAGAAATCACTATGAATTCTATTTTCTAGATATAACTATTGTTAATATTTGGGTGTTTAATGTCCCCAAGTTTTATGAAAAGATAAGCACAGATAGGTTTATACATGTGTATCATTCCTAATTTGATCCAAGAAGCACAACCAAATACAACACAGGAATTGAATTTTCTTAACCATGCAAGCTGGCTAATCCTAAGGTTGTTGTCTCTGATTGTGTCTGAAGCTGGAGCTTGAAAACCTATATCAAGCTAGATGCAACCTGTAAAATGAGAATGATAATGTTAACCTAATAGGTATTATCATTAGAATTACAGGAAATAATGTAGAAACATGGCAATGTAGGCAATGTAACAATGTAGTAACTGGCTTACAGGAAGAGCACAACCAATCTTAGCAATGGTGACTTTTGTCACTAATTACCTTTTCCATCACTGATACTTATTAGCTATCGATAATTTATACAACTTTTCTGGGCTCAGTTTCATGACCTTTAAAGTCGAGCCTCTGGTACTCACCTCAAAGTGCTGTTAAGAATTAAACGAGTGGGTATATATGTGACTGCATGGCCAATGTAATTCTGTAACCTGTACACTCAGAAAAAT
Source organism: Marmota marmota marmota (assembly GCF_001458135.2). NCBI lineage: Eukaryota > Metazoa > Chordata > Mammalia > Rodentia > Sciuridae > Marmota > Marmota marmota. The sequence goes on along the minus strand of NW_026000037.1, from coordinate 39,381,059 downwards.
GAGAAATTATATCCCATCTGATTCAAATGTATGATATGTCAAATCATTGTACTGTCATGTGTCATGTCATGTTTAATTAAAAGAAATTAAAAAAATAAAAAAGAATTAAACAAGAAAGTAAGTATCAAATATCTAACTCATGTCTTACAAAAAGATAGTGCTCAGTGAAATCTAAGATTCTTCTAATGCTTAGATTGACTTAACTCCGCCATGACATTAACTCATATTGAACTTATCTTTATCTAAGTCTTTGGGGTTTCTTTTATAGGCATGGTGAAATATCTCTTTTACCCAATGCCTAAAAAAAAATTATGCAACTCAATGTGGGACTTCACATTTATCTTTGTTGTCTTTCATTGTAGAATATTTCTACTTCATATCTCAAAATACCAAGATTTCCTTCAAACTTGATTCTGAGTTCAATATATATAGTAATTTGTGTTCCATGTTTTTTCATTCTTCCTGTGAATTCATCTAGGATATGAGGGTGAGCTTTGTACGACTGTTGATTTTGTAAGTCAAAAAATGGTCACACGTTGGCAGATGTGAATGGTTCAACCTAATATTTATTAGAGAGTTGAACTGAATAGAGGCAAGGACATACTCTGAAAGAAGTCATTATTAGTAGTCTTGACCTGTGGAGGTCATGAATCTCTTTGAAAATCTAATGAAAGCGATGTATTTCCTTTCCAGAACACACACACACACACACACACACACACACACACAGAGTTTTTGATATTACTTCCCTTCATAGAGGCAGAATATAAAACTAACTCTAAAAATTATATCAATTTAAATTGGGTACATAGCTACAAATGTAAAGCAAAACATGCTCAATTTTAAATTGCAGTGAGAAGACAACAATGTTTTGGCTTGAATAAAAAGTAAACTTTGTGGAATTCATTCACGTGGCTCTGTGAAAATCATCTTATGACGATCAGTTTAGCGCTCCCTTCTGTGCCCAGACACGCAAGACACTCAACTGACAAACACCTATATCAGCAAACAAGGGGAACCGACCCCCTGCCCCAGCACTGGTTTTGCTAGCTGAGACCAGGCTTGTTCTAAAAGCACAGCTATTATTAGGTCTTCAGGAAGAATTTTTATCATACCACATCGCATGCTCTCTAGACAGGAAGGTGAGTTTTCATGAGGCCTGAAAGTCAGCAAAATGAGCATTATGAATTCACATCTCACTTTCAGGTCATCTGAGGAGAAGTAATCATCTGAAAACTGCTCTGGTGTCCCCGGGTGTCTGTAGATTTTGGCTTCCTTAAAAGTTGACAGAGCTTTGCTGCCTTTGATTTCAGCTTATAGGATCACTGCCTCCAGCAACAGCAAAGTCTTCAGAACTATTCATTTCCAGTTTTTTTTTTTCCAGGATGTTTGTTTGGTGAAATATTTTATATTTTAAAATAGTATCTTTTATGTTTTTTCATTCTTCCTGTGAATTCATCTAAGATATGAGAGTGAATATTTAATGCTGAATATAGGGACTTCATGAAGAGGTTTGAATTATTCCTATGGCCAAAATGTTTGTCAGACGAGCCAATTTAGAATGATAGCTTCCATGACAAATAGTTTGGCAAGTGGATTTCTTCTGTCAAATAAAAAGGGTGATGGGTGGGTAGAGTTCGGGGACTCTGTCCGAAGTCATTCCAGCTTGTATTAAAGACTCATATTCTGTATCACATGAAAGAACTCCATATTAAGCTCTCATATCTCAGCAAAACTTCTTGGCAGAATAATTTCTGTCCCCAACTGTGATGATGTGAATGAATTTTATGGTGGTAGACAAATGTTTCAGGTAGTTGATTAGGTCTCTAACCTCAACACACCTTGACAAGCATCACTAGGTTCATAGTTCTATGTACTTATTTTATTATTTCTTTTCTTATTGGAGGGGAGAAAAAGTGATATATTCTCCTCAACCATTGCTAGTTCATGCCTGACACTTTGTGTTGGTTCATTTCCATTACTGTAACAAAATACCTGAGTTGAGCTAACTTCATCAAGAAAAGAGGTTTATTTAGATTACAGTTTTAGAAGTTTGAAATACAAACAGCTTGGCACAGGCTATGGAAAGAGCCCCATATTGGATGGTGAAGCACACTTGGGAGGATCACATTTCAAAAAATACAAAGTCAGAAACTCAGGGTGGGGCCAGGGTCAGGCTTCTCTAACAACCTTGTTATAAGAACTTTACCAGGGTCTTGCAAGAAATACCTCGATCCCTTCAGAGGGCAAGCCTCTAGTTAAACTAAGGATCTATTGCTAGGTTCCACCTTTTAGGAGTTCGCATCCCTCCCAATATCACCGCCCTGGGGACCAAGTTCCAGCATAAGTAATCACATGCCCCTGTAACAAACATACAGCAGATTAATAGAGGAAAAGGAGAGCAAATTTACTTAATCACAGTTCTACATGACAAAGGAGGATTCACAAATGAACACCCAAAGACACAGATAAAACTGAGCATTCTTATGTGACCCTGATGACAGAAGTGGGAGTTGTGGACATAAGAGGTAAGACCTCATGGTGATAATGGGGAGCAGGGGGTGGGGGGGTCTGTGGACTGATTGTTCAGATTGTTTTGTCTCTGTCACAGTCCTTCTCCCCAGACAGGACAGGACAACTGTCACATGAGGATCTTCAGGGTAGATGGAAAAAGGTCAGAAAATTACATTCCTAGGTTTTCTGGTAAGCTTTGGGGGGAAGAAATTATAATTTCTGTGACCCTTCTTGGGGGAGTCGGGAGGAGCTTTTGTGGTTTTTCTCCAATTCCTTCACCTTAAAATATTCACTATGCCAAGGTACAGTGTTTAGGGGTATCATGTTCTGAGACGTGACATTATCAATTCACTTGAGAAGAGCTACCCAGAGACACTCAAGGACAAGTGTCATGCAGAAGTGGCATGTACCTCCTGAATGTGTTATATCTCATAGATAACAGAGTGCGCATCACTCATGTTTTCAGACCACAGGTATGGCATAATCATTATATACTTTTATCATAGTACTCAAGAGATGAACTGAAATAAACACGTTCCAAATAAAAATACGAATTGACACTCCTCATAATAATATTCTGTTATTAATAATAAATTAGTTTTCAAATGCTTACATTAACTGTCTCATCAGTATCATAAATGATTACTATTACAGGTTACACATGACAACTATAACAACTGTCTTCAGATTTTGTCTTTTAAAATCCTGCAACCAATGGCACTCATCCGATCCCCCAGTTGGCTCAACCTTCACTGAAATAGTTTAGCTTTCATTCTCTATTCATTTTCCTTTATGGTCCTAGCTTTTATTATCATGTCTTCTTCCAAATTCTTTCCCATAAGCCAAACTAATGTTATAAGGTGATTATTTCCATCTCATCCTTACCTTAATGAATATCCCCTGCTGTATAATATGTCCTCTTTTCAGGCTTTTTTTTTCTACCACTTAACGGTTCTCCTAACCACTTCATTAAAACTTTAATCAAGATTTCTGCCTGGTCAACCGTTCATAGTATACTTTTATAAGATGCTCTGTGCATGGATCTCCATTCTCAAACCCAGAGATTTTCCTCAGATGTCCAATACTATTAATTATTCCCCCATTTGGTATCCAGTAGGGGCTTTTACCAACTTGGAGGAGACAAATGTAACATATAAAAAATAGACATAATAAAAGATTTAATGTGTGGCTTTAGAATAGGATGCATTTTATGGCATAGAAGAGGAAATAAATTCTTTTTGGCTATTAATCATTCCGCCACTAGAATATCTGTTTGTTAAAAAATAATAAGCTTCCATTCTGCATTTCTACCCATAACCCTACTACAAAGAAGTGCTGGTATTATATATAAGACAATATTTGTTAGTATCTAATATTTAATTTTAATTGTTTAAAACTTTTACCTAGTCAACAGCTTATAAAAAATTAGAGAAGTTAGAGTTTTTTCTGCTACTTATTTCATCTTTATTTATGGTTCACCATATTTTTCTCTCCTTTTTGAAATTATTACTGTAAAATGTTCTTAATCAGATTAATGAATCTCCTGGAACCACAAATCTCTCATGGTTTAAAATATGTTTCTTGTCCTTCTTCAGGGGAGTGGATTCAGTAATTCTAAGAATAGAGTTCTCAAATGTTTTAAGCCATGGAACCCTTGTTTCCCTTCAAGGAAATCTTGTTCAAGATACTTATTTATAAAACACATGAAAGTGATGATCTCCTAGTTGGAGGTATATGTATGGTGTGTGTGTGTGTGTGTGTGTGTGTGTGTGTGTGTGTAAGAGGGAGGTCTTCTTTGGGACACGCAGTTTAAAACCACATAGTTGTGCTGAGCACAGTTTTGTAAGACATGGAGAAATTAAGCAAAGTCTTTACTTTTTACAGAAATTGACTTTCTCTCTTTGAGTATTAGTTGAGTATTCACCACTTGGGAAAAAACTGTGCTATGCATTCATTACTTTTATCCCATTCTTACTGCCAAAGTGGTACATTTCAACCAGAAAAAGAAATGGAAACACAATCTGTATTTTTACATATCTTAAAATTCACCAGGAAGCTATTCTGGGCAACTTCTGGTGATCACATTCTTTCCAAAATAAATAAACACACATAAAAACTAGTTTGTCTTTAAAAAGTCCTGGACTAAACCATCAAGTTTGAATGTCGTTGCATTGGAGCTTGGCTCATAATGGGGGGATTATGATAGACCCTGATGCTGAGAAAAGCTGGGTTCCTCAAGTCACATTCCTTCAGTGCCCCAGACCCCAATGACACCTAGCCTGCTCTGCACACATGGTGCCTCTCCCACCTCCCAGGTGTCCGTGCTATCTAAATGGGCTGCTGATCTTCTCTTTGTTTATTAAAACTTTGTCCTTGAAGTCTCCTCAGCCCAGTCAACCAAAAAGAATTTATTTCCTCTTCTGTGCCACAAAATGCATCCTATTCTAAAGCCACACATTAACTCTTTTATTATGTCTATTTTTATATGTTACATTTGTCTCCTCCAAGTTGGTAAAAGCCCCAAGGACGGATGGAAGAGTTTCTCTCAAAACCCTCACTTGAAAGAATTGATTTCCGTAAAGAGATTGTTTGTTTAAACTAAAGTAACTGAGAGATTTATAAAAGGAAGCATAGAAGGAAGAGAAATGAGGTCAATAAAGGCATCTTGTTCATATTCTAGATGAAATGGTGTGTCCACAACAGGGAGAACAATTTCCCTCTCCAGCAAACGCCAACATACTGTAAGGATTTCAAGAACAGGCAAGCCTGGGACCGTTGCAAGCCTTGTCTCAGCAAGCATTGGCATGTTGTGGTGGCTCAGGAATGTTAGGCAAGGGGAATTCTTAAGAGGAAAAGACATTGGCCACCAGCGGGGCTAGCACAGGGAATGAGGAATGTGAAAAGTATCACATGGTTCCATGGTGAACTATGGTTGATGGACAATTTTTTTTTAAAAAAAGTATTTTTAATTGTAAATGAACACAATACCTTTATTTTGTTTATTTAGTTTTTTTTTTTTATGTGGTGCTGGGGTTCGAACCCAGGGCCTCATGCATGCTAGGCAAGTGTTCTACCACTGAACCACAGCCCCAACCCTTGATGGACAAATTTATTACACATAGAAGAGACCCAGTAGAGATCATGGGGTCCTTGGATAAGGATTTTTGCAAAAGACTAAAATTCCTACTTAGCAGATGAGGATAAGACCCATAGAATTTGAACTATAACATTTAATGAAACTTGTCCCATATCCGAAAATTGGTGAGATACAGATATGTTTGGATTATATTTATTTTACAGAGAATGCAGGCATTTTAATTTTCAATGGTAAAAGAAACAGTTTTAGAGGTCTGGAGGTGTGGCTTCGTGATGGACCATACACCCACCATATGTCAGGCCCTGTGTTCAGTCCCCAGCACTTCAAAAAAGAAAGAAGAAAAAAAATTAAATACAAATATCCATCAAGACTAGGGTATGAACAAATAATATAATAGTATATACACAGTGTATATGTTGTGTTTTATGTGTGTATATCAGTGTTTTTCCTCTCAAGTATAGATTATGCCAAGATGACAAAAAAAAAACTGCTAACCAAAAGTAAAAGAAAACAAAAAAGAAAAAGAATGGATATTCTGAGGACTCAAGGAAGCAAAGATACTGTTTTCCAGTTTTGACTGTGGTTGCCCATCTTGGTGAGCTGTGTTCCATATTAATTTAGCACTTTGTCCAACTTTCTAAAAAATACAGATTGGCAGGAAGGAAGAAAACATGCTTTGGACCCAAATTTGAAAATAGTTGTTCTAAAACTATGGAAATAGTGATACCATAAGGATGACTGTAAGCAGATGTCTCTGAAAAAGTGTAAAAACCACAAAAATTCTAATTTCCTGCTATCCCTGGAATTCTTCCCTTTGGTTTTTTAGACTATCAGCCTTAGACAGCCAGGTGGACTTGGAGAAATAGCTTGTACATATAAACTTTACCTTTTCTTTAAGTGCAAATATTTGGAGGGTTGGGGAGGTCTGGATCATCTCTGAGCTGACTTTCACCCAGTTACATTTTGGGGGGTAAAGTTGAGACAATGTCTGAGGTTCACTGCCATGCAAGATCTCTCTGGCTCTGAAATTTTAATAAACTATGTAGATCCTTTTGCATTTTATAATGAAACCTCTGCTTATTGTTGCCTTCTTCTTTTTGATCCAATCACTTTTCAGCACTTTTGTAAGAGGTGAGCTTAAATCAGTGTTAGTTCTGTTAAGTGGCTTGTCTTACAAAATAGTCATAAAAAGATGCCTGAGCCAAGAAAACCAGCTGGGGCTTTCATGTTTTTAAGACTCAAAATCTTTGTGAATCATGACAATAAATCTCAAATTATTTGGATTGAACCAAGGAGGAAATGGCCTTGTCCATGTCTTTTTAAACTTTTAAATATATTTTAAATGGTTATTACGTGGGCTAGCATGTTCTTCCATGAAGTAATTCTTTTTAAATTTACTCTTATTTGTTATATATGACAGCAGAATGCATTGCAATTCATATTACACATATAGAGCACGATTTTTCATATCTCTGGTTGTACACCGAGTCACACCATTCATGTCTTCATACATGTACTTAGAGTAATGATGTCCATCTCATTCCACTGCCTTTCCTACCCCCATGCCCTGCCCCCCATCCCTCCTTCCCCTTTGCTCTATCTAGAGTTTATTTATTCCTCCCATGCTCCACCCTCCAACTCCATTATGAATCAGCATCCATATATCAGAGAAAACATTTCGCATTTGTTTTTTTAGGATTGGCTAACTTCACTTACCATGATATTCTCCAGCTCCATCCCTGTACCTGCAAATGCCATAATTTTATTCTTTATTAATGCTGAATAATATTCCATTGTGTGTGTGTGTGTGTGTGTATATATATATATATATGTGTGTGTGTGTGTGTGTATATATATGTGTGTGTGTGTGTGTGTGTATATATATATATATATATATATATATATATATATATATATATATCACATTTTCTTTATCCATTCATCTACTGAAGGGCATCTAGGTTGGTTCCACAGTTTAGCTATTGTGAATTATACTGCTATAAACATGGATGTGGCTATGTCCCTGTAGTAAGCTGTTTTTAAGTCCTTTGGGTATATACAGAAGAGTGGGATAGCTGGATCAAATGGTGGTTCCATTCCCAGTTTTCTGAGGAATCTCCATACTGCTTTCCATATTGGCTGCACCAATTTGCAGTCCCACCAGCAATGTATGAATATACCTTTTTCCCCACATCCTTGCCAACACTTATTGTTGTTTGTATGCATAACAGCTGCCATTCTGACTGTAGTGAGATGAAATCTTAGAGTGGTTTTGATTTGCATTTCTCTAATTGCTAGAGACATTGAATATTGTTGCATATATTTGTTGATTGATTGTATTTTTCTGGGAAGCATCTGTTCAGGTCCTTGGCCCATTTATTGATTGTGTTATTTATTTTTTTGGTGTTAAGATTTTTGAGTTCTTTGTATATCCTAGAGATTAATGCTCTATAAATTAGTGCTCTATCTGATATGTGTGGGGTAAAAATTTGCTCACAAAATGTAGGCTCTCTATTGACCTCACAGATTGTTTCTTTTGTTGATATGAAGCTTTTTAGTTTGAATCTATCCCATTAATTGATTCTTGGTTTTAATTCTTGTGCTAGAGGAGTCTTATTAAGGAAGTCAGGGCCTAATTCGACATGATGGAGATTTGGGCTTACTTTTTCGTTTCTCTGATTTAATTCCTAGGTCCCTGATACATTTTGAGTTGACTTTGGTGCATGGTGAGAGATAGGGGTTTAATTTCATTTTATTGCATATGGATTTCCAGTTTTCCCAGCACCATTTGTTGAAAAGGCTATCTTTTCTCAAATATATGTTTTTGGTGCCTTTGTCTAATATAATACAACTTTCATTATGTGGGTTTGTCTCTGTGTCCTCTATTCGGTATGATTGGTCTATTTTGATGCCAATACCATGCTGTTTTTGTTACTATTGATTGCTCTGTAGTATAGGTTAAGGTCCCATATGGTGATGCCACCTGCTTCACTCTTCTTGCTTAGGATTGCTTTAGCTATTCTGGGTCTCTTATTTTTCTAGATGAATTTCATGACTGTTTTTTCTGTTTCTATAAGGAATGTCATTGGCTTTTAATTGGAATTGCATTAATGTAGAGTGCTTTTGGTAGTATGGTCATTTTGACAATATTAATTCTGCCTATCCAAGAACAAGGCAGATCTTTTCATCTTTTATTTCTTTAGTGTTCTATAGTTTTATTGTAGAGGTCTTCCACCTCTTTCATTAGATTGATTCCAAGTATTTTTTGAGGCTATTGTAATTGGGGTAGATTTCCTTATTTCCCTTTCAGAGGATTTGAAATGCCTTTGATTATGGGTATTGATTTTATATACTACTACTTTGCTGAATTCATTTATTAGTTTTAGAATTTTTCTGGTGGATTTTTTTGAGTCTTCTAGATATAGAATCATATCACCAGAAAATAGTGCTAATTTGAATTCTTATTTTCCTCTCTATATCCCTTTAATTTCTCTCATCTGTCTAATTGCTCTGGCTAGTGTTTCAAGGACTATATTAAAGGGAAGTGGTGAAAGAGGGCATTCCTGTCTTATTCCAGTTATTACAGAGAATGCTTTCCATTTTTCTCCATTTAGAATGATATTGGCCTGGGGCTTAGCAAAGATAGGCTTTTACAATGCTGAGATATGTTCCTGTTATCCTTAGTTTTTCTATTGTTTTTAAACATTAAGGGGTGCTTTATTTCATTGAATACTTTTCCTGCATCTATTGAGATGATCATATGATTCTTATCTTTAAGTATATTGATGTGATGAATTACATTTATTGATTTCCATAGGACGACCAACCATTCATCCCTGGGATGAACCCCACTTGATCAGGGTGTACTATCTTTTTGATATATTTCTGTATTTGATTTGCCAGAATTTTATTGAGAAAACTACATCTATGTTTATTACAGATATTGATCTGAAGTTTTCTTTCTTTGATGTGTCTTTTCCCGGTTTTGGAATCAGGACAATACTGGCCTCATAGAATGAGTTTGGAAGTACTCCCTCTTTTTCTATTTCCCAAAATAAAGTGAAGATTACTGGTATTAGTTCTTCTTCAAAGGTCTTGTAGAACTCAACTGTGTATCCATCCAGTTTTGGGCTTTTCTTGGTTGGTAGTTTTCTGATGGCATCTTCTATTTCATTGTCTGAAATTGATCTGTTTAAATTGTGTATAACATCCTGATTCAATTTGGGCAAATCATATGACTTTAGAAATTTGACGATGCCTTTGATATTTTCTATTTTACTGGAATACAAATTTTCAAAATAATCTATATTTATCTTCTGTATTTCCATAGTGTCTGCCATGATATTTCCTTTTTTTTAATCACAGATGTTAGTAATTTGAGTTTTCTTTCCCCTTCTCTTCATTAACATAGCTAAGGATTTATTAATTTTATTTATTTTTTCAAAGACCCAACTTTTTGTGTTGTCAATTGTTTCTTTTGCTTCAATTTCATTGATTTCAGCTCTTATTTTAATTATTTCCTGTCTTCTACTGCATTGGGGGTTGATTTGTTCCTTTTCTAGGGCTTTGAGATATAATTTTTTTTTTCTTTGAAGGAATGAATTCCATGCAATAAACTTTTTTATTAGAACTGCCTTCATAGTGTCCCTGAGATTTTGATATGTTGTATCGGTGTTCTCATTTACCTCTGTTAAATGAATTTGTTAATCTCCTTGATGTCTTTTGCAACCCATTGTTCATTCAGTAGAATATTATTTAATCTCCAAGTGTTGGAGTAGCTTTTATTTTTTATTTTATCATTGATTTCTAATTTTATTCCATTGTGGTCTGATAGATTGGTAGTATATCTACTTTTTTGTATTTGTTAAGAGTTGCTTTGTGGCATAATATATGGTCTATTTTAGAGAAGGATACATGTGCTGCTGAGAAGAAAGTGTATTTGCTCATTGAAGGATGAAATATTAAACATGTCAGTTAATTCTAAGTGATTGATTGTATTATTGAATTCTATAGTTTTTTTGTTCATCTTTTGTTTGGAAGATCTATCCAGTGGTGAAAGAGGTGTGTTAAAGTCACCCAGAATTATTGTGTTGTGGTCTATTTGATTCTTGAACTTGGGAAGTGTTTGTTTGATGAATATATAGCTCCATTTGGGGAGTGTATATATATTTATAATTGTTATGTCTTGGTGTATGGTTCCCTTGAGCAGTATGAAATGTCCTTCTTTATCCCTTTTGATTAATTTTAGATTAAAGTCTACTTTATTTGATATGAGGATGAAAATCCCTTCTTGCTTCAGCAGTCCATGTAAGTGGTATGATTTTTCCTAACCTTTCACCTTCAATCTGTGGATGTCTTTTCCTATGAGATGAGTCTCTTGGAGTTGGTGGAAGCATTTGTTAGGTTTTTGGTTTTTATTTTAAATCCAGTTTGCCAGTCTGTGGATTTTGATTGGTGAGTTTATGCCATCAACATTCAGAATTATTATTGAGGCATGATTTATATTCCCAGCCATTTTTGTTTATTTTTGGTACTTAATTTGACTTGGTTTCTCCTTTGAGTTGTCTTTCCTTTAGTGTAATAACTCCTTCTGCTGATTTTCATTATTGTTTTTCATTTCCTCTTCATGGAATACTTTGCTGAGGATGTTCTGTAGTGCAGACTTCTGAGTTGTAAATTCTTTTAACTTTTGTTTATCATGGAAAGTTTTTATTTCATCATCAAATCTAATGCTTAATGTTGCTGGACATAAGCTTCTTGGTTGGCAATTTCTTTCAGAACTTGATATGTATTTCAGGGTCTTCTAGCTTTCAGGGTCTGAGTTAAAAAATCTGCAGATCTCCTAATTGATTTTCCCCTATATGTGATCTGATTCCTTTCTCCTGTGGCTTTTAAAATTCTCTTCGTATTTTGTATGCTAGGCAATTTCATTATAATGTGCTTTGGTGAGGATCTGTTGTGATTTTGTACATTTGCTGTTCTGTAAGCCTCTCATATTTGGCTTTCCAATGTATTCTTAATGTTTGAAAATTTTCTGATATTATTTCATTGAATAGATTGTACATTCCTTTGGTTTGGAACTCTAGGCCTTCCTCTATCCCAATAAACTGGTATTCTTATTGCTATCCTATATTTCTTGAATGTTCTGCTCATGGTTTCTTACCATCTTCACTGTGTGGTCTACATTCTTCTAAAGATTATATATTTTTTGTTCATTGTCTAAGGTCCTGTCTTCTAAGTGGTCTAATCTGTTGGTGATGCTTTCAATTGAACTTTTAATTTGGCTTATTGTTTTTTTTCATTTCAAGGATTTCTGTTTGTTGTCTTTTTAGAATCTCTATCTCCTTTTTGAAGGAATCTTTTACTTCCTGTATTTGCTTATGTAGCTCTTTATTGAAATGATCTTTTGCTACCTGTATTTGCTTTCTTATATCCTCCTTTAATTCACAGAATATTTTAATTATGTACATCTTGAACTCCTTCTATTTAATTTCTATGTGCTGTGCTGGCCATGGATTCTAATAATGTAGTATCTTGATTTGTGTGGGGCACTTTCTTCCCTTGTCTTTTCATGTTGTTCATATATCTTCCCTTCTAGCACTGATGATTTAAGGTGTTACTGTTTTTACCCTATAGAGTTATAGTGCCCCTGCAAGTTTCCAATACCTCTCCTTTGAGGGGAAGGTCAATGTTAACAGATTCCAATACATACAATATTAAACCTTAAACCAATAGTTGCTATTAAGACATTTAGAGTTTGGTTACAATACACAGAAATTGTGAGTTCAATTATTATCTAAAATATAAACAGTAGGTTTGCAAAAGGGTTTACAGTTTCTGATGGTGGAAAAGAACTGGGGTAAGATGTAGGATGAGATGTTGAGGGGTATGAAGTGAGGATATAGAGTTATTATATCTTAGGAAGTGTGAAACAGAAATCTAAAGAAGAAGGTTAGTAGCAGGAGAAGAGAGAAGAAGTAATTTTTGGTAGACAAGTAAGTGAGAAGACAGTAGAGTATATAAAACACACACTGAAATATTAAGAAAAAATAAAAATGTAAAAATAGGAGAAAAAAGAATACACAACACAACTGTAATGTATTATTCAGACATCCCTGTCCTCAGTATCCTAATTCATACAAAGTACTTGGTTTCACATATGTTGTGGATGTGAGGGCAGAGAATAGAGAGGGAGAAGAAAAAAAAATCTTGAAGAAAGAAACAAGCCCTTCTTGCCCCTTGGGTGTGGTCTTTCTACTTTCTGTGGTGTCCTCAGGATATTCTTCCTATTACCTCTATGCAAAGTACTTAGCATGTCTTTAGGGGCTGTGACCCCTTCAACAAGAACACTTTCCTTGGTCCCAGTTTTGCATGCACTTATCTGACCAAACTACAAGTTCTTAAAATCTTTTAGCCATGTTTTCTACTCTTGATTCTCAAAGTAAATGTAGCTAAATTCTGCCAGTAATATCCACACCTATGAATGAATGCTTCCTGCCTTAAAATTTCTTCCATAGCTTAATTAGTCCATCACTTTTAAATTCAACCTCACACAAAGATTCAGGACATGGGGAAATGTGGCCAAGTTCTTATCCAGAATATAATGTGAGTGTCTTATAGTCCAGTCCCCAATAGAGTCCTCATTTCCTTCTGAAAACTCCTAAGCACTGTCCACATCTCTAATCAGCATTCTTGTCTTTTGAGCTCCCACCAGATTCACCCACTAAGCTCCACTTAAAGGATTCCAAAACTTTTTCATCTTTCTCTAAACTTTTAAAAATTCCTCCCACCAACTCCAAAGGTTTCTGAATCACATGGTCCAGTTAGTTACCACAATGACCCCACTTGTCAGTACCAATTTCTGTTTTAGTCAACTTTTGTGTCACTGTAACTCAATTTCACTATAAGAACAGATTTAAGAAAGAAAAGTTTATTTAGGGCTTATGGTTTCAGAGGTCTCAGATGGTCAACTTTGTTGTTCTTAGCTCAAGGTGAAGGAGCACATCATGGGGAAAAGGCTCAGAAGAGAGAAGCTGTTTAGCTCATGGTCATGGTGGCAGTCAGGAGAGAGAGAGAGAGAGAGAGAGAGAGAGAGAGAGAGAGAGAGAGATTGTCAGAAAAAATTGTGTTTTTATGTTTGTGTTCTACTAATAAATTTGAAATACAACCAAAGTGAATGATGGATTTTCCCAGACTCTTATCACTTCCTCAAAGTCATCATTGTGGTTTTTTGTTTTGTATTTTATTCCATGCATAACAAATTTTAATATGCCATAGTGATATTGTTGGTCTAATACTATAATACAAATTTTCAAATTTTATCTTATTCAAAAATTTCTTTTCCTTTCATAATACCTCTGTGTCTTTTCTCTTCCCCAAGTCTAAATACTACATTGCTAGCCTGCTGTTATCCTCAATATACTAGTTGCTTTTTCTCTATAATGTTGCTTTCTTAAAATTCCTTAGCATTTTTATTGTAACAGACAACTCTTAATACATATATACTGGCACAAATGCAAGATTAATCAACTCTTTGGGGTTGCATGTATGTAAATCTATCAGATGCTTATTCTGTACAATTATGTACCAAACAACATGTGAGTATATATAAATGTGATATGGAGTGAAAAAGATTACTAAAATTGTATCATTGCCCACAGAAGTTTATCATCCAGTTGAAGTGATGGCACTCACTCACATGATGCAATTAGCTAATGTGACCTGAGCATATGTAGCAGCAGGATTGATTTAGATAATAATATACTTAATGTGAGATACAGAGTATCTCATGGGGAAGCACATGCTACTAAAACATGTGCTAATTGTGAACTCAGATTCGTGCAGAAAAGGAAAATGCAGAGGGCCCTGTAGTTTTACATCATCAGGGGAAGGATTCTCAGAAGAGCAGTGGATTGGGGAGCATTTAGGATTTCACATTGCTGCCTGACATGGTCCTAAAATCAGGCTTGCAGAGGCCTTTGAGTAACTGTACAACTCGGCAGGGTGAAATAATTTCCTAGGTGTCCGCATGTGAGCAGGACGCCCCAGAATGTACTCTTTGTGCCCTTGTAGAGCTTTGTCTCACTCAGACCTTGGCTTTAAGGGTTTGTGCCAGTCCAGAGAAAATGCATTAGGGGAGGAAAGATAAATCTCTGTAGAGCAAGAAAATATTGTGTATTTACACTTATTTTTTTTCTACTTAGGGAAAAATGGATATAAATTTTAAAATGGGAAAAAGTATGTACAAGCCAAAAAACATACTGTTTCACTATTGTTTAATATGTGTTTGTATGAGTGTACATTTGGGTATGCAGCTTAAAATCCTGATAACAAATTCAGAAACCCGTCATAAGCAAAAGGCAAAATTAATTGTCACCCAGAAAAGTGCTAAAGATTTGCATGTACTTCTATCCCAAGTGCACTGCTTACTAGTTATGGACCAAAAACAAGGTCAATTTCTCCATCTACAGAATTATTTATACCCTCTTAATAAGAATATTTATACCCTTATCACCCCTTTACTTCACAGTGAACTAAGCAGAGTACAAATGGGTACCAGTTTTGTCCTATTTTCTTAATGGAAAAAAAAACCCAACACTTTCTAACTTCCAACGTGTGTATTTTTGAAGATGACTTTGAGCTTGTACTAAGTGAAAAAATACTCTGACCAACAATTGCCTTTGAAGTATGGCCTTAATGTCAGCTGGTTGGTTGAAAAAAATTGATCTTTAAAGTATGTGATAACATGGAAATCAGGAGGAATCATAGCACAAGAATGAAAACAGCACCCTAGTTTTTCAGGGACATGAGCATTTCTTTATTGTTTAATTAATCCAGGGGGAAGTACCTTTATACCAGGAAGGCATTTATTATGATGTTTTCATGAAATATGAAAACCAGTTTTCATCTTCATAGTATCCCATTCTATGTACTCTCTGTAGTTGACTAAGGGCTAACATGCACATCAGCCAATGACAGATGCATTTGTTCTCTACTGCCACCTTCACAAATTATCACAAAGTTAGCAGTTTACAACAATACCTATTTATTACCCAACAGTCCTGTAGGTCTTAAGTCAGTAAAGCATGGCTCAACTGAGTCTTTTTTTTTTTTAATTTTTTATTGTGGGTTGTTCAAAACATTACAAATTTCTTGACATATCATATTCGACATTTTGATTCAAGTGGGTTATGAACTCCCACCTTCACCCCATACACAGATTGCAGAATCACATCAGTTACACATCCATTGATTTACAAATTGCCATACTAGTGTCTGTTGTGCTCCGCTGCCTTTCCCATCCTCCACCCTCCACCCTCCCCACCTCTCCCCTCCCCTCCCCTCCTCTCTCTCTACCTCCTCCACTGTATAACCCTGAGGGTCTCCTTCCATTACCATGCAATTTCCCTTCTCTCTCCCTTTCCCTCCCACCTCTCATCC
>NW_026000037.1:39338736-39362427 GCF_001458135.2 Marmota marmota marmota | reverse complement strand
TCCTATGCGAATGGCAGCATTTCGTTCCCCTTGCCGGGCAACCAAAGCAACGGGTGAGTCCTGACCGGCCCTCAGCAGGACCCGGACCGAGAAGCAGTTTCCGCGGGCTCCTAGCCCCGGTCCAGGGAAGTTCCGGGAGCCGGAACTCGGCCGCTCCGTGCTCGGTGTAAGCTCCTATAAGTGTAAGCTCCAAGAAGCAGTCCCCGCGGGCTCAGTTCCGGGAGCCGGAACTCGGCCGTCCCGCGCTTGGTGTTCTCTCCGATAAGATCAGGTTCTAAGAAGCACCCAGGCGCTGAACCCTAGCAATCTTTCTGCAAGCCGCAGGCGAATTGCAGCCTGAAATTACCTGATCTATGGCTGAATGACCTTGAGTTATCTGTGCTCCACAGGAACTCAACTGAGTCTTATTTGGCATTGCATAAGGCTCTGGGAATGAATCCCATCAAAGCTCATTGAGGTTGTTGGTAGAATTCAGTTCCCTGCAGCTATAGCACAGAGGTCCATGTTTCTTTCCTGCCTGTCAACCAGCAATTGTTCCTAGAGGTGGTTTCTATGGGTTTTCTACCTACTTTTTCATATTTTCCACAGGACCACTCTAGCAACAATGGTTCAAGTCCTTCTGTGCTTCAAGTCTCTTTGATTCTCTTCTACCACTCTGATTGCAGAGAAAGTTTTCTGATTTTGATGGCTCTAGTGGTTTAGATCAGAACTACTAGAGTAATCCAGAATAATTCCCTATCATAAGACCCATGTCCTTTGCCATGTAATGTAATATCCACAGGCCCCAGAGAGTAGGGTACAGACATCTTCTGGGGGTCCTTCTATAAATAAGTTACAACGGTTTATTACTCCCTATCCATTTTTGGAGCATATGTCTTCCTAAGGCACCTTCTTATTTCAAGTAAATGGTCCTGGCAAACCCTGACAGCTACTATGCCTAGAATGTAGCCTGTTGGAAGGATAGTTACTGGCACTTAAGTGATACTACTCATTGCTTCATATTTATGATTTTTTTCAAAGTCTCTCCTAAGATGAGTAAAAAGTCCTTCACCCATCCCTGTAGTATTTCTCAATTCTATGACATATTGTCTAGATTACCAAATCAAAAAGGGTGTTGTTTCATTTTTTTCATAACTATACTATATATATTTATATATATAACTATATATATAGTTATATTAGACACCTCTGTACATATTATTTGGTATAATGGTTAAGAAAGGAATTAAAGATAGATTTGACTTCACTTTCTAGTAGAAATGTGAGAAAAAAATAGATGCTGAATGTCCTGTCACCTTTAGGAGAGACTTGGGTGGCCTGAGAGAGCATTCTGGTCATGTATTGGGTGAGTCAATTTTGTGTCACTGTGACCATAAGACCCCTCCAGAACTACTTAGAGGAGGAAAAGTGTATTTTGGCTCATGGTTTGAGAAATGTAGTCCATAGACATCTGATTGCATAGCTCTGGACCCAAGGTGAAGAATAATATCATGAGAAGGGCATGGCAAAGGAAAACAGCTCAGTTCATCACAATCGAGAGGCATAGAAAGGGTGGTCCACTTGTCAGGGACAATACATAAACTCCAAAGGCATGCGTTCAGTGACCTACCTCCTCCAGCCATGACCAACCTGTCTATAGTTCATTGATTATGTTACAGCTTTATAATCCAATCATTTCACCTCTGAACATTCTTATATTATCTCACGCATAAGCTTCTAGGGGACGCCACATATGCAAACCATAATAGCCCCCAAAGAGTCAGGCCCTTCCTCATATGAACATAAACAATGGACAGGAGACAACAACTGAGATCCTGAGGTGGTGATCTATCCACGTTTCATCCATGGTCATGTGTTTTGCCTAGATTAAGCAAAAAGTATTTGATTCTTTCTCTTCTTTTTAAATGTTCATTTCCTTTAAATCTAGGAAAGGAAATTGAGGAAAAGTAAGTTACCCTTTGTTATTTTAAAATCCTTATTGTTTCTCCCTTTGCCTTCAGCTTATTTTGCTGCTAATTAGTATTTGTATCAGGAAGGGAACAGCTGCAAAGAAGAGGAATGACCTTAATTATCAGCCCTGACCTAAGTGTTGGGGAATGAGAGAGTGAACACCAGTGAACAGAAAGAGCTGGGTTCTTTGGTCATCTTTATTAGTCCTCAGGGTCTCAGTGAAAATTGTGGGTAACTAAGCATTCTTGTTCCCAATTGGTGGATATCATTTGATATAAGGACAGTCTGAACACACTTAGAATCGAAAGTAGAGTATTGAAGTCTCACCTCAATCATCCCTTCTCAATTTTTAAGAGGAAGAACCTATACCACAAAAGTCCTATTGTGTGCACTGCCACACAACAAAAGCACCAGGTGAATTTGCTCATATAGTATTTTAGAAAGCTGATTCCAATATTCTCATTGATATGTATGGAGAAGCGGAGGCTGTACTGACTTACAGTTGCATTGTTCAATACAAATAAGCTAAGACCAGAATGAAAACCCTCCGGCCTTTCTCCAGACATGCTTCCCACCAGCCTCTCGGGTGACAGTGCGGAGAAAGCAAATGTCCTGAAGAGACTAACCTGCAAAATTACAATTCTCTTATATTAGACAAAGGTGCCTAAAACATGCACTGGAAAAGAGAGCATCTTGGACAAATGGTGCTGGGAAAACTGGAAATCCATATGCAACAAAATGAAATTAAACCCCTATCTCTCACCATGCACAAAACTCAACTTCAAATGAATCAAGAACCTAGGAATTAAACCAGAGATTCTGTGTCTCACAGAAAAAAAAGTAGGCCCCAATCATCATCATGTGGGATTAGGCCCCAACTTCCTTAATAAGACTCCCATAGCAAAATAATTAAAACCAAGAATCAATAAATGGTATGGAATTAAACAAAAAAGTTTCTTCTCAGCAAAAGAAACAATCTGTGAGATAAACAGAGAGCCGACATGCTGGGAGCAATTTTTTACCTGTCACATATCAGATAGTGCACTGATCTCTAGGATATATAAAGAACTAAAAAAGCTAAGCACGCTCTGGCCCAGATGAGAATCATTAAAAAGGTACCAGGCAAAGGGGGGCCTGGCAAGGGAAGGGCCTGGAGGAAGGTGACAGGAGGGTGACTCGGCAAGGGTCACCGTGGTGGTAGAGAGGGGTGAGAGCCAGGACTCAAGCAAGGATCCCAGGTAGGGGACGACCTACAGACCTACCCACTGACCGAAGGAGTAGGAGGCAACAGCAAGGGGAGAGCATGGAAGGCGAGGAAGAGGCGGCGCGAGACTAAGAGGACAGTGAGTGGCTCAAGGGGCACCGAGCGGAGCGCGGTAGGGGGCCCAAGCAAGGGGCCCCCAGCTCAGACACCACGCCACGCGATACCACGCAACCCAAGGAACGAGGTCAGGGGCTCAAGGAACTGGAGCGTGAAAGGTCGGGCTTAGGGATGGCTGGGTTGGGGTAGCAGGCAGCATGCAGGGCCAGAGGGCAGGGGAGGGTAGGGAGGGTACCGCGTGGGGGAAGGTTGGTGCAAGGCCCACATCCACTGCCAGGTGTCAGGGTTCAGGCAGCAAAGAGGGCCCAGGCCAGGGGCAGGGCTCTGTTTCCCATAGGGAGCCTGCAGGACGCACAGGCCAGCCGAGTCCACTCCACTGCCCCAGGGCACTAGATCCTCAGAAAGGGCCAGGGGGGTGGGGCACAGAGGGCCAAAGGAGGGCACTGTGTGGGGGTACAGTGGGTCCCAAGCAGAGGTGCAGGGAGAGCCAGGACCCAGTCCAGGAGCCCAGGCTAGGGACAAGCAGGGGAGGGGAGGGTCCCGGCAGTGCAAAGGTACCCAGCACGAATGGAACAGAGGGTAGGTACAGGAGTGGGCCCGAGCATAGGGGCTGAGATCATGGGACAGGGACAGGGTCCTCCAGAAGGGCGGCCAGGGCTCAAGCAAGGAGCCGGGCCCTGGAATAGAGAGCCATGTGGGAGGCCCTGGGCTGGGGTTCAAGGGAAAGAACAGGGCTGGATAGGGACTGGAGGGGAGGGAATGACACATTGGGAGGTATACTTAAGGCCCAGGTCCACTACCGGGGGCCAGGCTTGTGGAGCAAAGCCCGAGCTGAAGGAGAGCAAAGGCCCAGGCAAGGGGCAGGGGTACCTTGTCTTCTTGGCCCAAGGGAGTATCCTAGCATAGGAATCAGGCAAAGGGGCCTGGCAGGGACAGGGACCAAACAAGGGCCAAGGGAGGGAACAGTGTGGGGACACGGTGGGAGCTGAAGTGTGGTGGCGGGGTGTGGGTCCAGGACCCAAGCAAGGAGCTCAGGCTAGGGACCTAGAGGAGGGCCCATGAAAAGGGAAAGCAGGGAAGAGCCAGGGCGGGAAGGCAGGCAAGTGGGCAACACTAGCACAGGGCAGTTCAGGCAAGCCAAGGGGAGCAGGGAGGCGGCCCAGGCAAGGGGCAGGCCTCTGATTCCCGAAAGGCGCACTGGCCCAGATGAGAATCATGGCACAGGGTCCGGGCAAAGGGTGCCTGGCAAGGGACGAGTGCCTGGAGGAGGGCGACAATGGGAGGGCCACTCGGTGAGGGGTCTCGGTGAGGGGTCACGCTGGGGGCGGAGAGGGGTGAGAGCCAGGACCCAAGCAAGGAGCCTAGGTTAGGGGACTGACCCAACCACGGAAGAGGAACTGAAGCCACCTACTGACCAATAGTCCCATGGACCAAAGGAGTAGGAGGCCTGTGTGAGGGAAGAGCAGGGAAGGCAAAGAAGGGGTGGCGCCAGGATAAGGAGACAGCATACAGCACAAGGCGCACCCAGGGTAGCATGGTTGCGGGCCCATGCAAGGGGCCCCAGCTTGGAGATGACTCCACGTAAGGCCACCCCACCTCCCCTGAACGAGGTCAAGGGTTCAGGGGAGTGGAATGCAAAGGGTTGGGCTTAGGAACAGCTGGGTTGGGGTAGGGGGCATCAGGCAAGGCTAGAGAGCAGGGAATGGGAGGGAGGGCATAGTGCAGGGGAAGGTCGGTGCAAGGCCCATGTCCACTTCCAGGTGTCAAGGTTCAGTCTGTGAAGGGGGCCCAGGCCAGGGGCAGAGCTCTTTTTCCCGTAGAGAGCCTGCAGAGCACACAGGCCAGCCAATTCCACTCTGCTGCCCCAGGGGAGTAGATCCTCAGAAAGGGACCTGGAGCAAACAAGGGCCAAAGGAGGGAACTGTGTGGGGATACAATGGGTCCCAAGCTGGGGTGTGGGGAGAGCCAGGACCCAATCCAGGAGCCCAGGCTAGGGGCAAGCAGGTGTGAAAGGAAATTGGCCACAGCATTTGGAGTGACCAAGACTTGTTTATTGCAGCAGTTCAAAAAAGTAGATATTAGAGAGAGAAAGAGATAAAGAGAGCAGATAAAGAAGGTAGAGAGAGTGAGTGTGTGAGGCAGAGAGAGAGAGAGAGAGAGATCGCGCTCAAGAGAAGAAGAGAGAAGAAGAGTCAGAGAGAGGGGCCCAGCAGGATGGAGTTTTTATAGCCAAAATCTAATGGGGTCTTGGGTTGCAAGCTGCCTTGTTGGCGTACAGTGATTGAATCATACAATAATTGCTAAGGGTGTCATCTTCTGCCTTCAGGCAGATGAGGCAGGGGTCAGATGTGGGTTTCTGATCCACCACACTGGTGGGGGTCAAGTATCAGCCTTGAGTGGGATTGACTGTTCAGACTTGATGCAAACCGATGATAAAGGACCAGTCAGAGGGGGATTTGAGTGCCTGGGTTATCCTGCAACTAACATTCATTCAGTCTGCCCTGCACCTAATATTCCTCCCCTTTTGTTTTTCTAAGTGTCATGGGGGCAGTGAAAATTCATCTGCTACTTCCTGCTGAGAGGGGGCGGCATGGGAGAGCAGGGGAATATTTGGGGCCTACCTGGGAGAGCAGGGGAATATTTGGGACAGGCTTGGAAATACCAGGACAGCTAGAGGTAACATCCAGTAGCTATAGACAGTTTTCTCAGAATGGACAAAGTCCATAAAGGTTCCTTGAAGCCATAGGTTGTCAACAGCATCAAATCATTCCTGAGCAGTGGAGATCCTTGGTATCAGCCATTGGTCCTGTCGTAGGGATTCTAGGAAATATCGGAGGTGGCTTGGTTGAATCCAGTAATGTTAAGGGTGACTGCCCAATTGTAACTAGTGAAAGGGCATAGCCTTGACCCATAAACTGAGAGTGGGTGGTGTCATCCTGGTGCCATGTTGCTTGGATATAGAAGTGACATCTGTGGTTTGAGATAGAAATTTGAGAGAGATTAATGATTAGTAAAAGAAGAAGAGGGTTGGTGAGAAATCTTGAATTTGGTGGGAGTGGTGGAAGTTCAGGACTGGACATTTGGAACAGGTGCTTTTTAAGGCAGGAGACATAGTACCAGGGAGAGTATCCCAAAAGCTTGGCCACTGTTGGGGTAGTAAGTATGACTGTATGAAGTCCTGTCTAGTGAGGTTCCAACGATTGAGGATGCAGTTCCTGAAGTAATACTGAGTCACCCAGTTGAAGAGGGTCCGATTTGGTTTGTGATTGCACGAGGATTGAGGCAATGAATGGTGCAGGAAGGTACTGGTCTGCATGTTCCCTTAGGAGTTTGTGTAGAAGTGTGAGATTGGGCAGGAAGGACACAAGGGGAGGAGGAGTAACTGGAAAGCTTTGGTTGGTTAAGAAAGGGCACCCATAGAGTTGCTCAAAGGGGCTAAGGCCTGAGGGAGCTCTAAGGGCTGCCTGAATTGGGGTGAGGGACAATGGCAGGAGATTGGGCCAGGAGAGCCTGAGTTCAGTAGCAAGTTTAATGAAATGATCCTTAAGAATGCTGTTAGCCCTCTCAACCTTACCTGAGGTTTGGGGTTAGTAAGGGATGTGGAGTCTCCAAGTGATGTTGAGGCCTTTGGAGATTAGTTGAACAACTTGAGAAGTGAAGGCTGAACCGTTGTCTGACTGGATGGACACGGGAAGTCTGAACCTGGGAATGATCTCCTCGATGAGGATGGAGGCAATGGTGTTAGCAATTTCCCTGGATATAGAAAGGCATCTATCCAACCTGAAAAAGTATCAACCAAAGTAAGTAGGTAGTGAAGCTTTTTGTGCCTAGGCATGTAAGTGAGGTTGATCTTCCATTCTTCACCTGGCTGGTGGCTCCTCATCTGATGCGAGAGGAGTTTAGGTTTGTTGCTTCCTTGGAGGGATAGTGTAGAGAAGACAGAACAAGAAGAGTGGAACTTCTGGAGAGTAGTTCTCATCCTAGGAAGTAAAAGAGGAATTATAAAAACTGGAAAAGGGGTCCGGGAGGGTTTTAGGTGGAGGCAGAGTCTGTG
This sequence comes from Marmota marmota marmota, assembly GCF_001458135.2. Classification (NCBI taxonomy): domain Eukaryota; kingdom Metazoa; phylum Chordata; class Mammalia; order Rodentia; family Sciuridae; genus Marmota; species Marmota marmota. The sequence goes on along the minus strand of NW_026000037.1, from coordinate 39,355,102 downwards.
GAGCTGGAGGAGTTGGTCATGAGTCGTAGGTCTCCGTCTTGGGTGTCAGGGGCTGGTAATCTTGAAGAAGTAGTTGATTGACCAACTGATTGGTGAATTTGTGTATCTGATCTTGTAGGAACTTTTGTAGGCAATTTAATAGACATGGATGGTCCTATTAGGAGAAACATAAAGAGAATTAATAGGGGACCTATGAGGGGGAGGAGACAAGGCCATACTTGACTGAACATTTCCCATGGAGATTTTTGACCTAGTTGCTGTTTCCTCTTTTCTAGCTTATAGTTCTTTGATCTTGTCCTTCATTACCCCCAGGAATGACTGTGTTTTGGTTTAACTGTTTTTGTTAGGTGTTCAAGACCAAGGTGGTCAAAATTGACTTTGTTTCTATCTATTGTTAAGAGTCAGCTGAGTTCTCATAGGGGTCACTCGTGGGTGACCTTGAGAGCAGCTTCTTAGTTCTGCTAGTGCCATTTGCTCTAGGATGGGTCCAGGTCTTGCTTGACCATGTGGCTTCCCTTGGAAACATCAGGGATGTCTTCTTTTTCCAATGATCCTCCTATTCACAGCAAGTGCACTGATTGGTGTTTCATTCTCCAGTGGTCTCATTAATCTCCCTGATAGGGAGGTTATGTGGCCCAGAGTTGCAAAGCTCTTTAGAGAATTTCCCGGTTTCCTGGATTCAGACTGACTCAGAGGATAAGAGCCAAATATTGGTTTTCTTGGCCATTTTAATTTAACTTTAATTTTAAGTCTTGATCTTAAATATCTAGCAAGTCAGTCTCACCAGTGTTAAAATAAGAGTACTGGGCTTTAACTAAAGTCTGGCCTACTTTGGAGTCATTCTGACATGTAGTAAGATAGGGGGTAGAGTCTTATCTCAGGTAAGGTGGGGCTTTTTATAAATCTTAGGTAAAGTGTTATAGAATTGAAGCTGATCTTTGCTTCTTAAATATCACTTTATAAAGCTTACATATATTGTTGCTTGAGGTCACATGAATACTAGCTAACACAATATGATATTATGTTTAAATTGAACCCCAGTATATACTTTATATTTCTCTTATTGATAACAGGTCCAGTTATAGAACATTAAATAATATAAATAAATCTCTCTTATGTTATTTTTATGAATCTAAAATTACCATGCAACCTTTTGGAGAACATCAGCTTGATATGATTCTCTTAAAGCTTTTACCTTAAAGACTTATATACCTGGAAAATATGAACACATTTAGTATATAAAGAAGAGTAATAGTACCACCATTCCATTGATATTTTTATATTAATCAAGTTTAGCTCTTAAAGAAATAACATATTATAATATTTCAAAATAACAGTTGTTGTTTACCCATAGTTGTATAATCCTAAATTCCTTCAAGATTACTTGCTCAAAAAACTCACATATATAACCAACTTACACAGACCTTCTTTGTCACTTACTTAAACTTACATAGCCAATGTATACAGACCTTCTTTATCACGTACTTAAACCCTCTTATTTGCTTAATCATATAGACTTTTTTATCCAGAAACACATTTTTTCTTTTCTATTAAATCCATACCTAGAACCTTCTAATTTCTTTTTACCATCTGTTAACCACTTCTTTATTCACATTTTGAAACAATAAATGTTAATTCTGAATTTAGGCAAATTATTCCATTTTGATAAGAAAAATTTTGTTATTTACAGTATACAGCTAATCACATCTGTTTACCATTTCATGGAAACATATATAATGTTTAAGTATATAGAATTATACTGTTGTAGGGACAGACAAGGCAAGACAATTAAGATAGCAGGAAACAGTTTTATTTGGCTGTAGCCAGATTCAGAGGGCACAGCTTCTACTGTAATCAATTAAACCCCTGAACCCTGAGTTCAGGTAGTTTCGGAATTTTATATCTAGCATGTGAAGGGAGGGGCTCAGAAGTTCACAGTCTGTAGAAGTTCAAATAAAATCAGGTTTTTTTCTCTGTTCTGGGCAAGTTAACCCTTCAAGGACACCCGAGAAGGGGAGAGATTCTTTTTCCCTTTCTTTCCTCTCCCTGCCAGCTGTTACCATGGAGCCTAGTTGGTAACTTCCCTTATTTTAAAAATGTAGCCATCTCTGTGAAGCCCCAGCTCAAGGCCATAGGCCTTGTTTACATATGAAAAACTAGTAAAGGGGTGTCTAGCATTTGCAGTGCTGATTTTTTTCCACCCACTGACCAAGTAAAACAGGACAAGATGAAAAGAGGAAGTTTATCTACATTAAACTTTTTGTAGAGACTCTTTTGCTGACAGTCCTAAAATCAGCCATGGTGAAGACTTCTGGAGAAGGTCAGTTAAGACTTTTCTGTGGGCCTGGGTAGGAAGGGGAAAGATGGGAAGGTGGGGCTGACATCAGGTAGGGTGGATCTGAGAATGAGGAAGGAGATGTTATAGAATAATGGGAGAAAGGGGTTTGGGATTTTCCCTAGCAAGGAAAATTTGAGCAGTAGAACACGTAGAGCAGAGGGGAAGACGGGGGCGAATATCCCAAAAAGGCTATAAGAGACTTAAATTTTTAGTAACCTTGTTTTTGGTAATGACAGAGCAACTTTAAGGACCATTTCCATCAGATCTTGGATAGGGGTCTGAGGGCTCTCACCTCGTTTGAGCTTTGGGTTAGCTGGTAAGATGGACTGGTGGGACCGGGTGTGGGCACTGAGAGGAGAAGAGAGGAGTGAGTGGGTGGAGGGATACCTTCAGTACCTGCTACCTCAGCAAGAGGGAAAAGGTCTGAGGAAGGGCGGTGGTGTGGGTTTTTGATCTAGTAATTGGAGGCAGAAAGCAGGTTGTGGAGGCAGGGAGACTGTGGAGGGGCTGGGTCAGAAGGTTGAGGGTGAGGACCTATTTGAACCGGGCGATAGGGTGGGGGTTCATCAGCAGGGTCAAAAGCATTGGATGAGTCTGGAGGAGGAGAAGGTTGGGGATCAGTTTGCAAACTAGAAGAATTTGTAGAAGTTTGCAGAGAGGACATATTACCCATGTCACAAACTTAGTATAAGGGGGGAGGGGAGGAGACAAAAAGGTAGCATAGGGGAGAAGGAAGGAGACACAAATGTAACACAGAGGAGGAAGGAAGGAGGAGACCCCAGTGGTAGCACAGGGGAGAAGGAAGGAAACCCCAATATGGCACAGGGGAGAAGGAAAGAGACTCAAATGTGGCACAGGGGAGAAGGAAGGAGACTCAAACATAGCACAGGGGATAAAGAAGGAGACACACATGATAGCACAGGGGAGAAGGAAGGAGACGCACATGGTAGCGCAGAGGAGGAAGTGCTTCTCCTTCCTTCTCCCCTGTGCTACCTTCTGTGACTCCTTCCTTCTCCCGTGTGCTACTATCTGCATCTCCTTCCTTCTCCCCTGTGATATGTGTGCATCCCCTTCCTTCTCCCCTGTGAAACCATCTGCATCTCACAGTAGCACAGGGGAGAAGGAAGGAGACCCAGACGGTAGCACATGGGAAAGGAAGGAGATGCAGACTTGGCATAGGGGAGAAGGAAGGAGACGCAATCCTACAATAGGGGAGAAGGAAGGAGATGCAAAAGTATAAGAGAGGGGGAAGGAACTGACTTATTGGCAAAAGGGGCATCCCCACTAAAGCCAAAAATCAGGAGTGCCTAGTGGCAGGTTTGAGCTGCAGAGATTGGTTCTCACTGAATCCTTGGATGAAGCCGGAGCACTGGAAGACTTTGGCCAAGGCTTTCTGGGACTCCTCCTGGAGGGGCTGGAGACTCCCAGGGCTGAAAAGTAGAGAGGGGAAGGGGAGGGTAAGCAAATCTCTAGTAGCCAAGTCTTAAAGGTGAGAGGACTTTATGAGGGTCACTGTGACCATGAAGGTCTGGGTGGGGTGTGATTTTCAATTTTCTGTTATGTGTTCCTGGGGGTTACACAGATCCTTGAAGATGATGTATAAATCCTATCCTGGAGACGGGGAAAGAAAATAATTTTGGATAAAAAAAAAAAAAAAAGAAAATAATTTTGGACCTAAGAATAGAATCTGTTGGAGGAGGGGGTCCCTGAGGACCACCTGGCCTTGAAGGCTATGGTGGGGTGCTTTCCTCCCTGCAGGGAGGTGAAGAGGTTTGCCAGTTGATCAATGCTCAAATCTTCCTGACACCACCATTGGGTTTAGGACTCCAGAAAGGGGAAACTCACCAATAGAAGGCGGGTGGTGGATGTAGTTCTGGAGGTCAAGAAAACGGGTTCAGGCTGTCCAGTGTATGGCACTTCCAAAGGAAGAGGGAAGCAAAAGTGGGTTTTCACATTCTTCCTCAGTTTCGAGAACAGAAGAAAGGAAAGTAACCACAACACTTGGAGCAACCAAGAGATTTATTATAGCAGGGCAAAAGAGGGAAAAAAAGGAGAGAAAGGGGGAAAGTGATCAGGGAAAGAGAGAACAAAGAGAGAGAGTGTGGGGGGGTGAGAGACAGCAAAAGGGAGAGATTATACACACACACACACACACACACGAGAGAGAGAGAGAGAGAGAGAGAGAGAGAGAGAGAGAGAGACCAAGATTAAAAAAAAAAGGAGAGAAGGGGAACAGAAGAGGGAGTTGATACAGCCAAAATCTAATGAGGTCTCTGGGTCTGCAATCTGCCTTGTTGGCATAGAGTGATTGAATCATAGACTAGTTGCAAAGGGTGTCATCTTCTACCTTCAAGCAGATGGGACATGGATCACATGTGGGTTTCCTTGCACCAGACATGTGGGAGTCCAGTATTCAGCCTTGTAAAACTGAGTGTTCACACAAGATGCAAACAGGTGATAAAGGATAAGACCAAGGCAAGTTTGAGTGCCTGGGTTGTCCTACAGCTAACATTCAGCTTACCCTACAGAAAAGGTAGTTCAGCCTCCCATGCATCCAACAAAGGAAAATGAGGATCCAGGCAGTGTACGGACACACAGCACCAGGGAAACAAAAAAGAGGCAAAGAAGGGGGCTCAAAAAGAGGGGCCGGAGATCATGGAACAGGGAAAGGGTTACCCACATGGGTGCATTGGGCTTAAGGAAGGAGCTGGGCCCTGGAATGGAGACCCATTTGGAGGGCTAAGGGACAGGGCTCATGGGAAAGAATAGGACTGGGGAGGGACATGAGGGGAGGGCATGGGGCAGAGGGAGGTGGGCTCAAGGCCCAGGTCGACTACTGGGGGGTTGGGGAGCAGGGCCCAGGCTGAGGGAGGGCAAAGGGCCCAGGCAAGGGGCAGAGCTACCTTGTCCCCTAGGGAGCCCGCAGGGGCGGGAGGCCAAGCCCATGGCCCTGGCCCAAGGGACCATCCTAGGAAAGGGATCAGGCATAGGGGTCTGGCAGTGACCGGGACCAAACAAGGACCAACGGAGGACCAAACTGTGTGGGGATGCGGTGGGCGCTGAAGGGTGGCAGTGGAGCATGGGGCCAGGACCCAAGCAAGGAGCCCAGGCTAGGGACCTAGAGGAGGGCCCATGCAAGGGGAGAGCAGGGAAGGGCCAGGGCAGGCAGGTGGGCGGCACTAGGACAGGGCAGTGCAGGCAAGCCAAGGGGAGCAGGGAGGCGGCCCAGGCAAGGGGCCCGCTATCAAAGCCCATGGGCGCACTGAGCCACAAGGGCCAGCAGAGGCTCAAGCCAGGAGCCAGGCCAGGGAAGGCAGAGCCAGGGGCTCAGGGCTGGTGCAGGGGGCTCAAGACAGTGGACAGGGCTGCGGAGGGACGCGGGGGCTGGTGCCAGCAGAGGGAGGCAGGCTCGAGGCCCAGGTCTACTGCCAGGTGTCAGGGTTCGGGGTGCGGGACCAAGGGCCCAAGGAGAGCACAAGGCCCAGGCGAGGGGCAGGCCCCTGATTCCCGAAAGGCTCACTGGCCCACAAGAGAATCGTGGGACAGGGACCGGGCAAAGGGGACCTGGCAAGGGATGGGGCCTGGAGGAGGGGGACGATGGGAGGGCGGCTGGGCGCGGGGTCACAGTGGGGGTGGAAAGGGGTGAGAGCCAGGACCCAAGCAAGGAGCCCAGGCAGGGGACCAACCCGACCTACGACGAGGGACCGAAGCCACGCACGGACCTACCCATGGACCTAAGGAGTAGGAGGCCCGCGCGAGGGGAGAGCATGGAAGGCGAGGAAGGGGAGGCACAAGGATGAGTGGGCCCAAGCATAGGGGTTGACATCATGGGACAGGGACAGTGTCCTCCACAAGGGCGGCCGGGGCTCAAGCAAGGAGCGGGGCCCTGGAATGGAGAGCCAAGTGGGGACATGGGGAGGTTTGGGGGGGCTGGGCCGGAGGCCGGGGCTCAAGGGAATGAACAGGGCTGGGAAGGGCATGGGGTAGAAGCAGGTAGGCTCAAGGCCCAAGTCGCCTGCCGGGGGGTCAGGCTTGGGGAGCAGAGCCCCAGCTGAAGTAGGGCAAAGGGCCCAAGCATGGTGCAGAGCTACCTTGTCCCCTAGGGAGCCCGCAGGGGCGGGAGTCCAAGCCCACGGCCCTGGCCCAAGGGACCATCCTGGGAAAGGGATCAGGCATAGGGGCCTGGCAGGGACAGGGACCAAACAAGGGCCAGGGGAGGACCAAACAGCGCAGGGACGTGGTGGGCGCTGAAGGGTGGCAGTGGCATGGGGCCAGGACCCAAGCAAGAAGCCCAGGCTAGGGACCTAGTGGAGGGCCCATGCAAGGGGAGAGCAGGGAAGGGCCGGGGTGGGCAGGTGGACGGCACTAGGACAGGGCAGTGCAGGCAAGCCATGGGGAGCAGGGAGGCAGCCCAGGCAAGGGGCTTGCTGTCAAAGCCATTGGGTGCACTGAGCCACAAGGGCCAGCAGAGGCTCAAAACAGGAGCCAGGTCAGGGAAAGCAGAGCCAGGGGATAAGGGCCAGGGCAGGGGGCTCAGGACAGTGGACACGGCTTAGGAGGGAAGGGGGGGGCTGGTGCTAGCAGTGGGAGGCAGGAGAATGGCCCAGGTCTACTGCCGGGTGTCAGGGTTCGGAGTGCGGGACCAAGGGCCCAGGGAAAGCAAGAGGTGTGCCATGCAAGTGGCAGGCTCTGTGTCATAAGGTGTTGTTTCCCAGATGAGTATCTTTGGACAGGTACTCTTATAGTGTCGTGGCCTTGGATGGGTGCCTGGAAGTTATCAATGAGTGGCTATAGCATGGGGATATTGACCCAAGCTAGGAACTTAGGCAAGTTACACATTCATTGAGAGAATTCAATGGATAAAGTAAAGGAGGATGCGGGTAGCATTGAATGGGATGTTTGATTGGCATTTTAATATCTCAATGCAAGAGGCAACAAAGGGAGCTTGTGATGGTTCCCTAGTTATCTTTGTATACCCCCTATTCCTTTGAAAAGGTAGTATTTATGTGTGTCTGGATTAAGTTGGTCAGAGGCTGAAAGGTTTCATAAACTCAGAGGTTTATTGCTCTTGTAGGGGCTGTGTGTAGTTTCAGAGCACAAGGGTGGCTGGTCCAAGGCCCAGGTCTACTGGGATGTGTCATGGTTTGGGGAGCAGTAACAAGAGCCCAGCCTGTGCAAAGGGACCAGGTGTTGGGCAGGGTATTTTTCCCATAAGTAACCCTGAGCTAACTTTTTAAGCTTCTTCTCCTACCAGGTAAACATCTTCTGTCAGGGACCTGGAAGAGTGCCCTTGCAAGGGACAGGGCAAAAGAAGGTGCCTAGTGGTTGCTGAAGAGAGAGAAGAAGGAAAAAAAGACAGAAGCCCCAGTAAGGTACTCAGAGGAACGTCAGCTCTAGGGGAAAGCATTTAATTGGAGGAGTGCAGCAATGCAAGGTTACCACAGTGCATAGGAAACCCAGGGGAACAGATGGAGTCCAAGCAAGTGGCCCACCTGTTGGGGGACATGAAGGCACCACTTGAGAAAGCCAGTGATTCAAGGGAGGTGCCCTTCCCAGGGTTGTAGTCCCAAGGGGGTGGGGGGGTGGTTAGGCTGTGCTAGAGGAGGCATGTATGGCGAAAGAGATAGGAGATCTTGCAGGCAGCAGTAGGCTCAAGGCCCAGGCCTACTGCCAGATGCCAGGTTTGCATAACAAGTCCAAGGACCTGGGTAAGGGGAAATGTATAGGAGTGGGGAAGGGTATATGGAGGATAAGGAAACTGAGGGGACTTCAGGAGGCTGCCCAAGCAAGCATCTCCCTTCAGGTAATGGAAGAAGTATGGCTAGGGCTTCAATCAAGGAGACCCAGAGTATGACCTGCTCAAGGGTAATAGGGCCCAATTTTTGAGAGTCCAAGGCGCCCAATCTAGTGGCAGGGCTAATGTCCTGGGACAACAGACCATGGAATAGACATGGCACTTTGGAATCCATCTCTCCTTCTCTCAGTGTGAAGGAGCTATTCTTAAATATGGATCATGTAAATGGGCCTACATGCTTTAGGGTAGGCAGAAGGGCAATGGAAAGGCACAATGTCAGAACAGGAATGCTTATTGCAAGGGTTCAGAGAATGGACCCAAAGAAGGAACCCAGCAAGGTAGCATGTAGAGGTTCCATGCAAGTGGACAGGCAGCTAAGGATCAAACCAGGAATCTCAGCAAGGGGCTAGACAGGGCAACAGATGAGATGACCACGGTGATTCCAGTGGATTACACCAGAAGGCCCACGCAAAGGGTCACCTCCAGATGTGTTGGGTAGATTGTTATCAAAGGCCTCAAAGCAGGATTCAGTTCCAGGGACCAAGCGCAAGGTGATCTGTACAGGGGACACATACAGAAAGATGTGGTAGAGGGGTAGAGGTCCAGTGCAAAGAACAGGGGGAGGTAAAGAAAGGAATCCTGCAGAAGGAGGTCTGTGAAAGCCTTGTCCACTCCAAGATCTCAGTGGGTGGGAAGCCAGAAAGCACACATGCCATGACTGGTGCAATGGACACACTCAGGACGTGGGACTGAGGTAGGGGGCAAATGCAAGGGGGGCTGGTAGTGAAGTGATCATACACGATTTGGCACTAGGCCCAAGTCCATGCCACATCTGAGGTTTGGGGAACAGGGCCAAGGGTCCAGGGCAAGGGTAGTATCCCCATGTAAAGAGAGGTCAGTGTTGCTTTGGCAGCTTGAAACAAGGGCCTTGCAAAGTGGTCTGGCAGATCCTTGGGATAGGAGAAGAAAATGGGGGAGCACAAGGGGGTGCTGTAAGGTGCTGGGACATGGAATAAAGGTGTAAATTTTGAAAGCAAGTAGCCCAAGCAAGAAGCCCATGCAAGGGAAACACAAGGGGACATTCAGCCATGTGCTGAAGCCACGAACCCAGGACAGAGTCTAGCCACGCAATGTGGCATGGGAGTGGAGGACAAAGGGGGTACAGGATGTCTCCTATGGTTTCCAGGCAAGTGGCTCAAGGGATGATCCCAATCCAGTTTTCTATGCAATGTCTCAGGGCAGATGTGTAGGCACAAGGGAACAGTGTGGTACCATGGGTCAGAGCAAGAAAACCACTCATGTAACTAACCCAGTCAATGGACTTGTATTTTGCACACAGTTGGATCTAAGGGATCCACAGAATCAGTCTCTCAAGTAGGTTCCCGTCTGGAATTGTTTCAGTGCTCTGGCCAGGGTAGCAATATTAGGGTCCTTGGCAAGGGAACATCTGAAGCACTATGCATTGGATGCTGAAGTTGTGCATGAAGACTCCAGTTTGTCCTCTTGTCATGGGACTCAATCAGGAGCCTATCTAGAGGCATTGCTATATCCTGGTAGAAAGGGTAAGGATGTGACCTTGGGAAAATGGATGAGGCAAGAAATATGAGCAGGGATTGGGAGTGGGGTTATCCCAGATAAAGTTTCAGTGCAAGGTTCACGGATAGGGGTCTTGGAGAGCTAAGGTAGAATGGAAGAGACATGGACACATGGTCATGGAATTCTGGAAACACAGGGAAATCCTTTTCAAGATAAGGATTTGTTAAGATCATGAAGGTAAAGGTAGGGACTGGTCTGGTCACAGGTCTGGGAAAGAGGATGTGGTAATGGTCCCAAGTAAGGAGCCCAGGCACTAGCCCAAGACAATGTATCTTGTTTTGTCAGTCACATTTATTTGACTGGGCAACAGAGATAAGAGTCCCTTACAAGGGTCAAGACTGTACCTTGGACAAGTATATAGAATAAATGGCCCATGCAAGTGTTGGGGCAGTGGGCCTAAGGAAAGGTCTTGTCACCTAGAGCAAGGATGGGAATCTATGGCCATGGAAGTTGTACACAATGGTACGGTAATTTTGTGAGGCCAAGTTGTTCAGATCAGGAAGTAAACATGTGGGAATGGGTTAATGACACAGGACTGGTGCAGGGAATGTGACAAAGGAATGTAGCAAGGGTCCAACGCAAGAAATCTAGGCAACACAAAAGGAAGAGAGGCTAGAGCACGGGGGGGCCTTATGGAGTATATATCTGCAGCTTCCCCCAAAAAAGGCCACAAGTCTTGCGTTGCCCAGCCACATCCCCATTTCCATTGCCCACACTCGCACTGTTCAGCTGGATCTTATTTCCTGCACTCATGCCTACTATGCACCTGTGGCCTTTCTTCATAACCTTATTTCTCACACTTGCATGGTAGAGCTGAGATGCCTGATTGCCTGTGATGTTTTCAGCTCTGCTGCTGTGTCCCAGTTTTCAGTCCCAGGTGTGACAGGAACCCAGCAGTCCCATGACAATCCAATCTCAGGAAATTCAAAAGTCCTAGTCACACTCCCACCCCCACCCCACCCCACCACTATATAAGGGAAGGAGACTTACCATCCATCTGAAGCAGGGACATCCGGCTTGGCCACCAGTACAGCCCCTCAGTCTAGAAAGAGCTTCTTCCTCTTCATTTCAGTCACATGATTCTCACACATTAGATACTGGCTAGGAATGGGTCAAACTGGCCCTTCCTGGAAGTCTGACATGGGAGACTTCCAGGAGCGAGTCTTCTCTTCAAAGCTCAGTTTATTCGTGTGACAATGATGCAAACCCATAAAAAATGCTGAACTGTTGACAAAAGCTTTACCTCTGTGGTCCCAGTTACAGTCATATATGACATAACATTTCAGTCAATGAAGATCAGTTTATAAGTTGGTCCCACCAGACTAGATCACCTAGTGATGTAGCCATCTTACTTTATGTGGGTACATGCTCTGATGTTTGCATATGGACAAAATCACCTTAGGATGCATTTGTAAGAAAACATTCCATCATAGAGCATTAAGTGTATGCCTGTGAACAAGCATCATTTTGTTCCAGGAAAATCCTTTATATAAATTATTCTTACTTAGATGCCTTAAAATTAAAATTGTCTATTGTGTTCCAAAAAGAGGCTAAGGTAGAAAAGCTGCCTAAAATTTTACAGCCTGCTGCCTAAAGCTAAGAGTGTAAGTGATTGCTTGCCTAGCTTGTACCAGGCCCTGGTTTTAATCACCAGAATGGCAAGAACAAAACAGGACCTAGAGCCTTAGTCTGCTAATTCCACCAACAATATGGAGCCACCAAACAAGAACAAATTCAAGTGAATTTGCTCTTTCTCATCTGAGATATGTAATGCTCTATGGTGAACATGTCAATCCTGTGTTAACTTCATAGGATCAATGCCCCTGCTATAACCCTGCCCCTAATAACCTCCCTGATGTCCTGACCTTTATGAGTCTGGGTCTCTTCTGACACTCTAGAACTTGGACAATACAAAGTCATACAACAAATTACATCATGAAACTCAGTTATAACAACTAAATTATGCTAAAATAGAACCAATAATTGAATCTGTTACTTTTTTTAATCTGGAAAGCCCATGGTTAAGGCAATGCCACCATGTTCCATAGGTGAATGCTCATGAGGGTTCTGACTTTACCAGTGGGTTAATCTATTAGATGGCTTAATAATTTGAATGGACCACAGGGAGGTGGTGAAAAGTATAGGCATATGGGGCATGAATGGAGGAAGTAGGTCATTATGGGTTTGCCCTTGAGGACAGTATTTGTCCTTGGCCCCTTCCTTTTCTACCCTGCTTCCCCACTGCCAAGAGCTGAGCAGCTTTCTCTACCATACCCTTCTGCCATGATATTCTGCCTCATTTCGGTGCCAGATCAATGGTGCTAATTGACCATGGACTGAGTCCACTGAAACAATGAACCAAAATAAACTCTTCTTTCTCCAAGTTGTTCTTGTTCAGATATTTTGATCACAGCCATGAAAAACTGACATAGCATCTTTATATTTTTTTCATGTGAGGTTATTCTTTTTTAAAATTTTTCTTTAGTTGTCAATGGACCTTTATTTTATTTATTGATACGTGGTCCTGAGAATCAAACCCAGTGCCTCACACATGCTATGCAAGCGCTCTGCCGCTGAGCCACAACCCAGCCCTGAAATTATTCTTAAAAATTATTTATCAAATATATAAAACCTCAATCATATAACCACAAATATTGACTTAATAAAATTATTAGTTACACCACCAGAAGTATACCCGTTGCTTGAGTCTCTGTTCCTCACAATTAATATCCTGGAGGCTTTAACCTATAGGAACTTGATGACAAGTACCAATACAAAAGTATTTTAATTTTTAAAATACATAACTGAAATTATTATTAATCTTAAAATAAAGGCACTTGGATTATTTTTCTATGAAATCTTTATACTGAAAATATAAATGTGCCTCCTGGTAAGGAAACGTCCACCAAGTGGCTAAAAACATGAACCAATAATAAATGTATTCCTTAAGTACATCTTACTTTCATTTTTCTTGGAAAACCTATATTCAACCATTTGAGTTAATAGTCAATGGAAATTAAAGTTGATCATTCCCTTCCATCTTACAGAAGATTACACTCAACTATTACTAACAGCTAAGCATTAAAAACCAAAGTTCCTGAGCACTGATAACTATATGGAATACAACTATTTAATTCATTTGACAAATGTTGCTGGTACTTAACCACGTGACAGACTTTACAAATAACTTCTACTGAATTTCCATTACAGTTCTAACTTGGGTCCATTATTTCTATCATGTTTGAAAACATACAAGTGACCAAAATTCTTATAACTCCCATGTCAATATCATGTGGTCAATGCCCACAGGTTAAGTACAAACTCCAAAGCAAGACAGACTACCAAGAGACCCTCCAAGGGGTCTGATACCAGAAAGAGGATCCACCTGGTTGCATCTGCGTGGACTAGGCCACCTAACACCACTTCCCTTCCAATTCCTTCTTCCAGGCCCTCCCCACTCCCAACCACACAGCCCTGTGTGCACTCACCCTAGGACTTTGTCTGCAGGTTCTTCACCTGAGTACTCACAGTTTGTAGAGACCAAGAAGGGCACTGGCTGCTGGGGAGGTGATGGAAGGAGGTGTGAAAACAGTCCAGTTTCACTTGAAAGGTCAAAGCTGAAGGACAAATGGAAGAGCTCATGAATGCCAGGCCTGGAAAGAACCTCAGTGTCCACTGTACTATCCCTCTGCTTCCTCTGAACCCTCCACTCAACAATTTTGCAACTTACTGCACCATCTACTAATTTATTTCCTATTTCCAATCTCTTCCCCACTAGAGCATATACTCTGTTAAAGGGAGCATTTTGCCTGGTAAGGAAACTACTGAAGCAAGGGCCCTGCAGTCAGATTTAAAAGGATCATGTTATGATTTGGACATGAAGTGTCCTGAAAAACTGTTAATGCTGAACTATTCAAAGGTGAAATGATTAGACTTAGAGCTGTGACCTAAATCAGTTCATCTTATTTTGAATAGAGTAATTGGGTGGTAATCATAAGCAGGTGGGGTATGATTGAAGGAAGTGGGTCATTGGGTACCTATCCTGAATGGGTCCATATTCCCTATGGCCCCTTCTCCTTCCTCTCTTTCTGTCTCTTGGCCAACATCTATGGGGCAGCACTCCTCCATCATGCCCTTCCTCCGTGATTTTCTGCCTCATTTTGGGCCCAGAGCAATGGAGTAAGTCCACCAGGACTGAACCTCTGAAACTGGTTGTTCTTGTCATGTACTTTGTTGTTAGTGACAAAAACCTGACTAACACAGACCACAAGCTTTGTCTAGGGGAGGTGAAGGATACAGGAATGCACAGACTAGAAAATGCCTCCTTGGAGGGCCAACCAGTAAATAATTCTGCCTTGTAGGTCTTCCAGTCTGCACCACTACTCAACTGTGCTCCTGTGCCAAGAAAGCAGCCATGACTGTGTTCCAGTAAAACCTTACTTAGAAAAAAATGTGGCAGGCCAAAGTTGACTCACAGGTAGTCATTTCCTAAATGAAATAAAGTCAAGTACAGAGAAAAATGCCATGATTAGGTTGGGTGGATCTGCCAAACAGCAACAACAACAACAATAGCAGAGGTTTTAAAAAGTCTAATAGTAACACAAAAACTTGAAAATATTGCCCCAGGCTTGGAATGGTGGCTCCTACCTGTAATTCCAGCAGCTCAGGAAGCTAAGGCAAGAGGATTGTGAGTTCAATGCCAGCCTCAGTAACTTATCAAGGCCCTAAGCAATTTAATGAGACCCCTATCTCTAAGTAAAATATTAAAAAGTTTTGGGTAGGTGATTTGGTAGTTAAGCACCACTGGGTTCAATCCTCAGTACCTAAAAAAAAAAAAAAAAATTTAAAAGAGGTCACATTGCCAGCTAGAGACAAGACCACAAATGTAAAATTAGGAACCTGAATCTAATATCGACCTCACAGCCTCAGAAACATATTTTATAAGGTCAACACCCACTTGACCTGAATAAGAGTTTAACACAGGTACAACAGAATTCTGTAACCAGCCAGTCGGGTTCTTCTTCTAAGAACTCATTCTCTCCACCCACTTACCCCTTACAGCTCCTGGGTAGCCTTTTCAGACTCCAGAATGTACACAGGCTTGGAATAATGGCACCTTATATCCACCTGTCCATAGGTTGGGCCTGGAACCGGGGCAGAGGATGGCTTGATTTTGGTGCTGGGCCGTGTATTATTTAACTATGAAATGATTCTAAATACTTCTAAAGTTTGATGTTTTGGGAGCGTGTTCCCTCCTCGCTAGAGCATGATGCGTTGCCAGACCCCATATGTCCCATCAGACTCCTACGTGTCAGCTACTGATCTAAACTACTGAGCTTCAGAAAAGATCCCCATTCAAGATTTGACAGACACCTTAAGAGCTTAGGTTAGGGTAGGGCCACACTCTGTCTTGTGAAAGCCCATGACACTTCTCTGAAAGCCTAGAGCCAAGCAGTGACAAGGTCTCATCAGCTGCAAATTGATCTCAGGAGTCTCACCCACCAATACTACCTGCTACCAACGAGCAATTAGAGATCTTACCTGTTATCACGACTGTCCACCGAGATGGTCAAGCTGGCTTCTCCAAGAACTGCTCCTGTCCAGGAAAACCCCAGCTTCAATGAGACTTTACTTTTTACAAGGCCTTGTTTCCAAATTAATTGAACAAGTGGGCTTTAAGGATTTTGGAAACCATTAATATGTGGTTAAAGTACTTCTTCTACCTGGTGTATTCTATGAGGTTTTTTCATATTATTCTCTCCCATCTGAGCATTGTAAACCTACACAACAATTCTCATTGTATTTCAATAAACTCTGATACATTAAATCATCTCACAGGAAAAAGTTACATACTCATGGGCTGATGATGAAATTTCCACATTCTTTATAATCCTACTGACACTGTCTCTATCAAATGCTTAATACCTTGCTTAAATAAAAGCTTCAATTGCTTACTAAACCCTTAAAACAGAGGCAAAGACCAAAGTTCTATAGAAGGCTATAAAATCATTTAAAAAATGGAGAGCTCGAGGCCCCTTGTAATCCCAGCAACATGGAACGCTGAGGCAGGAGGAATGCAAGTTCAAACCCAGCCTCAGCAACTCACCGAGGCCCTGTCTCTAAATAAAACATAAGAAACTGGCTGGGGATTTGACGCAGTGTCTCTGGGTTCAATCCCCAGTACCAAAACCAACCAAAGAAAGAAAGATATAGATAGAATAGTGACACGCCTGTGAAAACATTACTACCAGCAACGATCACCAATATATCTTATCATACATAAGATCACCACTGACTATCATAAACACTTGAAAAGTCTTAATTAAAAAACAGGAGAAGGCTGGGGTTGTGGCTCAGTGGTAGTGAGCTTGCCTGGCAGGTGTAAGATTCTGGGTTGGATTCCCAGCATCACATATAAATAAATAAATTTTAAAAAGGTCCATTGACAACTAAAAAAAAATAAAAATAGAAAAAATATTGAGAGCCGCCCCCTCCACCTGCGCCGGCAAGGTAGAGGGAACTGTGACCACCCACAGAGCAGGCCCAGCGGCCTGCTGAGGGGCAGAGCCGCCCCCCACCCCCTGCGCCTGCCAGGTAGGCGGAACTGTGACCACCGACAGAAAAGGCCCAGTGGCCCG
>NW_026000037.1:39319231-39334908 GCF_001458135.2 Marmota marmota marmota | reverse complement strand
CAGTAGAGGGGGCAGAGAGAGAAGAGGGGAGGGGAGGGGAGGGGAGGGGGGATAGTAGAGGATAGGAAAGGCAGCAGAACACAACAGACACTAGTATGGCAATATGTAAATCAATGGATGTGTAACTGATGTAATTCTGCAATCTGTATATGGGGTAAAAATGCGAGCTCATAACCCACTTTAATCAAAGTGTGAAATATGATATATCAAGAAGTATGTAATGTTTTGAACAGCCAACAATAAAAAATTAAAAAAAAAAGAATGTAAATAAAAATAAATTTAAAAAATTAAAAAAAAAAAAAGAAAAAATATTAAAAAATAAACAAACAAAAAGCATGAAAGCCAGGCACAGTTGTTACCATCTGTAATTCCCTCTCAGTCTCTGGGGGAATAAGAAAGGAAGACAGAAAGTTAGTGAACAGCCTGGGCAATTTAGGCCTTGTGCCAGAATAAGCAATAAATCTGCCATGGCTAAGCCAGGCGAGGTAGTGCAAACCTATAGTCCCAATGGCTCCAGAAGCTGAGGCAGGAGGATTAACAGTTCAAAGCCAGTTTCACCAATTTAACCGGTCAGTAAGCAAATTAGTGAGACCATTCGTAAAAAAAATATTTTAAAAGAACTGGGGATATGATTCAGTGCTTAAGCGCCCCAGGGTTCAATCCCCCCAAAACTCAATGGCTGTAGCTCCACTCCCCTGGATTCAAGCCCCAATATCAAACACACACACACACACACACACGCACACCCCACACACAAGAATGAATGTCCAACTCGGTAATGAGGTACACAGATTTCTAGCAACTCTGCAAACTGAGGAAGGAGGAATCAAAGTTTGAAACCAGTCTCAGTAACTGAGGGAAACGCTGTCTTAAAATAGAAAGCAAAAAAGGTCTGGGGCTAGGGCTCAGAGGCAGAGTGCTTGCATGGCATGCATGAGGCACTGGGTTCAATCCTCAGCACCACATAAATAAAATATTGTGTCCACTTATAATTAAAAAATAAATACTTAAAAAAATAAAAAATAAACGAAAAAAAAAAAGAAAACAAAAAGGACTTGAATGTAGCTCACTGACAGAGAATATCTGGGTTCAACCCCTAAATCCCCACAAGAAAAAAAAAAGAATGTTGGCACATGAGTGCAGCTCTGAATTCAACCCCCAGTCCCACCAAAAACAGAGTACATATATTATCATTCATTAAATTGTTTAAGTGGGCTGAGGTTGTAGCTCAGTGGAAGAGTGCTTGCCTAGCTAGCATGTGTGAGGCACTGGGTTTGAGCCTCAGTACCACATAAAAATATACAAAAACAAAACAGAGGTATGGTGTCCATTTATAATCTAAAAAATATTAAAAGACATTGTTTAAGTTATAAGAATACTAGAAAACAAGTATCTTTATAAACAAGAATAACCAGTTAGAACACAATGGGGAAAAACTCATTAGGAATAGACACGGAGGTGGTTGGTGCCTCTCTGAACGTGAACACTAGACATTAAACCCAGGGCCTCCATGCATGCTCAACATCCATCCTATACTCTCAGCACAGAAAAGAGCAATTGTTCAAAATATATAGGACCTAGGAATAAACTCACATGCAAGCTCTAATTATAAAACCTCAAAACATTCCTGAAATGATGAAAAATTTCACCCAACTGGAGTCAAACCTTTATTTGGATGAAAATCATAAGAAACACACAAAAAAAAACAATTCTGCAAAAGGGGGTGAGAGGTTGGGAGGGGTGGTTGGTGTGGCAAAGCATGTGGATGCTAGACATTAAATCCAGGGCTTCCACATGTGCTCAACATTCACCCTATACCCTAGGCACAGAAAACAGCAATTGTTAAAAATATATAACACCTAGGAATAAACTCTCATGCAAACTCTACAGTTATAAAACTGCAAAACATTCCTGAAATGATGAAAAATTTCACCCAACTGGAGTGAAACCTCTATTTGGATGAAAATCATAAGAAACAAAAAAGACAAATGCCTACACCTGGACACAGAAGGTACCAGCCTGTAGTCCCAGCTGCTCAGAAAGCTGAGACAGGAGGACAACTTGGGCCCCGAACTTTTAAGGCTACCCTGGACAACATAAGAAGACCCTCTTCCAGAAAAAGAAAACAAACAACAACAACAAATGTAAAAATAACTCTACTCCGAAGGTGAGGCAGTAGGATGAAAAGTTGCAGGCTAGCCTGCTTCTTTTAAAAAATAAAAAATAAAAAGGGCTAGGGATAAAGCTCAGTGGTAAATCACTCCTGGGTCCAATTCCTAGTTCCATAAAATAATAATAATCATAATAATAATAACAATAATAATAATAATAATAATAGAACCATAGAGCAGTTCACAAACAATAGGATAGGCCCCAAAACAAACAAGTAAACAAACAAAAGACAGATGTACAATAGTGACACTCCTGTGGAAACATTACTACCAGCACCAATCACCAACACAACTTACTATACAGAAGATCACCATTGATTATCATAAACGCTTTAAAGGAAAAGTCTTCATTAGAAAACGTGAGAGCCAAGCACAGAGGTGACCATCTGTAATCCCCTCTCAGAGAGGGAACTAAGGCACTAAGGCAGGAAGAATGAAATGTTAGAGAGCAGCCTGGGAATTCAGACTGCTGAATTCAGTCATGGCTAAACCAGGCAAGGTGGTGCACTCCTGTAATCCCAGTGGCTCAGGAGGTGAGGCAGGAGGATTTTGAGTTCAAAGCCAGCCTCAGCAACTTAGCAAGTCACTAAGCAACTCAGTGAGACTCTGTCTCTAAATAAAATACTTTAAAAGGGCTGGGGATGGGGCTCAGTGCTTAAGCCCCTGGATTCAATCCCTGGGGGTGGGGGAAACAAACAAACTGCATAGCTAGCTCAGTGGTGAAACTCCTCTGTATTCAATCCCCAGTATCAAACACACACACACACACACACACACACATACACATATGCGTACACAACAAGGGAATTACTGTTCAGCCTGTTACAGAGGTACACTCCTTTAATCCCAACAACTCTGCAAACTGAGGAAGGAGGAATCCCAGTTTGAGGCCAGCTTCAGCAAATGAGGGAGACATTGTCTTGAAAATAAAAAGGGGAGGGCTGGGATTGTGGCTCAGAGGTAAAGCGCTCACCTAGCAAAGTGAGCTGCAAACTTACTGTGAGCCTGTTTCCAAATTTAGTACTTTGAACACATTATTGCTTTTAATTCTCCCAGAATTCTATATGAAGGATAGAGATTCAGATTACAGATGAGGAAACCTGAAACACAGAATGCTTATGTAGTTTGTCCAAAGTGGCACAGCTAGTCTGTAGCAGAATTGAGGCTGAGTTACCTATCTCTATCTAGAAGTTATATTACTACCCACTGCATGTCCTTGTTGCATTTAAACCATTCTACTATTGATCGAGTTGATTCTGTACAATTTGGGATCCTCTACAACCTCAATGAGCTGCATAAATATTCAACTTTGTCATTCTCTTCTAACGTTTTTGTAACTATTCAGATAAATCTTAATTTATTCATATCTTTTTGATATCAAGGTATACACATTTTTTGGAGACAGTTTCTCCCTATGCTTTCCAGGCCATCTTCAAATTTATAATCCTCCTACCTCAGGTCTCTGTGTAGATGGGATTTGAGACGTGCCACCATGCCTGGCTAGAGATACATTTAATACCAAACAAAATAACATATCTATCTTTAATAAGCATATAAGGATAACAAAGATGGTTTTAGGCTCACAAATATTCTGTCTCTGCTAATAAGGAGATTACTTGAATTATATAATCTATTACTTTGGTGACTAAATCTTTTATTTGTTTGACTTCAGATTGAATCCTTCTGAAGAAGAGCAAGGCCAGAGGTACCAGGAATTGAACCCAAGGGGGCTAACCACTAACCATATCCACAGCCACTCCCAGCATTTTTTTTTTGTATCAGGGATTGAATTCAGGGGCTCTCAACCACTGAGCCACATCCCCAGCCCTATTTTGTATTTTATTTGGAGACAGGGACTCACTGAGTTGCTTAGTGACTCACCATTGTTGAGACTGGCTTTGAACTGGTGATCTCAGCCTCCCAAGCTGCTGGGATTAAAGGCATGTGCTACCTTGCTGGCCCTCACAGCCCTTTTTATGTTATTATATTTTTAATATTTTTAGATGTTGATGAACCTTTATTTTATTCATTTATTTATATGCAGTGCTGAGAATCAAACCCAGTGCCTCACACATGCTAGGCAAGTGCTCTGCCACTAAGCCACAACCCCATCCCCTTTTTATGTTATTTTGAGACAAGGTTTTCCTAATTTATGAGGGCCTTGCTAAGTTGCTAAGGCTGACCTTAAACTTGCAATCCTCCCACCTTAGCCTCTTGAGTAACTGGAATGGCAGGCCTGTGCCATCACACCTGGGAAAGTCCATATATTTCAACAAACAATAGGATTGTAATGAGGCTCTTGAAACATCAAAAAGGTAAACATATAGCCATGGATTTCAATACTTTGAATATTTTTTCTTTGCTAAGGATTGAACCCAACACTTTGTGCATGCTAGGCAAATGCTCTACCAATGAACTATACCCCTAGCTCAGTTTTAAATAATTTTCATTTCCTTTCCTATGTTTGTAAATTATCTATCTATCTATCTATCTATCTATCTATCTATCTATCTATTTATTTTAATGCCTTTATTTATCTTTATGTGGTGCTGAGGATCAAACCCAGGACCTCATACACGTTAGGCGAGTGTTCTATCACTGAACCACAACCCAAGCCCTGTAAATATTTTTAATTGTTGTAAGAGATGTTTCAAAAAATATTGTTCCATTTCAGAGAGAAAAGGATAGGATGAAAGAAGTCCCCTACAGAGTCAAGGTGCATTCATTTACCAACTCTCTCCCAATTAGAGATGTTGGATGCACCCTTACTCCTGCTCCACTAGGACCCAGTCCAGACCCATCAGAAATTTTCTCCACTTGGGGTTCATGGCATCTGTAGTATTGTGTGCTTTGGGTATTGTAGGGATGGTCTTAGGCCTTAGCCTTAGCAACCCCATCTTATTTATTTATTTTTTAAAAGATTTATTTTTGTGTTATAGTTGGACACAATACCTTCATTTTATTTATTTATTTTTATGTGGTGCTGAGGATTGAACCCAGGGCTGCACATATGTGAGGCAAGTGCTCTATCACTGAGCCACAACCCCAGCCCCAGAAACCCCATTTTAAAACTTCACTTTCAAACCTGCAGCCCCACCAGGCACACCTATGGAGCCCTCCAATATGAATCATCAAGCATATCCCTGACATAAACAAGTCACTTCTTCAGAGTGAGGTCTGTGTCATGTTGCCCTTGCCCCATAAGGATGAGAGGCAAGAATATCAGGGTGGGGACCACCTGATGCTTTAACCATCAGATGCTTTAACCTCGGGCAAATGACATCACTGAAAAATCTGAGAGTAGCTGACAGGGATTGAAAGGGTGGTCAGAAGCCCCCAAATTAAGTATAAATGATGGAGCAAATGAACAGACATTCAGCCAGCTGACCCTGATGCCCTCATGCCAGAGAGTCTGACTAGGACCTGGACTGACATCCCAACTCTTCTCATCATTTGCCTGATCCTCTCTCTGCATCTTCCTCACAGCTCTCAAACTCTACAGCCACATCTTGACTCTGGTGAGAACTGCAACTTCTCCCTATGGTCCTCTCCTCAACCGGCCATCAGCACAACCTCAGGAGAAGCCTACCTTGGTCCCTGATCTGATCACCACAGCCGGAATGAGTGTGTATCTGGTGAACTTAGAGTCTAAGGCTTGAGACTTTAGATCTGATACTTTAGCTTAGCCTGCAGAGGGAATGTCTGTCATGAGCATAATTAAGAGTGTTTACAGTGTTTAGAATTAATCTAGAATTGTTTGCTGTGGATTGATTATGTCTGTTGCATTGCCTAGCATTAAGGATTGTTGTTTTCTTGATTAAGAACCTATAGAATGATGGGGCTGGAGTGTGGCTCAGTGGTAGAGCACTTGCCTTGAATGTGTGAGTCACTGGGTTCGATTCTCAGCACCATATATAAATAAAAATAAAGGATTGTCAACAACTAAAATGAATAAAATAAATAAATTCTTTAAAAAGAATCTATAGAGTTATTTGAATTGAATTATTTTGTAATGCTGGATTCGAGGGACCTGGAAAGATCACCAGGAGTCGAGTCCGATGCAAGCACAAAGAGTCTTTATTGCAAGCTCGAGCCTGGATTCATAACCGTTCCCAACACAGCAGTTCCGAGGAGTGAGTCCCGGTCCTTTGTTCAGTGACATTTTATAGGTTTTTGGGGATACTCTATGTGTCACAACATCACACAGCAAATCATTTCATACCATGGTGAAAATTAAACAACAATTCTTAACACTGATTATTAGCACATTCACTGGTGGGAACAAATTAGGTAAGGGTGATTGGTTAGTTACATTTGAACTGATTGGTTTAAACCATGAGGGGTTGCAAGGGTGTACCTGCTAAATTACACGGTTTCCTAACTTGTTATCATCACCGAGACTACTGGGGGTAGGGGGTTGCCTGGACTTCCAGGCATCTTTCCTGTCTCACGCTGATTGATTGTTGCTAGGGATTGCTATGGGTCATCACAATTGGGCCATAGGGCCTCAAACACTCTTTGGTCTTTTCAGGAACACCTGGTGCCCCAGGACCACTCTGTGGGTTTTCCAAGAACAAAGGTCACCCCCCACCCTTTGGACAGGCTTTGCTCTGAGGTAGAGGCTGGTTACTCAAAAACAGAGTCACATCAGTTTCTCAATTTGAGTTACTAAAGCATTGAAAGGGTAGAAGCGTGTGGACTTTCTTTATTTCTTCCCCTCTGCATAAGTCGCAACTTTGCCCATCGCAACTGGTATTGAAGTGGAGATGGTGTTGGCTGCAGTCCTCCTAGCCCTAGTAGCTGATGGAGGAATGACATCCTCATGGACTCCAAGGAAAGGCAATTATCACTGTCTCCTGATACAGGTATTGGAGACTTTTTCTTGAATGAAAGCAAGACAACTGAAGGTGGTGGCTCATTTCCCAAGAAGTGCCTGAGTGCAAGACCAATAATCCTCATAGAGATTCTTTCTCCATTGTAAGGAGCATCTGCCATGGACTTGTTGGGACATGCTGGGACTCACTAAGTTGCTGGCCATAAGGAACAGCAGTGATAGGCTTGCTTTGTCATGTCTGGTTGCAATTGATAAGGAGCTGTAAGGAGCACTAGCAACAGTCACACTTAACAATGACCGGTTACAATTGATAGGGAGCACAGCTCCATGGACATGCACAAATAACATATCCTGTTGCAATTACACATTATCTCACTGGACATAACCAGTGGACATTGACTTTCACTGGGTGAAACCAATCACCAACTTGGAACTATATTTAAATAACTTGTTCTGCTACATCAGCAAGGCTGTTCCGAGGACGTCAGAGAAACCAGCCACCTTACTGTCCATCCCCAGATCAACTCCACCATTTCCTGACATCCAGTTGTTGACTGGAGAGAACCACCAGACAAGGACAACTCTGCTCTTTGGCTAAGAGAAGTCACAAAGCAGCGGAGGTATTTGGGGGTTCATGGTTGCCCTAGGATTGTATCATTTGCTTATAGTATTTAATTAGTGTGCATTGAATGCTAGTTGGGGTGCTCCAGCACACTTAAACACTTTTGCATTAATTGTTTATAGTTGATGATTGGTGTGATTGAATATACTTGCATTTAAAGACAATTCACCCCCGAGCAATTATTAATAGCGCCACTGGTGACATCCATCTACCCAGATCTTCCTGGATGATGTTCTCCCCACTCTTTTTATATTGGGTGTGCTGGGTATTGAAGCCAGGAATGCTTTACCACTGAGCTACATCGTCAGTCCTTTTTATTTTTTATTTTGAGACAGGGTTTTGCTAAGTTGCTTAGGGTCTTGCTATAAGGTCCTTGCTTAGCATCTGGATGACCATCTTAAGTGACAGCCTCCATTTTAAGAAAAAAGTTTCTTTCCTGTTCATGGGTGTTTCTGAGAAAGGCTCACCACTCCCTCATACCAACCCAATCCTTAACTGCCCACATTAGGACCCACTTGATTCCTGAGTCTGCCCTACAAAAGTCCCAGAACCCAAGCCTGTTTTGCCTCTCTCCTATAGAGAGATGGCCTTTATTTTTCAGCTCTGACAAATAAACTGCCTGGTCTCCGTCTTTCATTTCTTGCTTACTCGTCTCTCATTCCTCGTTTTCCCTTCACTCACTAAATTGCTGAGCCTGCCCTCCAACTTGCCATCCTTCTTCCTCAGCCTCCAGAGTCACTGGATTGATTACAGGTTTGAACCATGGCTTCCAACTACTCCTTTCCTTTTCCTTAACCCTCTCCTTCTTTATCTTCTTTTTTTTAAGATTTTTTTAATATAGACACAATATCTTTATTTTATTTATTTTCATATGGTGCTGAGGATCGAACCCAGTGCCTCACATGTGCAAGGCAAGCGCTCTACCCCTGAGCTACAACCCCAGGCCCTCTTTATCTTCTTAATGGTACTGGTAGTTGAACACATGGACATTCCAATGCAGAAATATATACCCAACCCTTTTTATTATTTATCTTTAAATTTCTGAGATAGGATCTTGCTAATTTGCCCAGGCTGATCTTAAATTTGTGATCCTTCTGTCTTAGTCTTTGGAGTGGCTGAAATTACAGGCACATACCACAGAGCTCTAACATCTTAAGAAACTTTTCCAGGCCCCCAGCCCACCCACAAATTCCACTTTCTCTTTCCTTCATCCTCATGTATCCTGTTGGTCTTAGGAAACATCTTTGCTTGTTTTTTTAATTTCATAGACTTCCCTAAAATTCTTCTTTCTCTTTCCTAAACCTAGTCTGTGTTCCTTCATAATAGACTGAAGTACATTAAACTAAGAACCCATTCCTTTCCCTGTTTTTAAGAATAGGGAGAAATTGACAGTCAGACCCTTCCGAGATAGGGGGAAATCATTCTGTATTAATTATTCTTCTTTTCATATTTATAACAATATAATATAAAATTATTTTATATCATTTTATGTTATTACATTTTGATATTATTAAATCATAAATACTATATTTTCTCATAACAATATTGTATACTTATATATAATTGTTAATATAAAATTCATATTTTAATGATAATATTCTTATGCTATTTTAATGTTATAAGTTTTTTTTTTTTGAGAGAGAGAGAGAGAAAATCTTTTTTTTTTTTTGTAGATGGACACAACATGATGCCTTTATTTTTATGTGGTGCTGAGAATCGAACCTGGGTCTCGCCCATGCTAGGCAAGTGCTCTACTGCTGAGCCACAATCCCAGCCCAAATGTTATAAGTTTTAAGACCTAAATTTAATAAAAATTAAATAAAATATTACATTAATATATTGTTACATCATTGTGCTATAAAACTGGCATAAACATTTTTATGTTTCCACACAAACTACTGTGAACATAACTGTCTGAACATGGGATAGCGGGGGAAAAGGTGCTGCAAGATTATTTCCCTAATGAGACAGTATTCCCTCATAGTTGCCTGTGTTAATTATCTAAAAGAGAATTTGAACATGGCTTTTTAAAAAAACTTAATCCTTAGTAGAATCAAAGAATCTGTTGCCATAATTCCCTTACTCTATTTTCTCTAATTAATATCTGTTAGGGTCTGTAAACAAGTCAAGATGGCACCTGGCATTTTGCCAGAGGGAGTGGTTTGTGAAGTAACGCTAGCGAGCCATTAAGTGTGGAGATTCCTTATTGGTTGACTGCTGTATCTAGTTTATGTTAATTAAGGTAAGCTGTGTGTAATGTATATATACCCCTCCTGTCCTACAATAAACGGCTCCCACTCCTGCTGTATTGATCTACACAAGTTGTTTGTCACCCCCCGGTTATTTTGCTGCAGCCAGACTGCCGCAAATATCAGCACTCTTGTCCTTAAATAAATAAAACTCCATTGCATCTTTAAAATTTTTTATTTGTTTTAATTGATTATACATGACAGTAGAATGCACTTATGCAATTTGATATATCATACATAGATGGGATATAATTTCTCATTTTTCTGAGTGTATATGTTGCAGAATCATATTGGTCACGTAGTCCTATATACACATACAGTAATAATGTCTGTTTCATTGTACTATCTTTCCTAACCCACATCCCCTCCCCTCTCCTCCCATCACTTCCCTCTACCTAATCTAAGGTAACGATATTCTTTCCTAGTGCTGCCTTATTGTGAATTAGCATCTGCATATTAGAGAAAACATTCAACCTTTGGTTTTGAGGGATTGAATTATCTCACTTAGCATGATATTCTCCAACTCCTACCATTTACTGGAAAATGCCATAATTTCACTCTTCTTTAAAGTTGAGTAATATTCCACTGAGTATATATACCACATTCTCTTTACCCATTCACCTATTAAGGGATACCTATGTTTGTTCCATAGTCTAGCTATTGTGAATTAAGCTGCTATAAACATTGATGTGGCTGTGTCACTATAGTATGCTGATTTTAAGTCCTTTGGGTATAAATCAAAGAGTGGGATAGCTGGGTCATTTGGTGGTTCCATTCCCAATTTTCTGAGGAATCTTCATATTGCTTTCCATAGTGGCTGCACCAATTTGCAGTCTCACTAGCACTGTATGAGTGTATCTTTTCCCCAACATCCTCACCAACATTTATTGTTGCCTGTATTCTTGATGATTGCCATTCTGACAGGAGTGAGATGAAATCTTAGAGTAGTTTTGATAAGGGAGGTGCATTGTGGTAAAGATTTTCTCCCAATCTGTAGGCTCTGTCCTCACATTATTGGTTTTTTGTTTTTGTTTTTGTTTTTTGCTGAGGAGAAGTTTTCAACTCAAATTGAAAATCCATCCCATTTATTGATTCTTGATTTTACTTCTTGCACTTTAAGAGTCTTATTAAGGAAGTCAGATCCTAGGCTGATGTGGTTAAAATTTGGTCCTATTTTTTTTTCTATTAGGCACAGGGTCTCTGTTCTAGTGCCTAAGTCTTTGATCCACATTGAGTTTATTTTTGTGCAGGGTGAGAGATAGAGGTTTAATTTCGTTTGCTACATATTGATTTCCAGTTTTACCAGCACCATTTGTTGAATAGGCTATCTTTTCTCCAGTGAAAATTTTTGGCACCCTTGTCTAGTATGAAATAACTGTATTTATGTGGGTTTATCTCTGTATCCTCTATTCTGTACCATTGATCTACAAGTCTATTTTGGTGCCAATACCATGCTGTTTTAATTACTATAGCTCTGTAGTATAGATTAAGGTCTGGTATTGCAATGCCTCCTTCTTCACTTTTTTTGCTAAGGATTGCTTTAGCTATTCTGGATCTCTTATTTTTCCAAATAAATTTTTTTATTGCTTTTTCTATTTCTATAAAGAATGTCATTGGGATTTTAATAGGAATTGCATTAAATCTGTATAACATTTTTGATAGTATGGCCATTTTGACAATAATAATTCAGCCTGTCTAGGAGCATTGGGAGATCTTTCCATCTTCTGAGGTTTTCTTAAATTTCTTTCTTTATTGTTCTGTAGTTTTCATTGTAGAGGTCTTTCACCTCTTTTGTTAGATTGATTCCCAGGTATTTTATTTTATTTTTTGAGGCTATTGTGAATGGAGTAGTTTTCCTAATTTCTTTTTCAGTGGATTCATTGCTGATGTATAAGAGAATGCATTTGATTTATGGATGTTCATTTTATATCCTGCTACTTGGCTGAATTCATTTATTAGTTCTAGAAGTTTTCTGGTGGAATTTTTTGGATCTTCTAGATATAGAATCACAGCAAATAGTGATAGTTTGAGTTCTTCTTTTCCTATTTGTATGTCTTTAATTTCTTTCTTTTGTCTAATTGCTCTGGTTAGAGTTTCAAGGATGATGTTGAATAGAAGTGGTGAAAGAGAACATCCTTGTCTTGTTCCAGTTTTTAGCAGGAATGCTTTCAATTTTTCTCCATTTAGAATGATGCTGGCCTTGGGTTTAGCATATATAGCTTTTACAATGTTGAGGTATGTTCCTACTATCCCTAGGTTTTCTAGTATTTAAAACATGAAGGTGTGCTGTATTTTGTCAAATGCTTTCTCCTGTTGCATTTTTAGACAGTGCACCTGTGAAATAATGTGCATTCAATGAATAATGGGATTCTAATGCTGATAATCTCATTTGACAGTTGATCTAGATGTCTCCTCCACTAGACTGTAAACTATGAGAGACTGAACCTATTTTCAACTCACCATTTTAGTGAAACGAACCTAGCACCATGTCTGGGACATGGTGTTTCCTTCATATTTGCTCAACAGATAATGTTGCTTTATTTTTCCTTTAAAAGATTTCTTGAAATTTTTATCTACATTTTAGCAATAAAGATGAAAAATATCAGTAGACCCAGGTTAAAGATGCAATCCTCCTGTGCCCCAGCTCTCTGATTCTTACCCAGGGGATTTAAGGGTTCATTATACATGACATTTTCACCAACTGGTTGAAATAATGTGGGGTTGGTGGGCTAAGGATTATGAAATTAAGCATGTGCTCTGAAGGAAAGAGTCAAGGGCAGAGTGGCTGTATCGTTGCTAATCACATATGCTCCCATGGTCACCCAGCTGAAAGGAAGGGGGACCAAGGCAAAAATCACACATCTCCAATGTTTTACATGAATGTTTTTTAAAAGTATCTCCTTGAAAGAGGGTCTCAGTGTGTTGCTCAGGCTGGCCTCCAACTCCTAAAATCAAGTGATCCTCCTGCCTCAATTTCCCAAGTAGCTGGGACTACAAATGTGTGGACCAGTGAATCCAGCTTCTCACAACTTTTTTTTTTGAGCTCACAAGCTCTGTGAGTTCAATACCACCCAAGCAATCTATCTATAAATAATTGCTTTTCTCTTGCATTTAATGACTTTTCAATTCAATTCAGCAGCATATACTGAACACTTATGGTCTTGAGAACACGCTGGTTGTGCTCAGTACACGGGTGTTTTGTTCACCAGTCAGTTTTCCCTCTTGCTGCTGGGATTGAACACAGAGCCTCTTGCATGATAGGCAAGCACTCTGCCACTGAACTACACCCCTGCACATGCACACGCGCGCGCACACACACACACACATGCGCGCGCACACACACAGTTCCTTCTTTATTTTTTCTTTTGTGATGCCTCTGCTGTTTGTTTTTCCCATAGCTGTATGGTCAATTAGTAATAGCGTAATAATGAAAAACTAAGTTTCCACATATAAGTGTATTACTCATAGTAAAAAAAAAAAACCACCAAAGTGGTAAGCTTCCCAGAACTTTACTGAACTGTTGAATATCCTTAACTTCTAGCAGCTAATCAGCCTTTCAAAAGCCATAAGTGTTAAAAGATTGTTTTGTTTGGAGATCAGTATCTTTTCTGCTTCCTTTTGCATCCAATAGGTGGGGTTGTCTGCTGTAAGCTGGTATCTCCACCCTCAGGATGGGAAAGTTGGTCTTGGTTACAGGTCACCTGGAATTGGGGTAGGGCACCAACCAGTTCCCTATGGGAGACTGCACCACAAGGATCTCTTTTGGGGCCTGCTGGTATGATATGGGCGCCTGGTCTTATGCCCTTATCTCACCTGTAGACCTCATAGTTGCTGCTCTCTAAATTAGTCTCTAAACTGTTTCTCAGTCACCCTTCTCTTTCTACTTCCTAATCGAGGACTTTCTTTCTGGAGGTCTTGTGGGTTGCACTTTGGGGACTGCACACCTGTCCTGGAGAGCTATTTTGTATTGGGCAATCACTGTGCCAGGTTAGCAGCTGCCAGAAAGAGGGAGTTGGGAACTATGGTACCTGCCCAGCCAGTGTTCCAAACTGGGAGTTCCAAGGATGGTGACAAAGGTGACCCAAGATGGAGGCAGCTGCTTTCAGCGATGGGGTATCGGGTCAGGTGGTGGGGAGCCCTGGCAATGGAGTTGGTCGATGTGCTCAGGGATGAGATCTGTAGCATGAAGTGTTGTGGCTGTCATCTGTCTTCAGAGCCTGTGCGATGTCCCCAGGTGCAGGCGGGCTACCATGGGTAGGGGACTATGGCAGTGGCTGCAGAGTCCCAAGATGGAGGGGAGCCCCACGTTGGTAGATAGAGGTCCACATGGGAGTGACAGTTGGAGTTCCTGCAAGTGGGTAGTGGCCAGGTATCCTGCATGGAAGCAGCATCTAGGATTTCTGCACGGGGAGTGGCCAGGTATCCTGTGCAGGTGCTGATGCCAGTGGTCCCACTAGGGGATCTAAGAGACCTGTGTGAGTGAATAGTCGGGAGTCCTGCTCTGATGCTGAGGCCTAGGATTCTGCACAGGCCTATCAGCTGTGATTCTTGTGTAGGAGCAGCTATGGGCTGCGGGGGTCCTCTATCTGAAGCAGTATTCCCGCTATTTGAGTCCTAGGTCACTGGAGTGACACAGAATGCTGCCTCCCTCTAGCCCGCCATCTTGGATCTCTCCTGCATGAAGTAATTCTTATTCACCCTTACACAGCCTTTGAGATCTGTACAATTAGGTTGATATTACTTAAAATCTGAATAAATAAATGATAATTTAAGAATGTAGTAGTAATTTTTAGTGGTATCTCTGATTCTAATGGTGAATATTTCTTCCTGGAGCTCATCTTGTTACTATACTCAAGAAGATGAGGATTTCTCCTCTGATACCCAGATCCTCAGTCTGACTTCAAGGTGGTGCCCAGCAGTGTAACAGGACTGTGTGGCTACACATCTTCAAGGAATCAATCAGACACTCAGGTAGTTTGCTATAGCAGGTCTTATGGGGTGCATACCAACAGCAACTCCACTTCTTGCTAATCCACTCCGGGCAGTTGGTGCTCCACTACCAGTTCTAAAAGACAGGAAAGCTGACCCCACTTCCAGCTCTCTGAGTAATGAATAGAAATGACCCATTCCTTGGGCCACTTTCTGCAGCAGTGACTAATCTGTTGTAGTCCTGTGTAAGGATGTAAGTCTGTGTAAGGAGACATTTAGAAAAATTCCACCAATATTGTGGACTAATTAGACCACAAACTAAGAATTTATAATTAGACTTTGTTGCTAACTAGAAATTCACTGTGGACATGAAAAAAGGAAGTGCTGAACTAGCTACCACTGGGTATCCATCAAGCCCACCTCTTCAAGATGTAAAAATAGCAGACTTTCTTTTATGTACTAGTATGTCCTAAAAGTTCCTCCAAGAATTGCCTTGTAGTCCTTAGGGGAAGAGGACTTTGTGACATGAGTAGGGAAGGAGGAAACCACAAAAAGGGAGAGGAGCAGACTTTGTCATGATAATTAGGCAACATTTAAGAATATGTATTTGATGACTATGATTATAAGCTTTGTGAAAAAGGTGACAGTGTCCCAGTAAAATATTAAGAATCAATCACTTTGTTGAGACTTTAACTTTGTTTCTCCAATTAACAGCATGTAGTAAGATCATAAAAGACCTGACTTTTTCAGTTTAGAGACTTGTAAAAAATAAATTTTTAAAAACTGGTTTTGAAAACAGTTCAAAGAAAAACATATTTTTCTCCTTTCTCTCTCTCTCTCTCTCTCTCTCTCTCTCTCTCTCTCTCTCTCTC
>NW_026000037.1:39284919-39318618 GCF_001458135.2 Marmota marmota marmota | reverse complement strand
CCTTTTTTTTAATTCTTACTTCTCTCTCTCTCTCTCTCTCTCTCTCTCTCTCTCTCTCTCTCTCTCTCTCTCCACACACACACACCATATCTCTCTGCTGCCCACTCTCATGTTTTCATGGTGAGCTTGTGCCTATAAAGTTAACTTTGACTAAGTGGCTATGCTGAAAGTGGAAGAACAGAAAGATGGACAGTTTCCAGATCGTCCATGATGCCATCAAACTGATGCCATCAAATCAAGTTGCTGTCTCAAGATTTCTTTCTTTTTAAATTTATGTTTTAGTTGTAGATGGACACAATATCTTTATTTATTTTTATGTGGGGCTGAGGATCAAACCCAGTGCCTCGCATGTGTGAGGCAAGCACTCTACCACCTAGCTATAGCCCCAGCCCCTCAAGACTTCTTTCTTTATGAGATAATGAAAATCCTTCTTTGTTTAGGCCTTTCTTTTATTTGCATTCATAAACTCTCTGATACATTGTCTAACTTAAATTTGCCTATTTGATAAAAACAATAGCACTTCTCTTCCCATAATGCCTGGTGTAGACAAAATATGAAACAAATGAGACTAAGTATTTCAGGTAACAAAGTTATTTTTATAGTGATACCAGGAGCTGGTAAACTGAGAGAGATCATAGCCAAGGAAAACTGACAGTAAGTCAGAGCTGTCTTTAGATAATTGCTTCCAAGTTTGTGTGGTTGAAGATATTGACCTGTACTAAGATCCTAGATTCCAGAATAAGTTAAATAGACTGAGTAAATAATGGTTAAAATAAGGTTGAACAAGTTTCTTTATGGTAGAAATATGCTGTATTCCCTCATTTTGAAAATCAGAGTATTCCATAAAAGTACTATTAAAGGAAGATAAAACTACAGGTTCCTTCAGTGGAGAGAATTAAAATACCTAAAGGCACAGCTCCCTACACACTGAGATTGTTGAAATATATGTTAATGAGAGAACCATACTTTTTGTTCTGATTTCTTCTCTGGGCCTTTTTATTGGGAAAGAAAAATTTCTGGAAGAAAGAGTCAGTGTGCTTGTTCACAATGCAGAGGGTAGGGAAAAATTAGGATGGGATTTGGGAAACTCCAGGCTCAGATAAAAGGGGAGAGCCAGAGTCTAACTGGCTTCAACTTAATTGGAAACAGAACCTGGGAGAACATGTGAAGGTTCTGGAATTTAATATTTCCTCATGTTCATCATCTCTGTTTTCTTAACCTGGAAAGAATTTGTTTGCTTGTGTTGTAAGTCAGTGACAAAGTGGAGAACGCTGAAATCCTGGGATGGAGTCTGCATCCAGTTGGGGAAGACAGAAGCCCAGGTCAGCATGGGAGCAGCTGGAGGAGGGAGGAGGGGAGGAAGAGTAGGAAAAGAGCTGATTCAGTCTGAGGAGCGTCCCAGAGTGCTTTTTAGTAGAACCTCCTGTGCGGTACAGAAGGCTCTGGACAGCTAAGACACTAGGAACACAAAAGGGAGAGCCGCAGTTGTTCAGGAACACAATAGGAACCCAGGAGCTCTGTGTCCTCTTGTGTCATCCATCAGGGGTTATCTGGAACTAAGAAGACTTCATCAGCATGTACAGGGCCATTCTGGTCCAGAGTTCACCAAAACAGTGGGAATCTGTCTGGGTAGAAGCACATAGTGGCTGCATACATACCTTCACCTTCCTTCCCATCACACTGTTATTCAAGACTTCCAGAGAAAGAACCCACTCTCCATGGGGCCACTGGTAGATCTTGAACTTGCTCCTCAGTGTAATGTTTGATTCCCGGCATTGATTACAATTGGGAAATTTTTTTTAAAATTTCTTTATTTATACATTTGGGTTTGCTAGATATTTCTCATATTAGTGCATTGTTATATATGACAGCAGAGTGCATTTCAATTCATAGTACACATATACAGCACAATTTTTCACTTCTCTGGTTGTATACAAACTAGAGTCACACCATCCGTGTCTTTATACATGTACTTAGGGTAATGATGTTCATCTCCTCCCACCATCTTTCCTAACCCCATGCTCCCTCCCTCCCCTTTGTCCTATCCAAAGTTCCTCCATTCCTCACAATTGGGAATTTTTAAAATGACTTTTTTCATACTTGTTACTGCAACCAATAACCATCACCAAAAGTAAAACAACAATTGAAAGGAAATGTCTCATTATCCAATCCCAACTTTGTCTCAGCTCAGTAAATAAAGTCCAGATTTTGTGCTGAACACTAAAAAAACAAGCTCTCAGGATCAACTGAAGCTAGAAGCTATAGAGCAGACTCCAGAGAAGACTGATCTTGAAGGAAACAGAACAGTTTGCTCTGTTCTGGGAATATTTGTTTTCTTTGCACTGAAGCCTCGCCATGGTCAAAGCACAGACAATACCCACTGGTGAGCTGTTACATCTTAAATGTTTAGTTTCTGATAGTATGCCCTTAAGTTAAGGGGAATTCAAATTTCTATGGCCAACTGGGTTCACTCAGGAACAACTCAAGTTCACATTGTTCCAGGAACAGACAGGGTTGAAGTTAGGAGTACACGATTTTCAGTTTAACTAGAGAGTCTATTCTAATGCCAAATGTTTATGGATGGGGAATGGTCAGCGCTGTTGTCTTTTGTATATGCAAAAATAGAAAGAGAGACTCTAAAGATGTGTGGCTGTTATCTATTATACATATTGGGTTTGCTAGATATTTCTCATATTAGTGCATTTGAACCTTAGAAATCTAATCATACTAGTATTATGAGAGGAAACTTAGGTTCCCCTGCCCAAGGTCAAAGACATAGAATTAGACATGGATTCCTACTCCTGAATCTATGTTCTTGGCAACAGTGAACACTTATAGAGCACTTCCTGTGTAGTGCACCATACCCAAGCCCTTGACAGTACTATTTAATTGCCAATAGTCTGATAAAGCAGGTTTCAATCTCATTCCCATTTACAGATAAGAGTATTTAAGTTTAAAAGGTTAATCAAACTGTCCAATTGAAAACATTTTGTTAGTAGTTAATGCAGTATTTGACCCCAGGCAATTGAACTACACACTTTCAATTATTAGCATAGCTACCTTACTTTTGCATTAGGCTGCTTTCTGGAACCTACTAGAGTAATAGTTTCTGGCATATTTTTCTAGCAAGCAGTATAATTTTCTATAGGCATATTCAGAAACAAACCCAAATTTATTTGTAGATAAAATTTTTAACAATCCAAACTAACCATAAATTCACAACTCATAAGCTCTGAATCATTATAAATTGTCAGAACTATCATCAGAACCATAGTTGTGGAATTGTAGGATGAACTGCAGCATAAATGAAGCAGTACTGAGCTACATGCCATTCGCAGAGTCCCAGCCAAACCTCTAACTGTCCCTCCCTCAACAAAGAAAGTATGGGGGATTGATAGGAAGACAGACTTTATTATACGGAGAGCTTTGTACTCAAAACAAAGTACTTTGCAAATTGGGCCTTTGTTATTGGTGACATTGTGTGTATATGTGTGTTTGTAATACACAACTTTAACCTAATCAAGGTATGTCATGATAATGCATCCTCTAAGGACCCTTTCTTCCATCCTAATATTCTGTGAATGTGTGTAGCTGATTAAGTTCTCTACCCAGGTCTTCTTGGATCTCATTTTATAATATTTATTTCTCCATTAGGAGACTGTTCCTGAGGTCCAGGAGCCCACTTTTCCAGGACTGAGAGCATCATGATGGAAATGACAGAGCTGCTACAGGAAAATTCTGCATTTGAGAATGACATTGCTGTTTTTTTTTTTTTTAATTTTTTATTGTGGGTTGTTCAAAACATTACAAATTTCTTGACATATCATATTCCACACATTGCTTCAAGTGGGTTATGAACTCCCACCTTCACCCCATACACAGATTGCAGAATCACATCAGTTACACATCCATTGATTTACATATTGCCATACTAGTGTCTGCTGTGCTCCGCTGCCTTTCCCATCCTCCCCCCTCCACTGTATAACCCTGAGGGTCTCCTTCCATTACCATGCAATTTCCCTTCTCTCTCCCTTTCCCTCCCACCTCTCATCCCTGTTAAATGTTAATCTTCTTCTCCTGCTCTTCGTCCCTACTCTGTTCTTAGTTACTCTCCTTATATCAAAGAAGACATTTGGCATTTGTTTTTTAGGGATTGGCTAGCTTCACTTAGCATAATCTGCTCTAATGCCATCCATTTCCCTGTAAATTCTATGATTTTGTCATTTTTTAATGCAGAGTAATACTCCATTGTGTATAAATGCCACATTTTTTTTATCCATTCGTCTATTGAAGGGCATCTAGGTTGGTTCCACAGTCTTGCTATTGTGAACTGTGCTGCTATGAACATCGATGTAGCAGTGTCCCTGTAGCATGCTCTTTTTAGGTCTTTAGGGAATAGACCAAGAAGGGGAATAGCTGGGTCAAATGGTGGCTCCATTCCCAGCTTTCCAAGAAATCTCCATACTGCTTTCCAAATTGGCTGCACCAATTTGCAGTCCCACCAGCAATGTACAAGTGTACCCTTTTCCCCACATCCTCGCCAGCACTTGTTGTTGTTTGACTTCATAATGGCTGCCAATCTTACTGGAGTGAGATGGTATCTTAGGGTGGTTTTGATTTGCATTTCTCTGACAGCTAGAGATGGTGAGCATTTTTTCATGTACTTGTTGATTGACTGTATGTCCTCCTCTGAGAAGTGTCTGTTCAGGTCCTTGGCCCATTTGTTGATTGGGTTGTTTGTTCTCTTATTGTCTAATTTTTTGAGTTCTTTGTATACTCTGGATATTAGGGCTCTATCTGAAGTGTGAGGAGTAAAGATTTGTTCCCAGGGTGTAGGCTCCCTATTTACCTCTCTTATTGTTTCTTTTGCTGAGAAAAAACTTTTTAGTTTGAGTAAGTCCCATTTGTTGATTCTAGTTATTAACTTTTGTGCTATGGGTGTCCTATTGAGGAATTTGGAGCCCGACCCCACAGTATGTAGATCGTAGCCAACTTTTTCTTCTATCAGACGGCGTGTCTCTGATTTGATATCAAGCTCCTTGATCCATTTTGAATTAACTTTTGTGCATGGCGAGAGAAAGGGATTCAGTTTCATTTTGTTGCATATGGATTTCCAGTTTTCCCAGCACCATTTGTTGAAGATGCTATCCTTCCTCCATTGCATGCTTTTAGCCCCTTTATCAAATATAAGATAGTTGTAGTTTTGTGGATTGGTTTCTGTGTCCTCTATTCTGTACCATTGGTCCACCCGCCTGTTTTGGTACCAGTACCATGCTGTTTTTGTTACTATTGCTCTGTAGTATAGTTTGAAGTCTGGTATCGCTATACCGCCTGATTCACACTTCCTGCTTAGCATTGTTTTTGCTATTCTGGGTCTTTTATTTTTCCATATGAATTTCATGATTGCTTTCTCTATTTCTACAAGAAATGCCGTTGGGATTTTGATTGGCATTGCATTAAACCTATAGAGAACTTTTGGTAATATCGCCATTTTGATGATGTTAGTTCTGCCTATCCATGAACAGGGTATATTTTTCCATCTTCTAAGATCTTCTTCTATTTCTCTCTTTAGGGTTCTGTAGTTTTCATTGTATAAGTCTTTCACCTCTTTTGTTAGGTTGATTCCCAAGTATTTTATTTTTTTTGAAGATATTGTGAATGGAGTGGTTGTCCTCATTTCCATTTCAGAGGATTTGTCGCTGATATACAGGAATGCCTTTGATTTATGCGTGTTGATTTTATATCCTGCCACTTTGCTGAATTCATTTATTAGCTCTAATAGTTTCTTTGTAGAGCCTTTTGGGTCTGCTAGGTATAGAATCATATCATCTGCAAATAGTGATAATTTAAGTTCTTCTTTTCCTATTTTGATGCCTTTAATTTCTTTCGTCTGTCTAATTGCTCTGGCCAGTGTTTCGAGAACTATGTTGAACAGAAGTGGAGAGAGAGGGCATCCCTGTCTTGTTCCAGATTTTAGAGGGAATGCCTTCAGTTTTTCTCCATTCAGAATGATGCTAGCCTGAGGCTTAGCATAGATTGCTTTTACAATATTGAGGTATGTTCCTGTTATCCCTAGTTTTTCTAGAGTTTTGAACATAAAGGGATGCTGTACTTTGTCGAATGCTTTTTCCGCATCTATCGAGATGATCATATGGTTCTTATTTTTAAGTCTATTGATGTGGTGAATAACATTTATTGATTTCCGTATATTGAACCAGCCTTGCATCCCAGGGATGAATCCTACTTGATCATGGTGTACAATTTTTTTGATATGTTTTTGTATCCGATTCGCCAGAATTTTATTGAGGATTTTTGCATCTAGGTTCATTAGAGATATTGGTCTGTAGTTTTCTTTCTTTGAAGTGTCTTTGTCTGGTTTAGGTATCAGGGTGATGTTGGCCTCGTAGAATGAATTTGGAAGTTCTCCCTCTTTTTCTATTTCCTGAAGTAGCTTGAAAAGTATTGGTATTAGTTCCTCTTTAAAGGTTTTGTAAAACTCTGCTGTATACCCATCCGGTCCTGGGCTTTTCTTAGTTGGTAGTCTTTTGATGGTTTCTTCTATTTCCTCAATTGATATTGGTCTGTTTAGGTTGTCTATATCCTCCTGACTCAATCTGGGCAGATCATATGACTTAAGAAATTTATCTATGCCTTCACTATCTTCTAATTTATTGGAGTATAAGGATTCAAAATAGTTTTTGATTATCTTCTGTATTTCTGAAGTGTCTGTTGTGATATTGCCTTTTTCATCCCGTATGCTAGTAATTTGAGTTCTCTCTCTTCTTCTCTTCGCTAGCATCGCTAAGGGTCTGTCGATTTTGTTTATTTTTTCAAAGAACCAACTTTTAGTTTTGTCAATTTTTTCAATTGTTTCTTTTGTTTCGATTTCATTAATTTCAGCTCTGATTTTAATTATTTCTTGCCTTCTACTTCTTTTGCTGTTGTTTTGCTCTTCTTTTTCAAGGATTTTGAGATGAAGTATGAGATCATTTATTTGTTGGTTTTTTCTTTTTTTAAGGAATGAACTCCAAGCAATGAATTTTCCTCTTAGAACTGCTTTCAATGTGTCCCATAGATTCCGATATGTTGTGTCTGTGTTTTCATTTATCTCTAAGAATTTTTTAATTTCCTCCTTGATGTCTTCTATAACCCATTGATCATTCAGTAACCTATTGTTCATTCTCCAAGTGATGTATGCTTTTTCCTTCCTTCTTTTATCGTTGATTTTCAGTTTCATTCCATTATGATCAGATAAGATGCATGGTATTATCTCTACTCCTTTATATTGTCTAAGAGTTGCCCTGTGACATAATATATGATCTATTTTTGAGAAGGATCCATGTGCTGCTGAGAAAAAAGTGTAACTGCTTGATGTTGGGTGGTATACTCTATATATGTCAATTAGGTCTAGGTTATTAATAGTGTTATTGAGTTCTATAGTTTCCTTATTCAACTTTTGTTTGGAAGATCTGTCCAGTGGCGAGAGAGGTGTGTTGAAGTCTCCCATGATTATGGTATGGTGGTCTATTAGACTCTTGAACTTGAGAAGAGTTTGTTTGACGAACATAGCTGCACCATTGTTTGGGGCATAAATATTTATGATTGTTATGTCTTGTTGGTGTATGGTTCCCTTAAGCAGTATGTAGTGTCCCTCTTTATCCCTTTTGATTAACTTTGGCTTGAAATCTATTTTATTTGATATGAGTATGGACACTCCTGCTTGTTTCCGAAGTCCATATGAGTGATATGATTTTTCCCAACCTTTCACCTTCAGCCTATGTATGTCTTTTCCTATCAAATGCGTCTCCTGTAGGCAGCATATTGTTGGGTCTTGTTTTGTGATCCATTCTACTAGCCTGTGTCTCTTAATTGGTGAGTTTAAGCCATTAACATTTAGGGTTATTATTGAGATATGGGTTGTTCTTCCAGCCATATTTGTTTATTTCTGTTACTAAACATGGTTTGTTTTCCTCTTTGATTATTTCCCCCCCCTTTACTGTCCTACCTCCCACTGTTGGTTTTCATTGTTATTTTCCATTTCCTCTTCCTGTAATGCTTTGGCGAGGATGTTTTGAAGAGATGGTTTTCTAGCTGCGAATTCTTTAAACTTTTGTTTATCGTGGAAGGTTTTAATTTCATCTTCCATCCTGAAGCTTAATTTCGCTGGATACACAATTCTTGGTTGGAACCCATTTTCTTTCAGTGTTTGAAATATGTTATTCCAGGATCTTCTAGCTTTCAGAGTCTGTGTTGAAAGATCAGCTGTTATCCTGATTGGCTTACCCCTAAATGTAATCTGCTTCCTTTCTCTTGTAGCTTTTAAAATTCTCTCCTTATTCTGTATGTTGGGCATCTTCATTATAATGTGTCTAGGTGTGGATCTCTTATGATTTTGCACATTCGGCGTCCTGTAGGCTTCTAGGATTTGGGATTCTGTCTCATTCTTCAAGTCTGGGAAGTTTTCTCGTATTATTTCATTGAATAGACTGCTCATTCCTTTGGTTTGGAGCTCTGTACCTTCCTGTATCCCAATGACTCTTAAGTTTGGTCTCTTAATGTTATCCCATATTTCTTGGATGTTCTGCTCATGGTTTCTTAACAGTCTTGCTGAGCTGTCTATGTTCTTTTCCAGTTGAAATACTTTGTCTTCATTGTCTGATGTTCTATCTTCTAAGTGTTCTACTCTGCTGGTAGTATTCTCCATTGAGTTTTTAAGTTGGTTTATTGCTTCCTGCATTTCTAGGATTTCTGATTGTTTGTTTTTTATAACCTCTATCTCCCTGTATAGTTGATCCTTTGCTTCCTGGATTTGTTTGCGTAATTCGTTGTCGAAGTGATCTTTCATTGTCTGATTTTGCTGTTTAATGTCTTCCTTGATACTCCAGATCATCTGAAGCATGTATATCCTGAATTCTTTATCTGACATTCCATCTGCTGCAGCTGTTACCTCTTCTAAAGTTGCGTTGACCTGCATTGCTTGTGGTCCTTTCTTTCCTTGTCTTTTCATACTGCTTGCGTATCTTTCCTGCAGGTGCGGGCGGCGGCTCTGCTCTCTCCTTATTCCAATTGGGGTGTCGTGGCTACCACGCCGGCAGGTCACTGGGCCTGTTCTGGGAGCTGGCGGCGGCTCTGTTCTGCCCCTACTCCAATTGGGGTGACGAGTGTACCACGCCGGCAGGCCACCGGGCCTGATCCGCCAGTCGGTTGCAGGTTTGCCTACCCTGCAGACGCGGGCGGCGGTTCTACTCTGCCCCTACTCCAAATGGGGTGTCGTGACTACCCCGCCTGCAGGACGCTGGGCCTGTTCCTGGCACGGGCGGCGACTCTGCTCTGCCACTACTCCAATTAGGGTGGTGTTTGTACCACGCCGGCAGGCTCCTGGGCCTGATCCGCCGGTCTGTTGTAGGTCTGCCTACCTTGGAGGCGCGGGCGGCGGATCTGCCCTGCCCCTCCTACCACGCCTGCGGACCCCTGGGTCTGATCTGCAGTTTGATCACTGGTCTGCTCACCCTGCGGGCACGGGTGGCGGTTCCGCTCCGCCCCCACTCCAATTGGGGTCACGTGACCACCACACCGGCAGGGCCTGATCCGGGCGTGGGAGAAGGATCTGCTCTGCCCCTACTCCAGTTGGGGTGACATGTGTACCA
Source organism: Marmota marmota marmota (assembly GCF_001458135.2). Taxonomy (NCBI): domain Eukaryota; kingdom Metazoa; phylum Chordata; class Mammalia; order Rodentia; family Sciuridae; genus Marmota; species Marmota marmota. Next base: position 39,308,971 of record NW_026000037.1, on the reverse strand, counting down.
CACTGGCAGGCCACTGGGCCTGACCCGCCAGGCTGTCACAGGTCTGTTTACCTTGCAAGCGCGAACGGCGGCTCTGCCCTGCCCCTCCTACCACGCCCATGTACCACTGGGTCGCGGGTCTGCCCACCTTGCGGGTGCGGGTGGCGGCTCCGCTCCGCCCCCTCTCCAATTGGGGTCACGCGGTCACCACGCTGGCGAGCCGCTGGGCCTGCTCCGGGCGCTGGCGGCGGCCCGGCTTCTCCCCTCTGGCTCAACGACAAATTGAGGAGACTCAGGTGACTGTGCCTCACCCCCCCTACCAGGAGACCAACTGCTTATGTCGCCGCTGGTATTGATGAAGTTCTCTCCTCCGCCGCTTTCTGCTGACATCAGATCTCTGCCATGTTGGTATCCTATGCGAATGGCAGCATTTCGTTCCCCTTGCCGGGCAACCAAAGCAACGGGTGAGTCCTGACCGGCCCTCAGCAGGACCCGGACCGAGAAGCAGTTTCCGCGGGCTCCTAGCCCCGGTCCAGGGAAGTTCCGGGAGCCGGAACTCGGCCGCTCCGTGCTCGGTGTAAGCTCCTATAAGTGTAAGCTCCAAGAAGCAGTCCCCGCGGGCTCAGTTCCGGGAGCCGGAATTCGGCCGCTTAGTGCTTGGTGTATGCTCTGATAGGAGCAGGGTCCAAGAAGCAGCCTCCGCAGGCTCCGCGGCCCTGAGCCAGGGCGGTTCCGGGGAGGTTCCGGGAGCCGGAACTCGGCCGCCCCGCGCTCGGTGTTCGCTCCGATAAGCTCAGGTTCTAAGAAGCACCCAGGCGCTGAACCCTAGCAATCTGTCTGCAAGCCGCAGGCGAATTGCAGCCTGAAATTACCTGATCTATGGCTGAATGAGCTGCGGTCAGTCGAAAACAGGGAAGGTGACGTCAGTTTACCAACATGGTGGCTGCTGGCCTCCTCTGTGGTCTGACCGGTGTGGAGAACCGAGATGGACCGCTTCCTTCCCCCGTCTCGAACCCAGAATTCAGCCCTGAGTATGGTGCTTGCGCGGCTGGCAGAAACTGCAGCGCTATAACCCTGCGTCTCTATCCCAGCGCGCTGCAGACTCTAGCCGCGGGGCGATTTGCTGAATAAGCAGTGTTACCCTCCGTGCGACAAACCTCTCGCGTTTGAGTCCCCGTAGCGGATCCTCGTGCAATGGAAATCCTTCCTCCAGGTTCTGGAGCACCCCACTATTGCTGGAAATTCCTAACAAGATATCCTTTAGCCGTCCTGACTTGTCATACTCCCACACAGTGAAGCAGCACACGGGGGCAATGCACTCCCTTCGCCGCCATCTTCCTGAATCTTAACTTGATTTAAATTGTATCTTTTCTTTTCTCTCCAGGACTGACTTCAGCTAGGTCAGTGCCTCTTGTACACCAGGGGCTGCTTCTGAGATGCTCCTTCCACTCTTTTCTCCAGAGTGTAGCTCCTTTTTTATGTTGGCGCTATTGGTTGGAGAATGAGAGAGAAGAGTGAGGGTATATTAGTTATTTCAGATTACCACAATAAAATGCCATAGCCTGGGTTGCTTAAAGAATAAAAATTTATTTCCTCCGAATCCTGGAGGAGGCAATCTGACATCAGTATATGTTATGGTTTATATATTAGGTGTCTCCCAAAAGCTCACGTGTGAGACAATGCAAGAAGGTTTAGAGGAGAAATCATTGGATTATGAGAGTCTTAACCCAATCAATGACTAAATCCCCTGATGGGATTAACAGAGTGGTAACTGAAGGCGGGTAGGGTGTGTCTGGAGGAGAGAGGTATTAGGGGGGATGTCTTGGAGTATATATTTTGTATCTGATGAGTGGAATCTCTCTTTTTTCTGTTTACTGATCATCATGTGAGCTGCTTCCCTCTACCACACTCTTCTACCATGATGCTCTGCCTTACCTTGATCCCCAAGGAATGGAGCCAGCTGTCTATGGACCTAAACCTCTGAAACCACGTGAGCCCCTAAATGAACATTTCCTCCTCCATAATTGTTCTTGTCAGGTGTTTCAGTCACATCAGGGAAAAAGGTGACTAAAATAGTGTGTTAGCATGGTCAGGTGTGTGTGAGTGTTCTCTTCTTAGCTAATAGATGTCCATCTTCTTACTGATGTCCATGTTCTTACACAGCTTTTCCTCATTGCTCATGGAAAAGGAAGATAGAGAGGAAGAGAAGAGAAGAGAGACAGACAGAGACAGAGAGAGACAGAGAGAGACAGAGAGACAGACTCAAGTTCACCAATTGTATCTGATTAGGATTCTGCAATTATGACTTCATTTAGACTTAATTACTGTCTCAAAGCCCTTTGTTTAGATATAGTCTTATTGAGAGCTAGAGTTTCTATGTATGAATTTTATAGGGTACAGTCAATAGTGAGCATTCCCAGGCTTACCTAACTCTGGTTGTGGTCCTCCTTCTGTTCAAAGTCACCTCTGCTCTGAGTAGCTGACATACCTTCTTCGGAAGTATACTTTCTTTGGAATAGTCGCCTTGATGCTGGCCATCATAGGCACATGGGTGAGTACTGGAAAGGGCATGGCAAGGCCACTAACTGCACAAGTCCTTATGAGGAAGATGAGTTTAATGCTACTTCTTTTTTTTTTAACCTTAGTTCCTTCTTTCAGAAATACACTCCATAATTTTGTGCTCCTAGGTCCCAGGTGGGCTGTCAACATGATAACTATACCTCAACTCAATTCCAAAAGGTCTCCTTGACACATGGGAATTTCACCCATTTCTTTTCTTATTTATTTATTTATTTGTTTGTTTGTTTGTTTGTTTATTCCCATTTCTTTATTCTTGTTTTCCTTTCCTGTTTATATAGGCTCAAGGTAGACCAGGAAGTCTCCATCCAAATGGAGAAGAAGCTACAGTAACCCATCCACTTTGAAGGCGTCTTCTAATCCTTATGAGAGTCTCTTGGAGTCTCCTTGCACAGCCACCCTTTACACCATAGAGCAGGTATGAAATAATCTCTGAGCACTAATATAGATTCTCTTATGAGGTCAAGGCCAAAGATGCTGATGACTCCCTTCTTTTCCATAGCTGAATCTTTAAATACCTATGTATATAGATAGATGACAGATAGATAATTGAGAGTGGTTTGTTTAGTTACACATGATCTATGATAGTTACATATATAATACATAGATGATTCATGATAGATGCAAGATAGATTAGATAAATAGATGATGAAATCCATTTAGCTGGCTAGCTTGATAGTTGAAGTATTGCTCCTTCTAATTACACTAGAAAAAAGAGTCTGACCCCCATTGTTGTTGGTACCAAGCACTTGCTTCTTTTTTTGATCTGTGTGCTATAGAGCAGGAGTCATCAAACTATGGCCCAAGACACAAATGTGATCTGTGGCCCACTTTTGCATAGCCTATGAACTCAAGGTTGGGTTTTATACACTGTCAAATACAAAATGCTAGCAATAATGGCAAAGCCTGAAATATTTACTTGACCATTTAAAGAAAGAGTTGACTAATCTCTTCTCTGAAACCCATTCAAAGATTCAATTGCACATTTTCCCCTATTTTTCAAAGTGAGAATGTCTTGGAGTGGGGATTTAACATTTCTCTGTTGCTCAACTGAAAAAGATAAATTTTAATAACTGACTTACTAAGCTTATATGGTGAAATTAGGACATGATTGTGATAAAGTGGTACAAAAATACGCCATAGGAGTTGAGCTCAGGGAGCTTTGAGCTCAGGAGAACTCACATCATCTATGCAAATTGTTAAATGATAATACAAAACAGTCTATGACTAAGTATCTAAAGAAATGTACTCACAGTAATTGCTGTGCAATTAAGATGATTACATGATCTGCACAGGTTGAAAAATCCATAGAAGAATTAGCCTTGATTTAAGCTTCAAGACATGTTGAGAGCTGTACAACTCCCAAGGAATTGGGAAACCAAGATTTGAAGGCTCGTCATTTCCTGGCACTTGGGAATACCAGATAATCCAATGACCTGTTTATATAGGAGGTCGTTTATCTAGGAGTCTCTACTCCAGAATCACCTAAACAGTAGATTACTTTTAATGAATTTTGTAAAAGATTATCCGTAATGCTACTTGAATCACAGTTGGCCATTGTTTGTGGTGTGATCATCTTAGCTGTACAAAAGCTTCAGTGGTGTTACAGGAGCTTCACCCAGGGCTGCAGACTAAATGCTGAGTATCATAACAGATGATCACAGAGCTAGCACTCAAGTCTTTATATTTGGAGAGTGACAACTGCTTTCCAATGTATAACAATGACTGATATGTTAACCTACAAAATTAGAAGAAATAGCAATGATGCAATGCATCTGTAAAACACTGGGCTGTATAGAGTCTGTTTTAATCACATGCTGCAATAAGCCACATCTCAAATATGCAGGAAAAATGACCAGTATCTTTTAGGGGTAAACATTTATTATTGCATATTTATCTATGGAGGTGCTGGGAATGACCAGTACTTGTGATCTGGTAATCATGGGAATAATAAGATTGATTTCAGAAGTGTTGGGAAGAAAAGTAATTGTCAGATACATTTTTATCACCATATTTGTCAACAATGCAGTTGGCATATGGGCAAGACCTGGGAGATTCATCATTTTGCTGAGGTTCTAGGGTGATTATTCCAGGGCCATTTCATCCCGTATCTGACCCAGAAGTCATTTTCATAGATCCTCATAGAATTATCCTTCATCATGTTAAAGCAGGTGTGTGCCTTGTATAATTTAGCTATGCCAGTCTGATGTTGTCCCTAGAGGCAGTAGATGAGCTTCAAATTATTGGGCCATGTGTGTTGCTGTTCTCTGTCTGCATCTGGTTATCTGCATCAGCGTCTACAATGCAGCCTCTACCATACCTGCATCAACATACATATCATAGAGATGTAAGATCTGTATCATACCAGGAGTTTTTCAAAAATTTTGAAAAGCTATTGTGGTTTATAACAATTTAGGATAATGTGGGAGAAATTTTTCTTTTAGCCACATATGCATTTTCCTGAAACCACTGGGGGGTAGAACATTATAACCAGAACCAGGTTCTGGGAAATATGATCACATCTGTGTTTCATAATGATTTTGAGCCTAAATTCCAGTTGTAGGGATTTTTGTTTATTCTGCCAGGGATGTTAGCATACTAACTTATTGTTAAAAAGAAAGAAAACTAAGAAAGAGAAAGGGAAAATACCAGGCAAAGCTAAGCAGACAAGCTTCCTTTATTTCCTTGGCTTTTAAAGTACTCTTCTGAAACCCTGAATTGGCTGTCATTTTCCTTGGTAGATAATCACATACAAATGGTCGACTGTTGTTTCCTGCTAACATAGTTTCAGAAAACCTAAACAAAAAAGCCAGGAACACATTGAAAACACTTATTTGGGGGAACTATTGCTTATAGCAGTGAGTGAGAATGGTATCCAAGATTTGTTTGTTATGATTCACCAAATCATAGCATTTAAAGAAAAATATTTCCAAATTTTATGTTCTCTGAAATATTGACATACTGCCTATGAAACAGGGTTCAGAAATCAATCTAACATGGGACTCTGAACTGAGAAAATTTGGTTTTTTTAATTTTGAGAACATTTTTTAATGGATTTAAATCAAGGAAGAGTGATATAACACAAAATGTATAGGTTTTGAAATCAGATAGACCTGCAGGTAAATCCTGTTTCTGCTGTTTTTCTTTGAGCAAGTTACTTGATTTCTCTTATTTTGCTTCTTCCTTTATAAATAAGGATAATAGTCAAACCAAATGGAGCACATTAAAAGAAGTAGTATAATTGTTAGGGCATACGTAACAAATACTCAATAAAAAATTAGCTCCACTTTTTCTTCCCCACATTTCCCCAAATCTGTGCTCAGAATCTATCATAGAATTTATTCAATGAGTTCAAATGCCACTGGGGAGCACATGTACTTCAAAATACACTATGCACCTGATCTTCCCATTCTTATATAAATAAATTTTCTTTTAACTAATATTATGAGTAACAGAAGACCAGGAGAACATCTAAGCTTTGATTTAGAGATTTTTTTATTTGTAAAAAGAGTGAATTTTAATATTTGAAGCAGGCTAGATCAGAAGACAGATTTTGAGTCTGGTGCTTTGTTGAACTTCTTTTGGTTCTATGTCCATCAGGGTTAAGGTGTCTCGGGAATATTGCCTGCACTCCTGCAGCCGAACACTATAGCTCCCAAATGCCACCACTCTTTGCTTCTTTCATCTAAAACCAAATTGATAGGGAAACTCATAAAAGTATTTAAAACAGTTCCCTTCTCCGGCACCATGGGAACTGAAAGTAATTTGATATAGATGCTGATTGCCCTACTCCAGAGGCAGTTTGTGGGATAACAGATCTGGAGAGAGAACAAGACAGAGTTTCTTTGAGAGTGCTTCTCAGCTTTGAAGCTTCCCTTGTAAAATTTTGGTAAACATTGAAGTGACAGTACAGAAAAAGAGGTGAAGAGATTCTTTTGTCTTCTACATGGAAAGAGAGAGAGAGAGAAACAGACAGAGACATTAGTAGCCCCATGCTGTTGAGGGGAGAAAGTAGGTGACAATAACACTGTTTACAGGCATAGCATTGGAAAAGGGAGTTTAAAATAATGTAAATTCTGTAGATGATATAGCTACACAATAGAAAATTTAGAAGAGAATAAAAAGTGACCATTAATCTCATGGCTTTAAAACAAGTATGATAATATGGATGCACTTTTATTTTGTACAGTTAACAGCTGTAAGCATAGTATAAAAAAATCCTGCTTTTTAAAAAATATGTGTTAAAAGATTATCTTTGGCACTTTACATTTTGAAGAGTTTATTTGAACAGATGGTGATTTATGATCAGGCGTCTTCAAACTGAGGTGGACCAGCTCTGCTGAAGGAGTGCCAGGGAAAGCTTTTGTAGGGTGGACGTGGAGATAGAGCAAAGAAATTATTTGGTTGGTTAATGTCTGTGTGGCTGCCTTGTTTGGAATATCCTGGTGGGGGTCAAGACAATGTAACCAACACCCTGATGGCTACCATTGATAGGCTGAGCTTAAAGTTTAATTTTCTTTTCTGAATTAGGCTTCAGTTTGCTTACACAGGAACCCAAGACAGTAGTGCCACCCCAGTCTAATATTTCTTACTTAATTATTTAGCACATTCTTAACACTTGCCATTTTGCATATGGATATTAGACCTACTGTGCTCATTATGCATGTAAGATTTCATTTGAGATATATATTACAATTTTACTACTTTTCTACCTTCAGACATTAGGTTGTTTCTACTTTTAGACATTCAGGATTTATGACCAACATTCATAAGTACCACAGGGTCAAAACAAAAAAATAAAAATAAAAACAAAAATAAAAGACAGAAGCTAACGGAATGACAGAAGTAGAAATGTTACCAAGCATATTCACTCACCTAGAAAGTCTTCTATGGCTCTCTTGTCAAGAGTCGTTTGACTCTTATTAAAGACACTTCCAGCGAGTGACAATTACCATGCATGAGACACCATCCTGAAGGGTTATTGTTTCCTGGAGCTGAGTGACTTCCAAATGCACCCATAGGACTCTTCACCATGTGTACTCTCGAAGGAACTGTGGAGTAACCTTGCCCTTTGTTTAGGAAAGTAGGATAGTTTGATTATTGGTGTTTTATTTTTTTATTTTCTTTCATAGTGAAGAGAGTTGTTTTGTGTTCATCAGCAGATTCCATATGCAGAGCAAAAGATTCCCCTGGCAGCCAAGGGGCTAATTATGGCTGCAGATCCATTTGCTTTGCTCCAAACAGGGTTAAAATTACATGTTTAGTTAATTGTCAACTTCACCATACAGATCTGAACTTTTTGCATTTTTTGAGCAAGAAAGGAAGATCTGGCAAGATCTAAACTACATTTTTAGTTTACAAAAATGGCCTGGACTTGAATAGTGTCTTGTGTTGCAAAGAAGAAACATAAACTCTCCAACTTCTCTTTACCTATGGACTGCATCATTTATCCATTTACCTGCCCTCTGTGACACCGGAATTTGCAACTCATTTGTGCTGGATATCTTTTGTCTTTGTGCCTGTACTTCTGCACAAAGATAGAAATACAAATGGATAACAAATAAGAGGGGCACAGATAAATTTTCAATTATGATAGAAAGCTTTTAAACACTTATAACCATTCTCTGAGTGCATGCAATAATCTTGTGTGATCTTTATAAGCCCAAAACAACCAAAAAGTGCTGAATGTAAAGAGGATACAGAGCCACAACCAAGACATTGACTCACTGTAGGTCAGAGAAAGTTTGTCATTCTGCAAAGAGAATAAAGGCTTGTGGCCAAGGCATATTTGTGTCTTTTAGTCTGCTCTTCTAAAATAGTATAAAAAAATTGGCAAAAGAAAGTTCAACACAAAAAGGATTGAGCTTATCTCAATATTTCTTTTTACTTTATTTTATTTTAATTGATACATAGTATTTATATTAATTAATGGGTGTAGTACCATTTTTTGATGCATTATACAGTGTGTAATGATATACGATGTAGCATTATACACTATATGGAGTATAATTAATTCAGGGAAATTATCATTTTTACCTACCAAAACATTATTTCTATGTCTTAGAAAACTGAGCTCTTCAAGTTATTTGGAAATATATCATAAATTTTTATAGACTATAGTTCCCCTGTAGGTCACTAGAAATTATTTTTCTTCTCTGTGTTTTGATATCTGTTATCCTAGTCTTCTTCATCCCCATTCTCATGTCCCCTTCTTAGTTTATAGTGACCACTATTCCACTGTTTTGTTCTATATGATCTTTTTTTTTTTTTTAGCTTCCACAAATGAATGAAAACTAATGCTATTTGTCTTTCTGTGCTAGGCTTATTTTACTTAACATGATGTCCTATAGCTTCATCCATGTTGTAGCAATTGAGAAAATTTAATGTTTTATACGACTGAATAATATTCTACTACACTGCAGTTTCTTTATCGATCCATTCGTTGATGGACACTTGTTTCCATTCCTTGGCTATTGTTAGTTGTGCTGCAATCAAGGTGGGTGTGCAGGTGTCTCCTGGATATTATGATTCCTTGCCTATAGATATATATATATACAACAGTGGGATTATTGGATCAAATGGTAGTTCTATTTTTAGTGGGTTTTTTTTTTTTTTGATGAATCTCCATATGTTTTCCACTCTATTAAAGAGCTCCACTCAAGCATTAATTTATAGGACAAGAACACAAAAACAAAAAACACAGGATATCAAGTCACATATGGTGAAAGAATTGGCAATTTAATGGAAATGTGAAAATAAATGTCACATTTTGACTGGATTTTATTAAATTAATCTTAAAACCAGTTTTATCAAACATTGGATTTTATTGATTCTTTTTATTTTATATATACATAAAAGATACAAACAATAGTATGATTGATTCCAATGTACATACTACTTAGTTTAAGAAATAATCCACTTAATAAACAATTGAAGTCCTCCATGCATCCCCCTATCACATTTTTCCTACACTCATCCCAAGCTAATCACTATTTTGATATTTAGTGATATTTAGTTTTGTGTATGACTTTATATTAGATTCACTATTCAAATATATTTCTTCTTATACTTTAAAATTCATGTTCAAGATTTTATACTTATACATCATTCTGTGACTTGCTTTTTGACCTCAACTTTAAAGATTCAAACTCATTAATACTTGGAACTATAGTTTGTTCATTTTAATATTGTGTGGAACTTCCTTAAGTACATGCTATTGTTTTTATTTTTGTTAATACAAATATTTCTGTATTGAACATTTTTATGCTTGTTTTGTGTTCTCCTGTAGAACACAGAAGTGCAACTACTACTGGGTCACAGAATATACATCTTTTCCACATTACTTAATTTTGCAAAATTCTTCACAGGGATGTGTATGGATTTAAGCTCCTACCTGTGTTGTGAGCAGCTGCTTTGATATAACTTTACCAATAATTATTTTCCTATAAATTTAAAAGTATTGATTGGTATAAAATGGTATTTAAATATTGATTTTAATTTGAATGTCTCTAATTATTGATGAATTTTAGTATCTTTACTATATGTTTTGCCTTTTCTCTTTGAATTTGTACTTCAAACTAATTTTTTTTTCTCTTGGATTGTCAATTTTTAAGAGTTGAACTTTGAAAGCCAAAATGCCAATCAACATACATACTGATGTGGTATCAATTTACTAGGTTCTTTTAAAAGTGATTATAAGAAACAAAATCTAGAAACAACACTTTTGTCACCATTGAACACATGCAAAAGATGGTAGTTCTGGCTGCCAGTTATGTATATTTCAAATGATTGCTGAGTTGTCTTCATATATGCTCAAACATCCTTGGCTTTTAAAACTGACCTAAGGGCTATGAAAAGATGCTTTACACAGTTTTCTAATGAAAATTTTCAAAGGAAAATTACTGTTTAGACTGATTTATATAGCTATGTTAAATGCATTAAAAAGTTACTTAGATTTATCCCTGGTGGTTTATAAATTTTGTCCACGATATGCTTATGTAAATTAATACCTCATTTGACTACAGATGGAGACAAATCTATTTGGCACCTGCTTTCTGTGTTAGGCATCATTTCTAAAGAGTGTTTCTTGTATCATAAAACATCAATTTTTGTTATAGACAAGAATTTCTTTCTTGCTTTTCTTTTTCCTTTACAATTGTGCAAGGCACTGCTTGCCGTGACTGATAAAGTCACGTTTCTCAATTGTACTCTTGTATTTCAGCAAATCTCCTCAGCATCAAGAAGTCATAAATCAATTCAGTTTTTTTCCTGATATAATTTTGAATGACACAGATACAGTTTCTGTTCATCACTGCTCTATATATTTAGGTAACTGTGAGGTAATTTGAATAAGTATACAAGTCCTGGGTTTAAGTTACAGTTTTGTTTGTTCATAGATGTGTTTTAAGACAATATATCTCTCAAGATCTTCTCAGTGGTAGGAATTCAGTAAGTATGAGTGCTAACATTTCCTTGATTTTTATGAATAACAAGGACAATGGGAAATCAAATCAAAAGTAAATATGATCAAACAGTCAGAGGACAAGTTCAAAAGATGTTGAGGCTGTTGCAGAAATGAATTCATTCTGGAGGCAAATCTGCAATGTAAAATGCATGAAAATAAAGACTCCTTAGACAGAAAGAGAGCTCCCTAAAGTCAATTCTGGAGCGGGACTAAATACATGAAATACAAAGTGCATCTCAAGAGGTTGAAGGGTCCATGATCAGGGATCATAATCATATTGCTGCTTTGAAAATAGACACGTTTCTTCTGATCTAACAGAACCTTGTATAAAAATCAATGTGGCAAATGACGGAAGTCAGAATGACAGAGAGCTGTAAATCACATTCAGTCTGAGTGCTTTGGAAAACAAAGAAAGAATTCCACAATGAATTTCTAAAATGAATCAAGCTATCTGGTCAAAGAAAGAGTGATAAGTAAGTGATTTGACCATGTTTTACATAGGTTATGTCAGAGGAATGATTTTTTTTGTTAGGAATTTGCCATAGTACATTGAATTGTCAGAACAAAGGAGAAGTGTTCAGAGAGTACCAGAGAAGCAATGTAGGAATATATCCATTAGCAGGAGCACATAACCATCGGGACAGAATTCTGAGCAAACAATTGAGGTTTTATCTCTCAATCTAGACAGAAGTGTGTTTTTAAAAAAACATCAGTACTGGGTCAGGGGAGCTGACCCAGGGGGCCTTAGGAGTCCTACCATCTGTGACTAATTTTATGAATCATTAAGCAGCTCTTAATTCAGTCTCCTCTTATAAATCAGAAGTCTTTGAATTTTGCATGTTATAATCTCTGTAAAGGTGCTTTTTATATGGTTTCCAGTACATTGTCTAAGTCTTAATTTTGCTTTTAAGAGAAAGTAGTGAACACAGCCTCCATGAGAGCTTATTATAGTGGTTAGCATATTTGAACTTAAAACATGTATTTCCTTCTATAAATTTGTGAATACATGTAAATATCCTCCGGGTGTTCTAAGATATTTCTTAAGTAGTGAGTATAACAGAGTTGTCATAGATCCTTGGGGAAGCAGAGAGAGAATGGCATTTGAAGAAAATATCTTAGCCTTAACATTTATGTAAATTTCGCTTTTTTTTTTTTTTTGCTATATACCAAACAAAGTTTGTTTTTAACATTTCAGCATATTTTAAGTGATTTTTGAATCAAGTGAAATTCGTGGTTCTATAAGATGTGAATATTTATCCCATGCCTCCTTATAACCCCTAGGACATATGACAGTCTCCCAGATTACCGCCTGTGCCCCTTTGAAGAGCACAAGAGTAAAGGATCTGGTCCTGCTATAGAAGATCTTTCACTTTGCAAATCCAAAATGAGAACTGATGATATGCTTGCCACTAGGCGGTGTCAGGGATATGGCAGTGAATCAGTTTGCACTGCAAAGACTTCTTCCCAGGGTACAGATAAATAGTCATGCAAACATATCAGTGAATGTACTGCCTACTAGAAGAAATGAAGGGTGAAGAGGAAGATTCAGGTGGTGGAAGAGAGGGTCAGGTCATAGAACCTTGGTGTAATATTACATGCTTATGAGTGTCAGTCACTAACAAGGCTGACACTGCAGAGGAACTTCTTTTATGTTTCTCCAAGCACTAGACTCTCCATTTGGACAATGCTGTGGGCTGAACAGTGTCCCTCCCAAACCCATATGTTGAAACCCTAACCCCCAGAATGACTATTTGGAGATAGGAACTTTAAGGAGTTCATTAAATTAAATGAGGTCATAAGGGTAGGGTCCTAATACATGATATCAGGGTCCTTATAAGAAGAAGAAGAAGAAGAAGAAGAAGAAGAAGAAGAAGAAGAAGAAGAAGAAGAAGAAGCATAGCTCTTTTTTTTCTCCCCCTAAACACAGACAAAAGGCCACATGAGTGTACAATGAAAATGTGGCTTTCTGTAAAATAGGTATCTGGAAATCAACCTTAGCACCTTGATCTAGGACTTCTAGACTTCAGAACTGTGAGAATATAAATGTCCATTGTTTAAGTCACCTAGTCTAGCCGAGCACGATGGCACATGCCTGTAATCCCAGTGGCTCTAGAGGCTAAGGCAGGAGGATTGCTAGTTCAAAGCTAGCCTCAGCAGCAGTGAGACACTAAGCAACTTAGTGAGATCCTGATTCTAAATAAAATACAAACTAGGGCTGGTGATGTGGCTCAGTGGTCAAGTGCCCCTGGGTTCAATCCCTGGTACCTAAAAACCAAACAAAAATTAAGTCACCTAGTCTATGGTATTTTATGATGACAGCTTGAACTAATACAGATGACTAAATGATTCACTCATTCATTATAAGGAAATTGAGCATCATCTACTCCGCATCTAGCACTGGGGGGAAAAAATGGTGTGTTAGACAGCTCTCAATTACTGTGACAAAATACCAGAGACAGACAAAGAAGTAAAAGTTTATTTCAACTTCTGCTTTCAAAGGTTTCAGTCCATGGTCAGTTGGGGCTCCAATGTTTTTCCATCCATGTGAGGCAGAGGCAGAACATCATGGCAGGAGCATACAGGAGCAAAGCTGCTCACCTCATGGCAAAGACAGCAAGATGAAGGGGCTAGGGTCCCAACATCCCCTTCAAGAAAATGCCCCAATGACATCGTTTCTTTTCACCAGGCCCACCTTCTGAAAGGTTCCACAAACTGTTGGTAGCCCCATCAGCTGGGACTTAGCCTTTAATACATAAGCCTTTGATAGACAGTCAAACCACAGCCCAGAGGACAATCCCTGCATTTATGAAGCTTCCACTCAAGTGGAAGGAGGCAGACAATGTTCAAAATGCAAAAGAAGAATTTATAGTGTATGTACAGTGAATGGTGGTAAGTGATGTGGGAAAAAAAAATAAAGGGGAAAGAGGAAAAAGGGGTTTCAGGGATAGAAAATATGTAAGAGGGATTTGACAAATAAAATGAAGTGATAAAGATAATGTTATATACTAGATTTTGAAGGTGGAGACATCCAGACTCAGTTTAGACTTGGAAAGAAAGTAAGGAGTGAAAGATGGCTTCAAGGTTGCTGGCTTGAACAACTAGCAAGACAAAATATGTCACTAACTGAGATGCAGAAGAGAAGGGAAAGGACTGATGTAAGTGAAAACCAAGAGCTCATTTGTGGGCACAAGTTTCACCTGGGTATTTGCAATCCAAATGACGATGCTGTGTAGACATTAGACACACGTGTATGGGGGTCACACTAGCTACCAGTTTGTAGGTAAAAATTCAGGTGCTTTCCATACAGGTATGATATTAACTGACAGTAAAGTCTGGAGGAAATCAAAGACACAAAGGCAGAGAAAAAAAAAGAGAGATATAAAGTTTGAGTTTTGAGACTCCAATAATGGGATACTGATAAAGAAGAGTAAAAAGGACAGAGAAGCAACTCAAGTCAGAGCATGCAGAGTCTTGTAGATAAAATAGGATCTACTTGTATTAAACAGAAGGGGTATGGTCTTATGAAATCAATGAAGTTAAAATCAGTAGATTGGTGCCTACAGTAGGGTTGGAGGATTATTGGAAGAAGTTTTACAGGAACAAAAACATGGAAGGAATTTTCCAGATTGCCTCAGAGCACATAATCAGAGTCTGTAAAAGTGGGGATTAGATTGAGGTAGACGGGGTCTTGTCATAAGACTACAGAGTGGTGCCTCCTTTCCACTCCTCCCAGTGGAGGCCTAGAGGCTGGGAGAGGATCTGTCTTTTCCTGGAATGTGTGGAAAGGAAGCAGAGCTCAGCACTGTGTCCATTTGTGCCACTTGGGTTGTTTCCAGTATTCCTGTGAATCAGGGATCTTCCACCTGAGCCCCAAGAGGTGACCAATATATTTAGAAACTTTATTTTGGGGATATATATATATATATATATATATATGGATGAGTGAAAAGAAAGTAAGCTACTTTGATGCATTTAAACAATCTTAGTGAGGTGCAAAACATAAAAATAATTGGGCTTTCCTTTGGTCTATTGAGATCTAAAAGCTGTAGTTCTTGGAAAATTGCATTAAAATGTTCTATAGCTGCTAACCTGTTGCAATCAATGTTGGAGTCAATGTTGATTTCTGAGCATTGAAAACTAGCCAACTGTGCAATCTTACCTCAAACATGCACACCTGAGAAAGTGAGAGAATTCCATTTGCCTGAGTTAAATGGAGTTTATAGGCACAAAGTACAACAGATGGTCAATTTAAATAAGTGTTAGTCTGGAGGTATTATAAGTGCACTGTGATATACTAGCTTAAATCCTATTTCGAATATATAGTGCTTTGTTCTCTCATCTGACTATTCTATATGATTTTTGAGATGTTAATGTCAATTCTACTCAGTTAACTGAATTTTAGCCTGCAGACTTATGTCTCTCACACATTTCTGTTACTTATTCTTAGCATTACATGCCCCAAGCAGCTGTTTAGTTTCCTTGGCAATGCTTTTTCTCTCCCATAAGTAGAGAGACAGTTGGGTCTTGCTACATTTCTAAGTAGGTTTATTAAAAAGAAAGTCCTTTTCCAAGGTGGGAATAATCTTCTGGAGGAAATACAAACTGACCACTTCAATGGGCCAGACATTCCTCCCTGATAATCTTTCAAGCCCCGCCTTCTCCCAAAACAAACATAGGATAGGAAACATTAAAATATTATCTTCACGGACAATGTGAACAGACCATAATTTATTAATTATGCCTACCTAATCTGCTTCCAGAAAGCAGTTTATGATAAGAAAAATACACAATCAGGCTATTAAAATTAATAGAAGTTAAAAATATGAATAGAAAAATAAATCACCATATGCTAATTACCCAGGCTAATGAGTTATCATAACAAGCATTAAATTTACTTCTGAGTCTCCTGAAAGTCAAAGCAAAAAATGGATGAATTATGAGCTCACCCAGTTGACCACAGGGAGAGTGATAATTTTTTAGTGCCTGTTGTATGTCACCTTTGTTTTCATGTAAAACAGCAACCCCATGAGACCAACCCACCACTGACTACCATTTCAATGTGGAGAAGTAAATGCAGACTTATAACAGAAAAAATGCCTTTAGCAAGGCCAAACAGGTAGAAATCATGGAGGTATTTTGTCTGTGGCTGTACCTTGCCATTGGTGCAGTGACCTAAAATGTACCATAATATTAGGGAGCATTGTGATAAATTTTAATTTAGTGAAGGTGTTTCTGCAAATCTTCCCTAGGTATCATTCCTTGAGAACAAAGATTAAAATTGGATATTCAATAATCTATTACTATAATCTACAGGCCTTTGCTTTTCTCTCTGTGGCCTGCACCCCGTGGGAGTGACCTGAGTAGTTTTGCTTCTAGGTTCTCAGGAAACAAAGTGTGTTGGAGTGGAGGTGGTGTGAGCATAAGCAATCCATCTACATGCCAATAATAAAATCCACTAAACTTATTTATTATTGGATTTGCCATAAGATTGCCACAACTGATTGCTTAAGAGATTAGGGATTTATTCATTTATGGTCCTGGATGACAAAATTGAGGTGTTGGCTGGCAACATTTCCAGCAGAGGCTCCAAGGGAGAATCTGTTCTTTGTCCTGCCCAGCTTCTGGTGGCTGTCAGCATTCCTTGACTTGTGACTGCATCCTGCCAATCCCTGTCTCTGTGGTCACATTACCAGCTTCTTATGTATCTGAGTCTGATCTCTCTCTCCTGCTCTCTCAATTGATAAGGACAGTTGTGATAGCTTTTAAGGTCCACCTGGACAACCCAGGAAAAAGTCCTCTTCTCCTTGGAAGAACTATTTCCAATAACACATTTCTCATTTTCCTAAACCCTGACAGCAGTGCCATTAACATTCATATTTCTAACAACAATGTGTTCATAACAATGCACGTGTTCTCCTTGACACTAAAAGCTTTCTCTTCTGTGCTGCTCATTGCTTTGAGCCTGCACCCTGTAGTGTCTTTTGCGCCCCACTTCTACCAAAAGGCTGCTCAAGGCAATTTAGAATTTTTTTCATGCAATTTATATTTCTTACAGACTTTACCCATGGTTGGAGTCCAAGGATACTTTCAAATTTTGAGGCATTGTTACACTAGCACCTCACTTCCTCGTACCAAAATCAGTATTAATTTCCTGGAGATGTTGTAACAAACTACCAGCAACGGGATGACTCCAAAGCTATAAGAATTTATTTTGTCACAGATTTGGAGGCCAGTAGTCCACTGTCAGGTGTCAAGGGGATCACATTCCTTACAGCTTTAGAGGAGGATCCCTCATTGCCTCATCTCCTGGTGGCTGGCACATTCTTGGCTTGTATCTGCTGGCTCTAATCCCTGCCTCTGTGGTCACACCACCCCCTTCTATTTGGTGTGTCATGTTTGATTCCCCTCTGCCTTTCTCACACAACAGCACTCTTTATAGTATTTAGGGCACACCTGCATCTCTCTATATAGCCTAAGATAAAGTTTTCCTTTTAAGATCCCTCAACTTCATCACATCTTCAGCCACGCACTGATACTTCACATTTCCATAGAAAGTAACATATACTATAATGCTTAATAATATACTTAAATGCTTTAGCCATGAAGGTAATATTCAGGTTCTGGGGATAAGAAATTGAATGTCTCTTTATTTCGGGGAAAGGGTGGTGAAGAGAGAAAATTTACAGCCTACCACATTCTATACAATTTCCCCATTTCAGGGGCAAGGAGTATTTTTGTAAGATCATGCTCCCATGCAATTGATCAGTTAGTTCTTGTTTAGTGGACAAGTGTCGGTTTTAAGCCTTAACGTACTCTACATGAATTTCAGTAGTAAAAACAGGAGACAAAGGAAAGCATAGTTATTCTTTCATGATGAGGCTTGTGCCTGATATAGAGAGACATATAAGGACGTGACTGTGGAGGGCTGGTGTAAGAAAGTAAAGAAGCAGAGACAGAATGAGGTAGCCTGTTGCCATGGAGATACAATTAGTATTTCCTTTAACTTCCCTAAGAAACCCTGCAGCCATCCTCTCTACATACAGATATTTAACACAGTTTGAAATCCTCGTCAGTTTCCCTTGATCAAACAAAAAATTTCCCCCTCTTCAGCAGAGAAGCCTGTATTGAACTATTCTGCCCAGCAAAGGTCTTCCTGCTGCTCGGCTTCCCCAGCACATTAGACGTGCATCCCTTCCCACCCACCTGCAGCATACCTTGATATAATCTACTTGCCTTTAGGCTTCCATTCTTGTAATCCAGCAATTTTCAGTCTTGGATGTGCATCAAAATCTCATGCTGAGTTCTTTAATGATGTAAGAGTTTAGGTCTAGTCATAGTCAAATGAATCAGTACCTGGGGATGAGGTTCATGCATAAGCATGTTGACAAACTCCCCAGTAGATTGGAATGACTGTCAAAATATGAATATCCCTTGCCTAATGCCTAGCCTCCTAACTGTCAACTCTAAGTCACTATCTTAGGTCATTTTTCAATACTTTTTTTCTCTTATTTCTTTGAACCTGGTTTTCAACCTTTATAATTGGGCCTCTTAAATAAGATCCCCAATAGTACACTACTTTGAAGCCACTTGCTTGCTTATACTTATACCTGCTGCCAACTTGTCCTGGTGGTAGCACCTGACCAGCTGTAGGGCATGCACTGGTTGGCTGGTCTGCATCTTGAGAACTTATGAAAACTAAATACTCCGAATCCCTACTGTTGCCTAATAACACACCTTCCTCTGATCATCTGTAGAACCTTGGAAACTTAGTATGACTTCTGATTCATGGTGATACTGGATCCAGTCGTTAAGTCCTATCCTGTCATTAGGGAAGCAGTAGGAGGAAAACTAGTAATATTTCAGCCATTTAGAGTCTACAAAACTTGCCAAACCAAAACCCAAACACCAAACATATAACTCTAAGTTATCTTTCCTTAAAAAGGAAAAAAAAGGAACTGGTATAAGCACCCCCATAAAACATGTATAACACTACTGTAATTGTTTGTATTTCTCCTAGATGGTACATCCTGAGGAAAATATTTATATCCATCATGTTTACAATTATAGTCCCCATATCTCATGTAGTGCCTAGAAATATAATAGTTACATAAAAACCATCCTTTTGAAGAGGTCCACTAGGTACTTAGGATTTCTGTGTTTACCCTGAATTTAAACCAGGCTTTCAGAGGAATTTAATTACAATCACAGAAGACTGGTCAAACCAGACCATCCTTAGTATTTTGTCTTCATTTCCATCATGGATTGTCATTTATAGCAGGGATTTCCAATCTTGGCACTACCTATTTTGGATAAACAAAATGTTTTTCTGAATTAAATTGGCAGAGAACTCATCCATGATCTTTTGTATTTTTGTTTTACATAAAGAGAAGTTGTTTATTTTTTATTTATTTTTAATAACTTTATTTAATTTATTTTTTTATGTGGGGCTGAGGATTGAATCCAGGGCCTCACACATGCTAGGCAAGTGCTCTACCACTGAGCCACAAACCCAACCCAAGAGAAGTTGTTTTAAAAAATACACCTTTTATGAACATGCAGTTCATGTCCCTTTGTTATTAACAATAATAAACAATAACAATTTAATGGCAAATGGCTAAATTTTTAAAATTATTAATATATTTCCTATATATCAGGATGCACATTCGAAAGTGACATTTTATGGAGAATCTATGTAAGCAACTTCTTTTTTTTTTTTAAAAAAAAAGAGAGAGAGAGAGAGAGAGAGAGAATTTTTTTTTAATATTTATTTTTTAGTTTTCAGTGGACACAACATCTTTGTTTGTATGTGGTGCTGAGAATTGAACCTGGGCCGCACACATGCCAGGCAAGCGTGCTACCACTTGAGCCACATCCCCAGCCCCAAAGCAACTTCTCTTTTTTAAAAATTGTTTTTTAGTTGTTGATGGACTTTATTGTCTTTATTTTTATGTGGTGCTGAGAATCGAACTCAGTGCCTCATGCATGCTAGGGGAGCATGCTACCACTAAGCCACAACCCCAGCACCTCTTTTTGTTTTTAATAAATCATATTGCTTTCCAGAATCCAAAGACTCGATTTTGACAAATTTGTTTATACAAAGTTTGCAGTGATACCGGCCCTAGGAAAAAAATTTAAGATCTTTACTTTAGCCAAGAACCTTATTGGAGAAAACATCCCTAAAGAAACTAAAAAGTTTATTAACTGTATACTTCTAATTTAACCTTGGACTGAGTGAAAACTTGGGTTGATTGTAATCCTCTGAAGCCTTTTCATTTTTAATGTTTAACTAAAGCTTCCTTCTGCATTTTACCTGTTCATTATGAGGTATAATACAATAGCCAGCCAATTTGTTTTTAAATTCTAATTAGATTACCACCTGTTCTTTTTATACTTATATGACTCTTTTTGGAATGAATTAATACATATTGCATCAATTTATTCTAGATGTAATAGCATGTAACAACCAAAATGTATAGTACTGCTGGATTATAGTTCCCACTTTGGCTCATTTTTTCCAGGATTCTATTACTGGATTTTTAGATTTAGCCAAGAGGGATGCCAATGCATGAAAATAATTTGAGCCTAAATACATAATAGGATGAAATAGTATAAATCATGGATAAAATTCTCATCAAGTGGCCAGAAGTCTGGTGCTCTGTTAGAATATTAGAATGTTATGACCAAACTCGGAATTAAATAAGTATAGGTCAAGTTTTAAGAAACTAAAAAAAATATTTAAAGCAGAAAAATGACTTTAGGGACTCAGATACAGAATTCTAAAAATAAAGAAAAAATATTAAATATTAAATTGGGATAGACAATTTGGGGCATAATTGTATTTATAGAACTGTAACTTAACACTCTCTTCTTTGAGTGTCTTTTATGTAAGACTTGTAATGCTAACTGAACACATATCCATTAACACATCAGACCATGGAGAGTGGATGTGGAAATTTTGAAGAATAACATTCAACAATTCAGTCTGAACTTATGATATTATGGTGCAGTAGTGGTCAACAAAGTACCCAATATTGCAATTTTAAGGTTATTTCCAATCATGAGATTTTAGAATTTCGGAAAACGAGATGGTTTTCAGAGCAAACTGTTCATGGGCCAAATGAATGGAATTCCAAACTTCTGAACAATAGCAGAGTCTCAAAACTGTGTTGACTAAAATTCAAAACCTTCACATTCTTAATAAAAACTACGACTGTTGTAGGTTCATGAGGCAGTTCTGAGAGTGGAATTTATTGGTGTAATGTTTTAACTATTGCACTTTGGCCCTTGAGTTGGACTAGGCTGCAGGGATTTCTCTTGACCATCTGGCTAAAGACTTAGACTGTTGCAGGATTGTCACCACCTTTGAGCTTTCTGACATCTTGGAGTTTTTCCTCAGGCCCATGTTCTCTATCGTTTTTTACTACTCCCTTGGTAAGGAAAAGTCCTGAAAGTCTAGCCCAAAGGGAATACCAAGGGACCCACTATTTAACTCAGTACCTCCTGAGTATTTAAAGAAAGCTATCCTTTGTGAGTCAGTCCTTATCTGTGTAGTCAGAATCCTCCCCTTCTCTAAAACACTTTTGTATTTTGTGGGATAAATGGATTGATGACAATGATGGAACTGTTTTGGCTGAGTTCCGGAGTGCCTTTGTTGAGAATTTTACCTGGTAACATAGGACTGGGGTCACAGAGGGCAAGATACAGCAGAGCCAGTAAGGAAAGATTTCTAATATAAATCATTACCAAAGGGTCAGCAACCACATCCAGCTTTGGCTGAAGAACTAAAACTTTGAGGTCAGGTTATAACTCAGATCTGAGAGGTGGGTTGTTGAGAAAGAGTGAACCCCAAGGAATTGTTATATGTGGCTTTGGGCTTCTGTGGCTCATTTTTATTTGTTGCTTATAGTGTGCATGGAGGTTGGATTTACTGAAGTGTGCCATGACAGTGCAAAGCAGGGTGCTGTTACACATTTTATGTGAAGATCAAGAAAAATATGTTGGACTTTCTTTCAGAAACATGGTAATTACAACTACACTTTTTTTTTTTACCAACACTATCCTGAGCACTTATGTACTTTATCTTCATAACAACCCCCTGAAGAAAATACATTTTGTATCCCTTTTGAATAGATAAGAAGCCTAAGGAAGACAGTATGTAACAGAGTCAAGATTTAGTCTCAGGCTGTCTAGCCTCTGAATTTACACTTTTAATCACTGTGCTATACTGCCTCTCTTTTATTATCAAGACACTAGACAGCAATGATCACTAGGAAATTTTTTGTGGTCAGTTGTGGCTCTGGACAAACTGCCAGAGTGAACAGTATTTCTTAGTACCTCCACTACAAATAAATGGGAGCTAAGTCATAGGATGGGTCAGTCATTCATGAAACTCTGTTTCTAGTTGATTAGTTGGCTGAGCAGAGCACAGGTGACCTGCCCAACTAGACACTGGAAAATTACCTTGGGTACAAAATCAGATCTTTAAAATCCGAGTTGTTTCAGATTATTAAACTGTTCTCTTGTTCATTCAGAGAGATGGCTTATATCACATTCACTGATTCATTCTTTCAGTTATATATATGGAGTCTTGGGCCAGGAACTATCAGAGATGTTGAGGAGGAAAAATGGAAATAAATGCTTAAGTGGGGGTGAGAGAAGAGCAATCAAACAATAGGACCATTCTTTTAAAGGATATGTGTACAAATGTTAAGTGAGGTCACCAGAAAATGAGCATAGCAGATTGCTTGGTGGAGTCAAAAGACATCTTCTCAAAAGAAGTAGCAGTTAACTGGAGGCTTGAAATGAACAAATTTGTCAGGCGCATAAGCAGAGGAGGCAGTAAGGCAGAATATGTGGAAGGCAGAGGGCCAGCAGAGAGGTTGGTGTGTTCGAGGAATTCAAAGTGGTTCCATGTTGCTGGCTTGCAAAGAGCAAGGCAGGAAATGGCAGATGAGACTTGATATTTAGGCTGTATCCAAATCTTGAAGTTCTTTGAATGCCAAGTGAAAAAGTTTATAGTTTACTCTGTAGTCGTTTTAAAGGATTTAAGCCAAGCTTTCATGGTTATATTTTCATATTAGAACTATCATTTTGGCAGCCAGTACAGAAGATGGATTAGAGGGAATCAACAGTAGAGTCAGGGACCCAATGGAGATCATAGGCTTCCCTGGTCCGGAGAGTTTCTTGGCACTGAAAAGAGCAATAGTCATGAACTTTCCCCCATGGGCCTGGGTCAGATGTCAGAGAATGCAGAACCCAGTGTTGAATGAGGTTAGGGAGTGGTGTAAGGAAAGAATATTGTTTTCTCTGCCTGACAGTCAAGGCTACGTAGAGGAATGGGTGTGGTGTAGAATCTGAGCCAAGTGGTGTTTGTAGTGTGGAAAAATCTTCTCGGCCATCTTCATGTGCTAAAACAGCAATGTCGGGGAGAAGGAAGATGGCGGCGAGGGGAGTGCATTGCCCCCGTGTGCTGCTTCACTGTGTGGGAGTATGACAAGTCAGGACGGCTAAAGGCTATCTTGTTAGGAATTTCCAGCAATAGTGGGGTGCTCCAGAACCTGGAGGAAGGATTTCCATCGCACGAGGATCGGCTACGGGGACTCAAACGCGAGAGGTTTGTCACACGGAGGGTAACACTGCTTATTCAGCAAACCGCCCCGCGGCTAGAGTCTGCAGCGCGCGCTGGGAAACGAGGAGATAGCGACGCAGGGATACAGCGCTGCAGTTTCTGCCAGCCGTGCAAGCACCGTACTCAGGGCTGAATTCTGGGTTCGAGACGGGGGAAGGAAGCGGTCCATCTCGGTTCTCCACACCGGTCAGACCAAAGAGGAGGCCAGCAGCCACCATGTTGGAAAGCTGACGTCACCATCCCTGTTTTCGACTGACAGCAGCGCATTCAGCCATAGAACAGGTAATTTCAGGCTGCAATTCGCCTGCGGCTTGCAGACAGATTGCTAGGGTTCAGTGCCTGGGTGCTTCTTAGAACCTGATCTTATCGGAGCGAACACCGAGCACGGGGCGGCCGAGTTCCGG
>NW_026000037.1:39259216-39282597 GCF_001458135.2 Marmota marmota marmota | reverse complement strand
ATGGCAATATGTAAATCAATGGATGTGTAACTGATGTGATTCTGCAATCTGTGTATGGGGTGAAGGTGGGAGTTCATAACCCACTTGAATCAAAGTGTGGAATATGATATGTCAAGAAATTTGTAATGTTTTGAACAACCCACAATAAAAAATTTAAAAAAAAAAAACAGCAATGTCATTCTCAAATGCAGAATTTTCCTGTAGCAGCTCTGTCATTTCCATCATGATGCCATAGAACCTACTTGGAGGCCAACCCAATTCATACTTCAGCTATTTTTTTTTAATTCTGCAACTAAACTGTTTTAGATTGTAACCAAGATGAATTTATGAATGGAATCTATGTGGCAGGGAGTACGTTTGTGTCACACATTAGTGTGAAATAGACCTTTACTTCAGAGAGTTATCAATCATATTACGCTCAGTTTTGTGACATATATGCTATAACTTCCCTGAGTTAATCAACAAGAGGTTTATTTCTCACTTCCCTCAAAGTATTTATCCACTCGCATCCACACACACCTCCAACACACATCCATACCTATAAAAATTGAAATGTTGTCTATGGGGTTCTTTACCTTTTCTAGGAGTCAAAGCCTTGATATACTGACTTTAAGTCATAATTTAAAATACATCTACTTCAGTAAGTTTCCCCAAATACTTAAAGCAATAAGGTTGGTTTTCATGCTGATTTCATTATATCTGCATTTGCATTACATTTTGGTTTTTTTGCTTGTCATCTTAAAACAGAATTTCTTCCAGAAAAGTCAGTATAAAAATAAGCATTGTCAATGCATGGGTTTGAAAGGTGTTGAGACCCTGTATGGTTTTCTTACATGAGTCATTCCATCAGCACTCTAACCCAGTGCAGCTAATTCTCATTGGCCTCCTGCTCACTGGCACTCTGCGGTAATACAATTAATTGGCAGATTCCTTCCAAGTAGTATGTATTGTCTTGATGTTTCTCAGGGGGGTCTGTGTATACATGGGCACATGTGAAGGTCACAGATGAACTTGTATAATCTCCTAGAGAGTTGCCAGCTCTATTTTCATGTTATTGATTACACATTCTCACATCTCCCCTAATAAAACAAGCCCATCTGAAATGAGGTGAGCAAAATGGGAAACACACAGCATGGCCGGGTGCCAGAGGGCTGATACGAACATTCCAACGAACTAATGCCTTTCAGACGGTATTGTGTTGACCGTCAAGGCTCATGGACCTCAACTAATGTCACTTGGTGCTAGGTTTTCCTGAATGTTCTACATCATCTGTTGTCTTTAAAAGCTAATCTGAATTTATATTTTATAAGCTAATCATTTCAGAGGACTGAGACATCTACACCAACATAGGGCAAGAAGAAATATTTCTTGCCTATGTATTAGAAACCATGTCATTCCGACATATGCTAACTATTACACAGCTGTTAATAGAGATTATGGAGTTAGAACACCTCATGGGTTCAAATTACAACTTGCTATCTGTAAGATCTTGGGAAAATTGTTTAAGGGATCTTTGCCTCAGTTTACTCATTTGTAAAAAAATAAATTTTAAAGGGGTAGGATAAATCCTTGCTAATCTGAAGACAAAAAAATATATACATGTAAAGTGTTTGGCACATAGTATTTAATAAATATTTTCTCTTTTATTACACCACCATCAGTGTTTGATTGCTATTTAGCCTCCATTGAACACTGATGTCCTTTAGTTCATTCAGATTAATTGATTATTTGGATTATCATAGATTATGAAAGTGGAGAAGCTATCTTCCAAAGAATGTTAGGTGAACTCTCGAAGAAACCACTTTCTCCATTCTAAACAAGCTTCAAAATTCTATCCAAAGCAATTCTACCCATTTTTTCTTGTACCAGTCAATGAATGACAATGAAAAACACATGAAATAAAAGAGCTATGCAAAAAAACACAGCTATTTTTATAGTTATTAGAAGAAGATGGTGATTATGATGGAGGATAGGGCCAGGACTTCAGGATCTCTCTTGAAGGCACCTTGTAAATTTGCAATTAACTCTTCTTTATCTTACACCATAATCATAAAGTACATTTTGCAAATGTGAGAAAAAAAGAATGTGTAAACACTAAATAACTATTCACAGGACAGAGCAACTTTTTTTTTTCCCCCAGAGCTGCAAATACCAGCGGGGATTGAGGAATTTATCTACTCATTTAAAGAGTGTTTTTATATATGAACTAATTTCAGACAGCCAGAACTCAATTCAGATGACTAAAACAAAGTAAAAGTTTTCTTGCTGCCTATAAGTAAAGGGGATTTAATTTTGCTTTCAGATGTTGAAAACTGTTATATAGAAACCCTATGTTTCTATTTCTCATTGTCACTTAAGGTGCTTTTTAAAATTTCAGCAGGTGTCCTGGAAGTAAGCTGAAACTAAAACTGGCTGTGGCAGTGCTTATCTTTCTTTAACACACACACACACACACACACATATGGTAAATCAATTATATGTGTGTGTGTGTGTGTGTGTGTGTGTGTGTAGGGAGAGAGAAAGAGGGAAAGAGAGAGAAAGGACTCTGAACTCAAATTCCTTATATATGTTTGTAAAATGAACACTGGTACCCAAATACACACCTTTAATGAGATTTCTTGTACAGAAGCATGTTGACATATTCAGAGCAAAATATGATAGGTCTTCTGTGCTCCTCTTAGTCATTTCTACCTCTACCTCTAGAACAGATATTTCAGAAATTTGTTTCCTTCATTGTCCAACCCAAAGAACATGATGTGGATCAATCTATTTCATTGTGTTTTCCATTGGGAATTATAATGATGGTACAGAGGTGTCTGAATATTAAATAGTGTATATTGAGATGTGCGTGTTTTTAGTACTTAATGAAGGTTGATTCTTTTGTTATTATTATGCATCTGACTTCACTTTTACTTCATAGGTTCAGCACTTTTAGTTGATACAGTACTTCAGAGTTTCTGAAGCTCTTTTACATGTTTTAGCACAACAGCCTTCAGAGTAAGCAATATTATTTTCATTTTTCAGCTGAGTGAAATTAATAAAAAGTGACTAGGATAATAGAATTTTTGTTAAAGAGAATTTTTACTGTTGGAGTGAATAAGAGTGTCTGTCTTTTTGAACTGCTATGGCAACATTTGATAAACAAGGTGGCTTGTGAACAACAGAGCTCTCATGGTTCTTGAGGCTGGGGAATCTAAGATCAAGGTACTAGAAGACATGGTGTCTAGTGGAGACCAGCTTTCTAGTTCATAGACAGCATCTTTCTGCAGTGTCCTCATACAGTAGGAGAGGAAAGGGATCTTTCTCTGATTTTTCTATAAGGACTCCATCTTTATGACCTAATCATTTTCCAAAGGTCCCACCTCTTAATCCATGACCTTGGAGAGTAGGATCTCAATATGCAGGAGTAGGATCTCAATATGCAGATGTGGAGACATACACATTCAGATACTAGCTAGGAGTGAATGGCAATCAGTCCAAGAGAATTACACCCTGACACATACTCATCATGCTGACTAGTAAACAGTAGCAATGTTGATCCTAGAAAATAGAGATTTCTTGGAAAATTAGGAATGGAACCACCATTTGACCCAGCTATCCCTCTCCTCAGTCTACACCCAAAGGACTTAAAAACAGCATACTAAAGGGACACAGACACACCAATGTTTATAGCAGCACAATTCACAATAGCTAAACTGTGGAACCATGTTAGATGTTCTTCAGTAGATGAATGGATAAAAACAAATATGGCATATATACACAATGGAATATTACTCAGCAATAAAAGAGAATAAGATCATGGCATTTGCAGGTAAATGAGTCAGAGAAGATAGTGCTAAGTGAAGTTAGCCAATCCCAAAAATCCAAATGCCAAATGTCTTCTTTGATATAAGGAGGCTGATTCATAGTGGGATAGGGAGAGAGGGCATGGGAGGAATAGAGGAACTCAAGATACGGCAGAGGGGTTGGAGGGGAAGGGAGGGGGAGGGGGTTATTAATGATGGTGGAATGTGATGATCATTATTATCCAAAGTACAGGTATGAAGACATAAATTGGTGTGAATATACTTTGTATTCAACCAGAGATATGAAAAATTGTGCTCTATATGTGTAATAAGAATTGCAATGCATTCCGCTGTCATATATAAATAAATAAAAATAAATAAATAAATAGAAAAAAAGAAAAAGAATTTGGGACCAAAGTAGTAAAGAATTAGGGGACATAGGGACATATACATATGATGCTTGAATAGTAAAGTCTTCCATAAATTTGTATTGTGTCTCTGTTTTATCTCATTTGGCATAGAGATAAGAAAAATGAATTTAGAGGGAAAGTGCTTTAGTCATTTTGGAAATGCCACTTTTTAATGCACACTGTTGGATGCCAAGGTAGTTATTTCAACTTCCAAGGAGTTACTTACGTGGTCTCTCTCTGAAACAAAGAATTTTAGTAAATGGAATGAAATTGTTGGCAAATGTACATTTGGGAAAGAGAGTTCCTTGGTTTATTCTCTGAATTGTTTTTAAACTATGTTTTGAGTCAAGTGATTCTTGATATATTTTATGTTTTAGACATGTTTGAAAATCTGAAAAATGCTATGATTCCTTTCCCAAAAAAAGTGCAGAGATATAGTACCTATTTACATTTATTATATTGTAATGTCACCTACTCTTTCAATGTTATTACAATATTATAATATTACAACATTATTTATTATATTACAATGTTATATACTATTTCAGAGGGATCTGTTAACCTGAGTCCCCAGTTTCAGAGACACAATTTTGATTATAAAAGATAAATGTCTTTATGAAATAACATCCTTTTTAAAGAAAGCTTAGTCCAGGTTTTCTGGACTAAGTGCTTAGGGAGCTGGCTTACTTTTAAACAGTCCTTTTAAAAATATAAGCATTCACCTACAATGAAGGTTTATTAGACTTTACAATTTTATATATGTTAATGACTAAATTATTCAAGAATTTCAAACTAAACATGGGTAAGAAAAGGGTTAATGTTAATATTTTGGTTCAATCTCATCAGTAACTAAGGAAAGTTTCCACTTAAGGGGCAGAACACCCAATTAAATTTGAATTTCAAATAAATACCAAACAGTTTCTAGTGTAAGAATTTCCATGCACTGGGAATTTCCATAAAATTCAAATATGCCCAATGAGAGGGCCATACTTTACTAAAAAATATTATTCATTTATTAACTGAAATTTAAATTTAATTAGGTATCCTGAGTTCTTTTATGATTCCTGTTCCTTTCTATTAGCAAGTCTATATCATCTCATATTTCAATTATGCTGGCTTCTAATGTCTTTGGAAGATGTAGGACACATAGTAGATAGTTATGAAATTAGCTTAAAGAAAGTAGTGATTGGATTTTTATGCACAGAAGCCTTTGCATTTGGTTCAAATATTTCAAGGGAATTTATAAGACTCCAATACAGGTAGCTAGTCTTAATTTTGAATAATCTGTGCAAATTGTCCATCAAAACTGGAATCTACATCTTTTTTTCAAGGACAGAAGGGGATCAAGTTACTGGAATTTAGTGTGAGGGCCAGCAATCATAGACATGCAGCAGTGGGTGAGGACAACCCCACACAACAAAGAATGATTCTGGTTCCCAGAGGAGTTTTGAGAGCACTTCCAGATATTCACAGGGGAAGTAAGCTCTTAAAAATGATCTGAACCTGGCACCTAAGTCCAATAGACAAATGTACACAAACCTTTGCATTGTTTTAACATATTTTGCATTTTTCAATAATGAGGCTAACACAGAAGTCAAGAGAAAGTCACCTTCAATTGATAAGTGGGGTCCAAAATCATCTAATAGAGTAAAAAATGCCAGATGATTTATAAATTATTAAATTCATAATTTTATTTTTGAATAATAAATTAATTAACAAAATGAACAGAGTAAAACCTGCATAGCCAGCTGGTAAATGATGGTTCCAGTGGCTCAAATACAAGATACACAGTCTAAATGCTTCCAGCTTCCTGATGCAATGTGACACTGCCTTTAGGCAGGTGTTGGGAACAAATATGAGTTTCTTCGGTTGACTAGAAATTCCAGAACAGCAGCAGGAATTTTAGGAATTGCCTGATTAGTTGGTTTTTGGTCTATAGTCCTGGTGGAATCCATCCAGACTTTCCCTGATGCCTGTTCTGCTCCTGCCTGACTTTTCTTTTGCATAGTCTACAACTCTTATCAAAATAAGAACCACCTTCCATTGAGAAGGGGGATGGGAAGAGGGTAGGAGCAGATATCGTGTTTTCTAACATAGACTTTTTCTGTACTTTGTTTATTATGAAATTTTACTAAGAGTTTTTCACCATTTTAGAAAATTCCATCATTGATGATAATCCACTTAGTACATTCAATTCCTCAATTAAATGATTTCTATCAAATCCTAATTCTGTATAAAGAATAAAATACCTGTGTCAGTTTGTTTTCTATTGAAAACACATTGAAACGTTTTATCATCATACATTTACTTCACTTAATTCTTCTTTAATTGTAAATGGGATATTATTTTCTTTTTAAAGTTATATAAGTACGTATGTATATTACATATAAATATCATTGCAGAACGTATATTTAGAGCTGCTGCTCTGAGTTATCTAATAGGAAGATATATTTCAAAGAGCACCTGCCAATCTGAGCAATGTCCAACATTCAGTTAAAGTCCACCATGATTTTTTGCAGTCAGCAGATTGATTATCCACAGTATCAAATAGAAGCTGGGGCAGGGGGGAAACCTATGCCAAAAAGATAATAGCAGCACACAAAATTTCTTGACACATGTTTCTTAGAAAAACAGTACACATTTATTGAAACAATTTACAATTTTACTGTGTATGTATAAGAAAGAAAACTCCAATAACTTAAGGAATACTTAACATACATAACATTTGGAAAGGGAACTGGAGAAGAGGTAAGGAATTCTTATAGAAAGGCTCAGCATTGCATTGGTAAAATGCTAGCCCTATTTCTTGTAAAAGGCCAGCAGACACATCTGGGCCAAATGTTATGGGGAAAGAAGATACCTTCTCTGAGCTACACAGGACACTGTGCACTTTTATTAGACATAGGATGCAAAGTGGCATAGTGATTAAAGGCTTCATTTGGAGTTGGACAATACTCAGCTCCCAGGTGTACCACTTCATGAGGCCAAAAACATTTCATTTAATCTCTCCAAGATTCAACTTCCTCTTCTGTAAATGAGGATAATTATAGGCCCTACCTCTTATCCTTATATAAA
Source organism: Marmota marmota marmota (assembly GCF_001458135.2). Classification (NCBI taxonomy): domain Eukaryota; kingdom Metazoa; phylum Chordata; class Mammalia; order Rodentia; family Sciuridae; genus Marmota; species Marmota marmota. Next base: position 39,275,327 of record NW_026000037.1, on the reverse strand, counting down.
GTAACACACTTAATGTTGTATTAATCTGCTCAGGCTGCCATAACAAAGTGACTCCAACAACAGAAATTTATTTTCTTACCTACAGGCTGGGGAGTCCAAAATCAAAGTGCTGGAGGATTCAATTTTTTGGAGAAGGCTCTTTTCATGGGTTGCAGAAAGCAGCCTTGTAACTGTGTCCCTGAATGGCTTTCTTCCTTGTGTGCACGGGAGAGAAGGAGCCAAGAGGAGAGGGAGAGAGAGAGATGACTCTCTGGCACCTCTTCTTCTTAGGATAATAATCCCATCAGATCAGATCAGAGTTGGACCCTTATGACCTTGTTTAATGTGAATGGCCTCTTCAAAGGCGGCTTCTCTAATTATAATCACTGGGGAGGTTAGAGCTTCAATACATAAATTTTGATGGGGACACAATTCAGGGACACAATGCCAGACCTTAAGCTGTGCTAGGAAACATTGGTTATTACCAACTTCTTATTTCTAATCAAATGCAAGCATATTGTGAAATAGGCATTGTTATCTTCATTTTGGACATGACAAAACTGGCTCACTGGCTCAGAGAGCTTGCCTCACACACATAGGAACAAGCGTCCCGGAAATGGTAATATCAGAATTTAAACCTGCTTTAGAGTGAGAGCAATATACATGCTAATTTCATTTCATATAACATTGCCTCTCACAATAATGGCATTTGAATTAATTATTATTAACTAAAAATTTTACAGAACCTTATAATTTATAAAGTGTTTTCTTAGCCATTAACGGTTACGGTGAAAGATTTCATAAGACTACTCAAAAGACTAGAAAAGGGAGGACTAAGTGAGGAAAGGAGCAAACAGTGACAGATGTGCTGAAAAAAGTTCCCATTTGAATAAAGGAGGTAAAGCAAAACTTACTCAGAACCAAAGAAGCTGGCAAGAGATGCAGGAAGTGGGACTCTAAGGAAAAATGAGGCTTATGAAAACAGCAAAGCCATAAATGAGTGGAGAGTGGGCACCACTCATCAGGGCTGCAGGTGGCCACCACCATATGCAGGGTGCCTCAGGTGACACAGATTGAAAATGGTTCAGCACAAATCGCAGTTCCTGCAGTGATTGCTTTGCATGAGGGAGAATTCCATTGTTGCTAAGATTGGTAGTTTGAGTGCTGGATCTGGAGTCAAGTTGTCTTTCCCAGTTGTGATGAGAGGATGTATTAAATAATACACTGGGTGTTGTGTCCTGTACTTTGGACATAGTAAATGCAGCATAGTAAAGCACTAGCAATGGTGATGATGATGGTTTTGTACCAAGGACAGTCACATTATGCTAATGTGTACTGTGATATAACTGTCTCTTGCACTCCAAGTGAGAGGGTAGGAGGTACAATATTCCCCTAAGACATCGTTGTATGCGTTCACAATTCTCTAGGAAATTCCCAGGAAGAGAAGACAGGCAGTGCCTGAAGTGGTGATAGTAGATGCCATCAGAGCCTCAAGTGAGCAGAGCACTGGGCCAGAGACCTGAGTTAGGAGCCAAAGATCTAGAGCTATACTAGCTGGAGTTCCTAAGCCGGCATCTTCTGATATCCTGTGTTTTTTTTTCTCCTATCCTACTTACACGTACTCACTCTTGGAAGTCTTTTCTGGGGCAATGGGTAGCGACTGTGTATCTCCCATAGTGAGCCATTTGCCACGCTTGGAAATTTCAGTCCTAATATGAATAAAAGAGAAAGCAAAAAATAGAGGAGAAGGAAGAAGATGAGGAAAGGATGAGAGTGAAAAGCAGAGATCTCTCAGAGATTCGCATTGCCAATACCCTATGAGTAAAGGACTATGATTCTCAGTTTATAGCTGAGAAATGTGAGATGTGCCTCAGATCTTACAGCTGAAAAGGTCAGGAAATGGATCATCAACTCAAATCTACCAACTGGAAATTATACTTGCCTATTGTATTAAATCCTGCTTTAATTCCCACAAAGTATGGGAGCATGTAATATGCCAGATGAATTATGGATCTGTTTCAACAACTAGCTCTTGTGCAGAGAAAAATGGCTATGTGGCTGATGCACTGTTGTTACTTAGATGACAAAGGCTTTGTTTGGAAAAAAAATTGTTACAACTTCATGTGTATCATCTTTCAAGTAGAGCTAGTCTGTTGAACACCCAAACTGCATGGTTCCATATACTTGAAATACTGTTATAAAACAGATAAATGTAATGATTTTTCTGTTCCTCTTTGCATATTGCCATGTAAAGTTTTCAAATTTAAGCTATAATATTTTTCTTAACTGTGTATCTGGAAACTGCAAACTTGGATTCTTCATTCTGTATATAAATGAGGTCAATCTCTGCAGAAAACTAGGGCATCTCAATTATATAATCTCAGTTGAGTCCACACCCACCATCCTTGTTATTTACAGCTTCAATCTTGTTCTACGTTGCCCATCTCTAAAATAAGAAATATCATACACACTTGTCATATATGAACCATGATGATTTGTTATTTTAATTAAAATAAATTTAAAGTATTGATACAAAATAACATGGATAATTTCAAACAAAATATAATTCCTGGGTAACGCAAGCCATAAATCTTATAGGAGACTATCTTTAGAAAACAACTATTATGATCATATATCCTCTAGTAAGATGTTCACTTTTAATTCAAATGGTCAAGAAGTCTGGAAATCTTTTATTTCCTGAAGGGATGTGTACATTTGAAATCTGGCACAATCCACTATATGTCAGTGCATTAGCTATAGGGGGAAGAACAATGAAGAAAAAGAAAATATATGAAAATAGACAGATGAATTTGGGGAGCTTACTTGCCTTAGGGGAAAGGAGCCATGAAATAGCTGCTAGCACCCTTGAAAATTCTGCTTATGTACCTCATTATGCCACCTAGATTTCCAGCCTGTCACATTCAATGAGGTCTTTGCAAGCCAATGATACTAGGGCTGTCATTCTGATATTCTGTAATTTGGAATGACTCCCACTCTCACCATTTTGTAATGCTTCCTGAAAAGCAATGGAGGGAGCTTTGCCAGATATTCATTCTAACCCTACTTAATAAGAATATTTTAAGATTTCAGCAAGAACAGATCTATGCTACTGATGTGCTGGGGCATCCAGTCATTCTTGTCACCATTTGTGCTTTTATTTTCTAAAAAAACCAAAAACCAAAAAACCTGAGGTCTCAGCATGTAAAATTACATTTGATTCCACTGGTAGAAATTATCGTTATATATAGTGCCTTCAAATTCACCACCGTCGCCGTGATTTCTGCAATCAGCCTAATCCACTCCCAATTCTGTTGTCTTTTCAACAAGATTCTGATTGCACATATTGGGCCATATTCTGAAAGCAGGAAGAACTTTTTTAGAGAAAGTGCACATCATCTGGGAGGGGGGCAGATGCTGCTTGGCACATCCTAGAGTTCTCCATGGAATGCCTGGAATTCTGTACAGTTCCAGAGGAAGCAGTGAATTCCTCTTTCTTCCAGCAGTGCTCACTGATTTTTGTAGGACTGGGGTAGAGCTTATATCCTGGGAGCCCATCCTGGACTCTTTCTCAGCTTGGTTTGAGGACAGAGTCACTGACAGGGGTCAATGGCAGACACATTCTGTTTCGAACATGCAGTTAACAGAGGAGTAAAGTGCTGTCATTTGACTCATGAAGAAACTATCAGATGACTGTCCAGACCCTAAACTATAGGAGTCATTGAGGCCAGAGGTTCTTTAGAGAGCTACACCTCTGAAGAGGAAGAGGGTAGGTCATCTTCCTTTCTTTTCTTCTTCCCCAAATTTCTGTCCTCCAACAGCAAATGAGAAACTCCTTCTACCTACACCACCAATGCCCTTCAAGGACTATAGAATTAAAATATGTACTTTAATAGATTTGGAAAGACTGTTTTGTGCATAGGGCTCATTCTCTCACCGTTTAGCCAGGTATGATCGATGTCTGACATAGATATAAATTTGATCTTGCATCTTTGAAGAGATCCTGATGGGCACAGCAGAATGACAACAGAGGAAGGAAGGAGAAGACAAGAGAGCCTTAGAGCAGCCCTCTAGTCAAGGATCCAAATTATTTCGGGAACAGTCTCTTCCTCTTCCTTCCTGTTCTCTCAATGTCTGTCCTTGTTTTCTTGCCTCACACGGATATGCAGATGTCCTCAGTGCCCTCTGTCCGTTTCTTTTCCTAGACAGCCAAGAAAAACTATTTCTGCTCGCATTTTCCTTTTTGAATGAGCCTCTCTCACCTCATTAGCTTATGCTATTCGTTTCCCAGAACTGCAAACTTGACTTAGGTATATTTTCTGGGAATATTGTTCTCCCTGGTTGATTGAAGAGAAGTCTCTCATTTGCTCCCTAGCTCTCTCTCCAGATTTCTCCCTCTAGTTTAACACAAAGAATCAGCAATCTGCTTTCAGTCATGGCTGTTGACACATCAAAGAAATATGACTTTAATTTTTCAAAGCAAATATGAATCATGTAGTGTTCCTCACACAGACAGTACCCTCCTCTGTTAGCTGGCTGTACAATCTAAAATTCTGAGCATCATTTTATGCACCAGCAATGGTCAGATTATTGGGACTGTGCAGTAGAGAGCCACCACTCCAGGATATGACCTCATCTGCTCTGAGAAACGGAGTGGGGGTTGAGCTGGGTCAGTGTTTGTAGGAACACGTTTCCGGTGAACACTGAGAGAATCTCAGGGAAGGACAACAATTTCTCACGCTGGACAATGGCCTCCTTTAATGAGAACACTTCAGTTCAAAGTCAAAAAGCAACGATAAGCTCGTTCTTGCTGCAGAAAAATAGAAAATAAACTTTGTGTTTTTACTAATAACAGGAAACAGTGACTGAATTGCATAGAAAAAAGTTTCATTCAGAGTTCATTTTTTTTTGTAAAATAGACAATGCAAATAAATGAAACTGAGATTTTTTTCCCCAAAATTAATGACTTCTAAGGCACGAGTTATGATTATAAGAGTTTCCACCTATCTTCCATAGTTGTAATAATTCACATGGATCCTAACAATGCTTCTGTCATCGCAAGACCTTGACTATCCTTGTGATTCATCCAAATATCTATTTTGAAAGCCTTCCAGTAAAATGCAGAACATTCACTAATAGAAATTAGCTACTAAACTATATGGCACTAGCCAGAAACCAGAATATCTCCTGAAACAAAGCATCCCATTCTCTTGTCACTCAAGTAAAAGGAGACTTATTGTCTTGTGATGATGAGGCAGAGGAAGGAGATATGAGGAGAAGATGATTAATCAAGAGCAGGGCTTACGCCTGAATCCTGTAATTACACTCTGCCCACCAAAGGTTCCTGTAAATACCACTTAGACTTAACTCTCACGGTCTCTTATGACTCCCATCATATTTCTCTCAGGCTTATTATACTACCCACAGTGAGGAGGATGTACTCCAAAGCTGAGGGAATTATTTCCCTTGAGTGGGTGCAGGTCCGTGGGTGAATTTATAGTTGCCAGCATCCAAGAATGTATCAGTGACAATGAGATTCCTGTAGGTTCATTTCAGCAGCCAAAGAAATGACTCTGCTGAATTTTGGTTTTGTGTTGCTTGGTGTTGCCCTTGCGGGCACTGGCCATCCATGAATGCACACACAGACTCACACTCATGGATCTCACACATCAACTGTGCGTGGGTCCCAAGTAAATGTCAGGTGGCTCCATTGTCTGGAATCAACTCTGAGAACACAAGTATTCTAGACTGTGTATGCCCTGGTGAAGAATGAGGAGAGATGACACACACAAAAAAGAACATGTTTTGCTAATCTAAAGGTATTGATGATAGTTTAATGAGGGACATAAAATAAAAATTAAAACCTATTAATAAATACAAATAAAATGGGCAATAAAATATGTTCATAATAACTGAACCAGTACAGGAAAGTTACACATCCTTAACATTCTCATATAAAGAAAAGAATAAGGAAGGAGAAATGAAAGAGGTGACTTGGAGAAGGTGAAAATAACATGCTGGGCCTCTGGTTAATCTAATAAGAAATGACCAGAAAGCTAATCTTTTCTTTTAGCCTTAGAAGAGAGACATAAAGTTAGTGTATGTAAGGCAAATGAATGCCCTGGGGCAGCATGTCCCTAACTATTATTTTTAAAATCCAAGCAATATTCAAAGGTATTTCCAGTATTCTTTGAAAGATACATTCTGGTTTAAGAAAGCAGAAAGCTGTATCTTATCTTTGAGGTTGACAAAAAACCTCTAAAAAATATCATCACCTTAAGGGCCCTGTTTTATTCAGCTTTGTCACCACTGTAACCAAAACACCTAAAAAGAATAATTTTAGAAAGAAAAAAAATTTACTTGGTGTTTATGGTTTCAGGGATCTCAGTCCATAGACAGCCATTTACATTGCTCTGGGTCTAAGCTGAAGCAAAACATCATGGTGGAAGAGGGTGGTGGAGGAATGCAGGAATGCAGGTCAGGACAGGGCCACCAGGAAGGAAAGAGAGAGAGAGAGAGAGAGAGAGAGAGAGAGAGAGAAAGCTCTTCTCACGAGGGACAAAATATAAACTCCAAAGACATGCTCCCAGTGACCCACTTCCTCCAGTCAGTCACACTCTATCAACCTAGAGTTACCACCCAGTTAATCCCCAATGGCAGATTAATGCACTGATTGTGTTAAGACTCTCGTATACCAATCATTTCAACTCTCACTTTTCTTGCATCTCTCATATAAACTTTTGGGGAATACTGCCGCAGTCCGGCTACAGCAAAATAACCAGGGGGTGACGAGCAAATTGTGTACATTGATACAGCAGGAGTGGGAGCCGTTTATTGTAGGACAACAGAGGTATTTATACATTCCACACAGCTTATCTTAATTAGCATAAACTAGATACAGCAGTCAACCAATAAGGAATCTCCATACTTAATGGCTCGCTGGGGTTACTTCACAAACCACTCCCTCTGGCAAAATGCCAGGGGCCATCCATACTTGTTTACAGACCCTAACAGAATACCTCATATCTAAACCATAGCAGGCCTTGAAAGTGCCTCTGTAATGCAGTTTTCTTTTTTTTTTTTTTTTTTTTTGTGCGAGGTGATTCATTATGCACTTAATTTCATGGATAATTATAATGCTTTTTAAATTTCTATTTCAGGTAAGCACAGTGACACACATCTGTAATCCCAGCAGCTCGGGAGGCTGGGGCAAGAGGATCAAGATGAACTTGAGCCTTAGCAACTTAGCGAGACCTCATCTCTAAATAAAAAAATAAAAAGGGCTGGGGTTGTAGCTCAATGGTTAAGCACCCCTGAGTTCAAGCCCCAGTACTAAAAAATAAATACATAAATAAATTATCTATTTCATATTTGGATGAGGTGTGACAGTTTGTGCTTTTTTGAGGAATTGGCCTAGTCTAAACTGCCAAAGATCTAAACTTAGGAGTCTACAGTTTTTTGCAGTATTTTCTCCGTGTGCTTTTGATGTCTTCATACTATGTAGTGATAGCCCCATTTCACTCCTATAGTGGTCATTTGTATCTTCCCTTTTTATTTTCTCTCTCTTTCTAGGGATTTCTCACTTTCATTGATCTTTTGAAAGAACCAGGCTTTGTTTTACTGATTTTTCTCTATTGTTTTCCTACCTTCAATTTTATGGATTTCTACTCACATCTTTATTATTTCCTTTCTTCTGGTTGACTGTCATGGGTTCCTGGGTTTTATCCCCCAACCTTCTTTTTTTGGTGACACTTCTTGGGATTGACCCAGGACCTTGTGCATGCCACACTCCCAGCCCTTTTTTATTTTGTGACAGGGTCTCACTAAGTTGCCCAGGCTGGCCTCAAACTTTCAATCCTCCTGCCTCAGCCTTCCAAATGGCTGGAATTACAGAAGTATACTATTTCCGGTCCTCTTCTAATATAACACTTAATGCTAGAATTTTCCCTCTGAGCACTGCTTTAGCTATATCCACAAATTGTGATACGTTGTTTCTTCATTTTCATTCAATTTTTTTAATTTCTCTTGAGACTTCCAAAAAATAAATAAATAAAAGCCTTTCCTCTTTATCTTTAGTTTCTAAATGCACAAAGATTCCCTGTTACCTTCTGGTTTTCCTATTTTAATTCCATTGTGATTTACTGTGCCCACTGATTCTTACTTTGATTCCTTTATGGTTGTAGACACTCAGTATGATTTCATTTCTTTTAATCATATCTTTAAATGCATCTCTCTATATAGCATTAAATCTTTAATATATCTTTATTACATCATATAGTTTGTAAATTGGGTTTGCTTAAAAGGGGTCTACCAGTATTCCCTAGAGCTTATGAATTATCTTCTACCTTATCTGAAGACACTAGTCCCTTTAGACCTTTCATTAAGTAGGGCTATTTTCCAGACCAAGAAACTGAACATTGGATTAAAAAGTCTTTTTCATCTGCAATCTTGAAACAAAAACATGCCATCAGCTCTTCCTTTGATGTCACATCATCCTGCCCCAATCTGTCCAAATGAGAGAGAAATGGGAGATGTCTAACAGAGGGGTCCACAGGGGATAGTCATCTTCACTTTGCTAAAAACCAACTAAGGAGAGCCATAATACAAACCCCACTTGCATCTCTCCATCCATTTTAACAAGCCAAGCACAAGAAAAGAAACAAGTTTAGGATCACTACACACACACACACACACACACACACACACAAAGCCTCTGGTTTGTCAGGAATGTAATCCTATGGAAATATTTTCCAGGACAATTCATAAAATCCAGAAGACAGATAGAAACAGAGAAAGTTTCCCATTCTCTCCTTTGTCTTTTGCAATGTTGACTGCTTCAAGTTCAGAATAGTCATCTAGTAATTCATTATAGGCCTTGGATTTCCTTTGCCTAATTCTGCAGCAGAGGTGACCTAGTTCATAGGTTCCATAATCTGTATTTCCAAAATAATAATTTGTCCATGTTGAATTTGGATAGTGACAGCAACAGACCTCCTTGACTCCTGGAAAACAAAAAATAAAAATAAAAATTTAAAAATTAAAAAGCCCACATCCTTATCCTTTACTGGATTGCCCAGAGTACAGTGGGTACTGATCCAATTCCACAGGCTCTGATGAGCAGGTCAGAGATGTTTNGGCATCCTGTAGGCTTCTAGGATTTGTGATTCTGTCTCATTCTTCATGTCTGGGAAGTTTTCTCGTATTATTTCGTTGAACATATTGCTCATTCCTTTGGTTTGGACCCTATACCTTCCTGTATCCCAATGACTCTTAAAGTTGGTCTCTTAATGTTATCCCATATTTCTTGGATGTTCTGCTCATGGTTTCTTAGCAGTCTTGCTGAGCTGTCTATGTTCTTTTCCAGTTGAAATACTTTGTCTTCATTGTCTGATGTTCTATCTTCTAAGTGTTCTACTCTGCTGGTAGTATTCTCATTTGACTTTTTAATTTGGTTTATTGCTTCCTGCATGTCTAGGATTTCTGTTTGTTTGTTTTTTATAACCTCTATCTCCCTGTATAGTTGATCTTTTGCTTCTTGGATTTGTTTATGTAATTCATTGTCGAAGTGATCTTTCATTGTCTGATTTTGTTGTCTAATGTCTTCCTTGAGACTCCAAATCATCTGAAGCATGTATATCCTGAATTCTTTATCTGACATTCCATCTGCTGCAGATATTACCTCTTCTAAAATTGAGTTGACCTGCATTGCTTTTGGTCCTTTCTTTCCTTGTCTTTTCATACTGCTCACATTTCTTTCTGCTTGGTGAAACTGTTGTGTTATTGAATTTTCCCCCTATATATTTATATTGCTCTTGTATAGTTGCAATGTCTCCCTTTTGTAGATAAAGACAATGTTAACAGTTCTCAATATCAATAGAACATCATCTAAGCACACGTTTTCCTTATTACTACATTTATAGCTAGACTGTATGTCTACAAATGTTGGTTTCGATTATCATTTACAAATACAGTCATTAGTTTCATGAAAGACATACCATTTCTGGTAGCTTGAAGAAAACTGGATTTCAGGTGTAGGATGTTATGTTTATGGGGAAAGGAGTGAGGGTATGGGGTCAATCTAACTTAGTAACTTTGGAGAGCTCTAACCAATAGATGGGTAATTTATGGAAGAATGTATAGATTCAAATTCCTATCTGTATTTATAAGATTACCCTACTTATGAATAGTATAATTTAGGGGGTTGCAAGTGGGATAGAGGGTGTAAGAGGGAGGAAAATAGATAACAAGGAAAGGAAGAGAAAAAGAGAGCACAAAAAAGAAAATACGAGAAAAAAGAAAAGGAATAAAAAGGGGGAAGGGAGGTGGGGCATATGCAATTCCTCTATAGTATATTATTCTGGTGATTCAGTTGTTAAAGATCTTTTTCGTGTACAATTTTTGGTTTCACATATGTTGAGGTTGCAAAGACCCGAGGGGGAAGGGTAGATTAGACTGGGTGAATGGCTGAAAAGAGAGAGAAGAGAGAAAAAGAAAGAAAAAAAAATGTCTCTCAGAACTCTGTTTTCATTTCTTCCAGTTGGTGGTGTTGTCTATTCCTAGCTTGAGTCTCTGGGTTCAGGATGGTGGTAGTAGTCAGTGTGAGAGGACTTGAGCTTCTACCTGTGGCCTCTCTACTCTTATTCTCTGAGATGTAAACCAGGTGCCTGATCCGCTGCAGAACCACACTGGTAGCCACGCCAGTCAACCGGTTGGTGGGTTTTAAGGGTTGGTGGGATTTTCCAAGATGAGTTCCATCAGTTTTTCTCATAAGGTGTTTGATAAGGTGGGGGTGTTGGGGAAACCTTATGTTTGTCAAGAGCTCAGTCAGGTGACCGCACGGGCGGGCGGCAGGGCCCCTCCTCCAGTTGAAGTGGTCTGTCTACCTCACTGGGTGGAGGCTGGGCTCCTCCAACTGGGGAGGTCTGTCTACCGCTCAGGTGAGTCGCTAGGCCTGTTCTCCAGGTCGCAGGTCTGCCTACAGTGCACGCGCAGGTGTTGGCTGGGCCCCTCCTCCAATAGGGGTGATCTGTCTACCACGCCAGCGGGCCACTGGGCCTGTTCTCCAGGTCGCAGGTCTGCCTACCTTGCAGGCGCCTAATGTTTTAGATTCTAAGCTCTCAAAGAATATGACATATTAATAGTCCAGCTTGGTGAAGCAGTAAACTAGCAAATGCCTAAGTACTCTGTTAGGTGCAATAAAAGAAATAACTCAGTGTGCATGGCCTATACATACTAACTGCAGATATTAAAAAGTGATGTTTTTTAACAATATGTGGTATTTTTGTTATTCATTGAATGATTTACCTTTCACTGCTGGTAAATGAGATTGGCACTCACACATTGGAGTCTGTACTTTCTGGAAAGCAATCTGACATTACAACATTTAAATGATACATTTATCACTGATTTCAGGGCATGTCCACAGCCTGTGTATTAGTAGACTAAAAGAAAAATATATAAAGATGATTTTATTGATGGATAATGGGATTCTATTTCTTCTATATACTTTGCAAATTTTCTATTAATGTATGTATAGCAGTTAACAGGATTTCTTTATTACACAGCAATTCAAAACCAAGTCTCACTCATTACTACTTGTAACTTTGGACAGGTTCCTAAAGTATTGTCTCATATATGAAACAGTCACAGTTTTATATGGTGCATACTTGGTAACTAAGTGCATAGGTATCTTTATTATATTCAGAAAAGTATTATTAAAAAAAAAACTTCAGCTGGTGAATGCTATGGTATATTAACAGTCCTGATAAATTTAACTTCACTTAAATGTCCACTTTTAATAGTCAAATTCCTGAAGAAAATGCTATTCATAAGAGTATGTTTAATTGGAAAAGCACTTATTTCCATTTAAGTTCAGGCAATTATTCTCCACAGAAGATAGACAAACTAATGCCCCATGAAGCACCATCAGGTACTTCATACTTAAGCAAAGACCCCAAATCAAAGTTTGCAGTTTTATTATTACAGCTTTCATAAAAAATACTTTTATATCATATGTGACTCAGAAAATTCCTGATATCCTCCTATCAGGCTAAAGAAACAAGAAAATGAAATAGTTCAGTGATTATACTTTTAAGTATTAGGGCCTTTGGAGCCCCAGATATTTTATATGTAGGCCTAGACCACTGTGCTCCTGTTCATTTGCTTTATTAAGATTCTGGCCTAAAGGCACACATTTTAGTATAAACCACAGGACTTTTTTGTTTTGTTTCGTTTTCAATTCCAAGACCAGGTAAAGACAGGGCATCCCTATCTAAAAAATTGAAGCATGGTGGCTCAGGGTTAGGACCACTTCTTGGTGACACTGACATGATTAAGCTGGTCTTAACAAATCTATGCTGGGAAAACTCAGAAGTGCTGGCCACCTTGAGGACCTCAAAAGACTGTGCCTTGAGCACCTGGGTGTGGCCATGCTCTTGCTCTGTGGTCTCCTCAGGCATGCTCAGCCAGTCATCTCCAGATCACAGATCATCATACTCTGCTTCTTAGTCAAAGAGACCACCCCAGTCACCGGTGCTTCCTTATCTACTCCTGTTGGGAATGCAATGACTCTACAATACACACCTCATTCCTCAAGATCACCTATTGGAATTCACATTATTTTTCTCAAGCCTTCAACTCCAGTGAACTCCATCTCATGCCTACCACCCTTCTCATTTTTAAAAATCTGTCTTACTTTTGAATTTGTTATATGTTATTTGTTATTTGTTATATGTTGTTTTTTGGTGTATGTAAACACTTTGCAAATTTAACATATCAAAATAGAAGGATATATTACTCTTCATTCATTATTTTAAACAAATACTTCTTACATGCTTCACAATTGTTCTAGACAATGCAGATTCAAAGAATATGACAGATAAAGGCATCTACACTCACCGTGATGAGTTCTGAGGGAAGATGGCTGCATCTCCAGCAATGTGAGAAGTGTCAGAAGATGAAGTAAGAGAGACAGGCAGGGCCAGACTGTGTTGGAATTTGAAACTATGAGCTAGATGATTTCTCTTGTTCCTCCTCTACCTCTTTCTCTTTCTCCATCCATCAACAGTATGGAATTTTTTTAAACTTTTTATTCATCTTAATTAGTTATACATGACAGTAGGATGCATTTATGCACTTTGACATGTCATACGTAGATGGGATATGATTTCCACTTTTCTGAGTGTACATGTTGCAGAATCCCATTGGTCATGCAGTCACATGTACACATAAAGTAATAATATCTATTTCATTCTACCATCTTTCCTATCCCCACATCCTCTCCCCTCCCCTCCTATTACTTCCCTCTACCTAATTTAAGGTAATGCTAATTTTAAGTCAGGGGATGATCATTCACTTTTATGTAGAGAAAGGATTGTAGGATGGCAAAAGAAGAAACAGAAAGGATGTGCAGAAGCTCAAGCATACAATGGTGTCTTGGGCCAGGATAATAGTAATGAACCTTGGGAAATTATTTCACATGCTTATGTGTGAGTTCTACTATATTAAAATCACCACAGATAGGTGCTATGTCTAACCCATGAAATATTTCACAGGTAAAAGCACATAGCAGATGTTCCTCATGTATCTGTTAGCAAAGATTGGACTTAATTTTACGTCTGCTTCATTTTTTAAAATATGATAGAAAACTCATGGTATATAGTGCCTGAATTGACCATTCTTTTTGCTAAGTATTTCTCTTCATCACCATGATGGATACCTGCACAATTTATTTGTTCAACTTTTCAGGCAATGATAGTCAGTCAAGACAGAACCCATCTACTAAATTGAACCTTACTAACATTTTTCAATTTTTTGATGTGCCCTCAATATATGTCAATATTTTAAGAGGTTTTGATGAGAAAATCTTAAGGTAATGTAAGATAGCTGAACATTTTTTTCTTTCTGCAAATGTATTTCTTTTTAGCTCACCATGTTTGCTTGTATATCCAAATACCATGGTAATGTTTCAAATTATTATTTAGTCTTCAATGTATAGTTTTTGAGTAGGATGTGCCAATGATTCAAAAATCTATGTATGGAAATATAACTGCTGCTTATGAAGGCTGCTAAATTTCAAGACTGTGCTTGGGTGTATAATTCATTTTTCTATATATAACTGTAACTTGACTATTTGCTTAATTTTCCCAACTAACTTTTTTAAAAAGATTAAATGCTTATAAGTACAACAGAGAAGTGAGGTGACCCAAATGTATGTGATCTGCTCCTTATAAATCAATTATATAATGATTAGAAAGCCTAGACTCTTAGGTTTCCAGTGAAGAACTCTTTTGAGAAAATATCAATAAGGTAGATAAAATAAAGTAATAAATACAAAATCACTTTTAAAAACTTTTAAAAAATGCTATGCATATTCCACAGTCATTTTATTTAATAAACCAGAACAGTTTCATTTTATTCCTTATTCAAAATAGTTCCAAGTCCATGATTTTCAATCCTTTGGAATGGGTGACTAAAAGCCAAAATTCGTTTCACCAACAAGAAAGCCTTTTACTGACTTGTTTTAATTTGTAGAAGAAACTATGCAGAAGAGTCTCCTTCAATATAATGGGGAAAGCAGTGATGTCTACTGCTCTGGTACCATTTGAAAAAAATGCCTTTCTAACCAAGTGGTTCATAGACAAAAACTATGCCAAGTCTGGAATTATGGACCCATCAGGATCAAATCACAGTTTTTCAGACTTTTAGAGGTGTATAGAGTATTAGAAACCATGTAGTACAATTCCTATATTTGTTATGAGAATAGCAAAAACCAAGTGAGGATCTGCAAGGAGAAAATAATGGGCACTTGAGACGGATCTTTGCATTGTAAGCTTTGTTGACCAGCTTGCCAGAACCCTTCTGTGGCAGTACTAAGATTCAAACTCAGGTCATCTTGAACCAAGGCCAGTAGTCCTCATTTGCATCTTGTGTGTGTTTACTTTATTGAAGTCATTCATTCCATGAACTAACCTGCAGAAAATAAAAGAAAAATACTTCTATGAACTTAGCATGTTTCAGGAACTATTCTACATCTATTGAAGTATTTAATCATCCCCACAATCCTGCTAAATACATACCATTATCATTTCTCTTTCACAGATAAAATATGATAGAGTACTTTGGTCAGGAATCAAAATCAGAGAGCTACTAAGTGGTACAGAATAGGTATGAATTCACGAACTATAGCGATTAAACACTTGACCATTACTATCTAAAGTAGTTAACTTAAAAGCATAATAAAACTTAGAAAGTCCAATGTGTTCTTAAAAATAAGAGGTATATAGAATTCTGATAATGACTGTTTCTTAGTTTAGAAACAATAAAATGCATTTCAGCTTTAGAATTTCAACATGACTTTAAAGAAGAGGCTTGAAGATAGTTGGTTAATTTGGGGAACATATTTCCTAATAAAAATATTCATAAGAAGGACTCTGAATCTGTTTTAATCTTGCCTAAATTCCTAGTTATCAGTAATAGAGAACTTGGAACATGATAGGAATTTAATAAAATGCATGAAAAAAAATTATGTGAAAATTAATGAATGATTGAATTGCAAATACAATTTATGCTTAAGAAATGCTAAAGATTTTTATTAAGGAGAATCTGGTGAATTGAAATGATTCATGTAGTTGACCCAAATGTTACTAGTCTCCAAGATATACTCTATATAATAAGCTTATTATAAGACTCCCCCTTAATGGGATGATGGAATTCCTAATGCTGAAAGGTAAATTCTGATGGTCCTAAAAGGATCATATGTATGTGTAAGTAAGTTTATAGATAATTTTTATTAACTTTTTATAAGTAATACAGGAGTTGAATTATATTTCTAAAATATGAAACACCAGCAATACTTATTACAAGATAATGGTAGTTTTTTTAAATCAGATTTGACTATCAATACAGTTGCTGTTATTTTTCTTCCTTTAATAATCAGTTTCCTACCTTTGTAATCAAGAAGATTTAATTATGGAAGATCAATTTATTCTGTTTAGAAATATTTGCCAGCAAAATGTGAATATAAACAAGGTAATTCTTTTTGTTTTCTCCCTCCCCCTCTTTCTCCTCACCTTCTTCCCTTTTCTTTCCTCCTCCTCCTCCTCCTCCTCCTCCTCTTTTTCCACTTTTTTTTTCT
>NW_026000037.1:39236102-39259192 GCF_001458135.2 Marmota marmota marmota | reverse complement strand
TTCCACTTTTTTTTTCTCCTTCTTCTTAGGTTATTTGTTGAGCACATTGGTAACATGGGGCAAATAAATATATGCTAATTTCATTTTTAAAATTTATTCTATGTTCCTCTTCCCAGATATTTAAAATGTATTACTGACCAGAAATTGCCTACTTAATAATTTGCTTATATACATATTTAAGTATTACAAGAATATAATTGGCAAATAGATGCATTATATGGAGAATTTCTGTGCTACAAGAAATTCAAATTGGAGCAAACTGAATTCCATACATTTGTGTTAGTGTCAGGGTATATCCTGGTGTTGTATATAACTAAAAAGAATAAATCTAAAAAGAATAAATTTAAAAATTTAAAGAAAGAAAGAAACCCAAAATATAAGACAATTTCACTGACAGATGTATTATTTATCATCTTAATTAGCTATTTTAAAAATAAAACAGAGTCTCAACAGATCTTTTATTTCACATTGAATTCAATCATGTGATTCAAAATGAAATAGGGAAAATTTTATATTCAGCTTCATATTTCTCAAATATTGGATTACTCTCTGTGTTGTAGGTAACATTTTAAAGATAAAAATCTGCATTGCCTGGTAATTCAAGGTGGTATCCCAGTAAATAACAAGGAGACCTGCTTCTGCTTAGCTGTACCCAGCTGGAGAAGAGTGTCCTGATTCACCACAATACAGTGTGCACAGCCACTGGGGGATATTGGAAAATCTGGTGGATATTTTGATTAGTTAAAAAAATATTATTTGCTTTTGGAATAATAATGAAATATTTTACCTTCAAAAGATGGCAATTGTTTCAGGTTTCCAAGCAACTGTTAAAACCAAATATAAATTATTCCTTATATTGAGGACAGGTGTTAGAAGAATGACTTGGAGTCCTTTTGCTGGGCACAGTGACACACACTTGTAACCCTAGGTACTTGGGAATCTGATGAAGGAGGATTGCAATTTGAAGGCCCGTCTGGGCAACTTAGCAAGGCATTGTGTCAAAATAAAAGATAAAAAGGGCTGGGGATGTAGCTCAGTGGTGCAGTGCCCTTGAGTTCAGTCCTCAGTACTGGAAAAAAGAAGGAGGAGGAAAGGAAGGTCAGGAGGGAGAGGAAAAAAAAAAAAAGTCCTTTCTAATCTAAGAGTCTGTAATTTTATGTTTATAACCCAGTTGGAAAAATAAGACTAAAGCAAGGCTAATTATGAAGGTTGATTATAATTAATTGCTAAATGAATGGCATGAGGAAAAGAAGAAACATGAGGTTTAATAAAACTTGTTTACAACAAATTCATTTTAACAGAATTTTGAAAATTCTTACTGGGTAAGAACCATATTTACAGGCAAGTTCTCTGCTTCTGGTTGTATTTATATAAAATTGAATAAATTGAAATATAATGTATTTTCTAATCCATAAACACTGCTGATTAGTAAATTATCAGTTTGATCACAATACAATCTATCAAGTTACCGAACTGAATAATATTAACTAAAAGAATACTTTTTGTTGTTGCTGAAAAGTATCCTATCCTGGGCAGTTGGACTGAACGCAAGGTTGTTAACTTCCAAATAGCAGGCAATATTAGATGTCTTTCAATACTAATTGACCTATTTCTATCATGGTATATTTCTAACCTCAGTTTTTAAAGATCACATTCAGAGAACCGAGTTTTATAAATATTCAAAGAGCAATTTTTCCATGTTGTTACTTGCTTCCTTTATTGGTCATTGGTATTTTCTCCAATAATGCAAATTGATTCAAATCCCTGAAGAGTATAAGGTACAAGTATCTGAAAAACTGGAAACAAAACAAAACAAAACAGTTTTGCTATGATGTTGTTTTGGCAAAGCTTCTAATGTACCTCAACTTATATTTTGTATACTATTGCATTAAATCAAATAATAACCATATATATACTGCTCACCTTGTGATCTATCCATCTGCTTTTGCCTTCCTTCCCTCCATTCAACTTTGTAAATTCTGGTACCATGATAAAACTGGTTGCCAAAGTTTTTGCTTATCAAAAATTCCCGTGTAATCATTAAGCTATCCTAGGAAGCAGTATGTGACAGAATTGGGAAAATAATTCTACTGTGAAACCTAAAGACTGACTATTAATTGAAAACACTGTCATGTCATGATCTAGCAAGCTTTGGCATCAGTGATGGCCCAGTGCTAGTGAAGGCCCATTCCTGATAAATCCCCTATTTAAGAGTTCTCCTCCCTTGATCTTCTTGGTGCCACATCAGAGCTCCAGCATTTCCCATCTTGGAGAAAAGTTCTGAATCCAGAACTCATTATTAGGTCCATCTATCTTCTCTGCTTTCCAACAATTATTTTTTTTTCTGTATTTGTTTGTTTTCTTCTCTGCCAGTGGATCTGTCTACCTGTGTTTATTTTTTGTTTGGCTATTTAGCTAAAATAATAATAATAACAACAACAACAACAACAACAACAATCAGAAAAACTGCCTGTGATGCTCTGTGAACAAGAGTTGTAGGCAGTTACAGGCAAACTTTTAAATGAGGTATGTCACACCAAGATTTAC
Organism: Marmota marmota marmota; assembly: GCF_001458135.2. NCBI lineage: Eukaryota > Metazoa > Chordata > Mammalia > Rodentia > Sciuridae > Marmota > Marmota marmota. The sequence continues at coordinate 39,256,645 of NW_026000037.1, read as the reverse complement.
TCAGATAGCCTGGATGATAAAGTAGGACTGAAGAGACTTCAGGAAGATTGTAGTAGCAGCATTTCACTTTTATAAAAATTTTTGTTTCTTATAGAGCCTTTACTAGGAATTAATTCAGAACCTTTGCATATGCTCTGAGCTGAAGGCCCTTTGAACCTTTACTTAACTCTTTTGGTCAGGGTTTACTTTTCCTATTTTTGGAAAATACTTTTCTTGTCTCCAGGAAACACTTGTGATATGAATCTTATTTTTTAAAAAAATTGAATTTCACAACAATTTCTTTTCTTGTTCTATGGTACAGGAAACACCGTCCATGTTTCAGAGAAGCACCTGCAACAATGGTAGAAAGGTCAACCTCGTCTTTCTGGTGGCCTCTTTCAAGGGACCCTTGATGGCATTCATAAATATATGCTTGTAGGTGGTACCATTTTTTTTTAAGGGATCGGGTACTGGGGATTGAACTCAGGGGCTCTTGACCACTGAGCCACATCCCCAGCCCTATTTGTATTTTATTTAGAGACAGAGTCTCACTGAGTTGCTTAGCTCCTCACTTTTGCTGAGGCTGGCTTTGAACTCACCATCCTTCTGCCTCAGCCCGCCCAAGCTGATGGGATTACTGACCTGAGCCACCGTGCCCAGCTGATGGCATCATTTTATTTTACAGAAATTTCTGCCCTAAGTTGGAACCTTACATAAATAGAAAAAAATTGAACATCCTTCTTGTCATTAGGAGTAAGTCACTTTGCACAGGCTCTCAGAGCTCATGAAAGATGTCTGCTGGCCAGTTCATCCCAGCGTCTGCGTGCACCCCATTAGCTATGCCGTAAGGAATGCCACTTGCTCTTTGTGTTCTGTGAGGCAGAACAATAGGGCACTCTCCTCTGGAAGAGCTGCTGATTCCTTCTAAGTTCAGTCAGAGCCCACATTTTTCCCCTCTGAATAATGTATGAGTTTGGCTCACCCATGTGCTGCTAATCTAGCAAGGAGGAAACTTCAACAGCTTCGGCCTTCTTGTCAGATATCACTGAAAAAAAACTGGTTCAAACAGGATACCTTGGGATCCATCAAATTATGTTTGGCAGAGGGTTGAGATGAAGAGGTAGGAATGGGAGAAAGCAGAGCATGCGTGGGCATACACACAGCATCCCATCCAACTCTTCTTACCTCATGGGCTCACACTACAAAGAAAGTTCCTTGGAGCTGCAGTGGTGGACGTTCTGTTGAAGAAGTTCCTCCTCCATTGTCTCTTAATGGAATTTAGGGCCCAGTCGTGATCAGCTTCAAGCCCTATTATTCCATGGTGGTATAATAACAATAACTTCTGTAATTCACCTGTGTGTTATTCCTAGAATGGCCACAACAAATTACCACAAACTAGGTGGCTTAAACCAACAGAAATTATTCTCTCGTAGTTCTGGAGGTCAGAAACCCCAAATCAAGGTGTTGGTAAAGCCACTCTCTTTGTGAAGCTTCTAGGACAGAAACTCTGGGCATTTCCAGCTGCTGGTGGCTCTTGGCATGACTCGGCTTGTGGCAGTGTGATGCCAGCCTCTGACTTTGTCTCAAATTGGTTATAGTTTCTGTGTGTTTTCATAAAGGACATTTGAATTTAGGGTCACTTGAGTTCTAGTAAGACCTCATTCATCTTAATTAATTATACTTATTTCTAAATAGGTCACATTCTGAGATCCTGGATGACTAATTGGGGGTGGTGGTGGTTAATATTTAATCTGGTGCAAATTCTATAAGCAGAAGAGTGGCTCATCATTTATAGACTCCTATGCTTATTTCTAGAAATGTTCAGGAAGTGTGCTTAGTGCCTAACCATTTGTGAGAAAGGGAAAGAAATTGCTCCTCAGGGCTACATCCCAGTTCTCAGGTGAAGGTGGATACCCCAGAGTGCCCCTGCTGATGTCTTCGGTAGAATGGCCTTTTCCCAGATTTGTCATCCCACCCATACCCTGCAAGACCCTTTTCTCTTACTAGATTTCCCTGAAGCTCTTTTCCCCAGAGGATGCTATTTTTTTTTTCTAACTCCAAAATTCAAGGTAGAGTTTTATGGATTTAGAACTTGAGATCCCATAGGTCCATTGACCCAGTAAGAGGGACAGGAATTGGGCAGTGAATAATTAGAAAAATCTCAAACCCTTGAAGGAAATTAAGGGACTGATCAGCCAACTCTTCATGTAAATGATACTGTCAAGTTTAGTGATCTCCATAATCAGGAATGACCAAGAACAAAATCCAAGATATTTGCTTAGCAGATAATTTCTGCAGGTTAAAACATTATACATTATAAGGGAAGTACATGAGCCCCGAACAAACCTCACTTGTCTTATTCAATTCATGCTACTCTAACAAAATACCACATACTGAGAAATTTATAGACAATAGAGGTTTATTTGCTCACAGTTCTGGGGAAAAGAAAACCCAAGATTGAGGAACTGCATCTGATGAGGACCTTCTTGCTGAGTCACAACATAATTGAAGGCATCACAGGAGAAAGAGGAAAAGAGAGAGAGGGGGGATGTAGGGAAGTGGGATGAACTCATCCTTTTATTTGTCCACTCCTGAGATAATTAACATAGCCTGGTGGTAATGGCTTAACCCAATCATGGGGGCAGAGCCCTCATGACCTAATCATCTCTTAAAGGTCCATCCTTTCAACTTGGTTGCATTGAGGGATTAAATTTCCAAAACATGAATTTTGGGGGAATATATTCAAAGCCTAGCCTCATCAATTTTATAACTTTGCCTCAAGCCATCCCTTAAGCTCACAGTGACCTCTTTCTACCATATTGATTCTTATACATCTAAAGATCAATGTGGGTGTTGTGTTTGAGTTCTGTGTTGTGGTTTGCTTGCATTTGCCCTACTTGAACTTGTTAAGCTTACTGAGTGGAGGAATGTGAGGGGGTGGAGTGAGAGGGCATTGTCTATTCTCTGGTTCCAAAGAACATACTGGCCCTCCCATGTCCAGCAGAGTGGCCAGGAAAGAGCAGGAAGAGCATCATCTAGGTGACTCACCATACATTTGCAATTAGCCAGAATCCTCCAGCTTCATCCTTCCTGCCTTTGTAGACATTTTCACCAATGGGACCTTTCCTACTAACTGAAATGCTTTTAGTTGTGATTAATAAAACACCCAAGAAAAAGTGGCCATTAAAAGGAGGGGTCTATTACCTCATACGATGAGATTTTTGAGTCTAGGCAGTTTCCAGAGCTGATTAATTTAGTAGCTTAATAATGTCAAGGGCACAGGTGCTTTATGTCTTTCTTTTCTAACTTGGACATGTGTCTCCTATAGTCTTGAGATGACTGAATCCAGTCCAACTAACACATGCAGATGTGAACACAAGGCTAGCTTGCTGGGCATGTCAGCAGTACATTCCTACTGGACCCCAGAGTGAGAAGGGCCCCAGGCTTGGGCATTAATACTCTGTGGTCAGCATCATGAAGTTTGTGTTTTGCAAGTGAAATATGATGGATGAACACATGCCAAGGGCTTGGAGCCTCAACTCATGGGCAGTCCTGCCTAATCTCCTTACAGGTTGAAGTTCTAGACTGTTCCTTCCCCAAGCTTCTGAACAGCTGCTGCCACACTGTGTCTTTACAGGGGGTCAGCTTGTAGGTATATGAAGTATCAGGGTCAAAGTAAGGTGTACTCTGCATGCTGAGTTATAGGATGTGGCTCCAGAATAGAGGTTGTCCCACATAGCAAATAAGAACCAGATTGAGATGGAGAAATGGTTGAAAAGAAGAAAGAAGTTTTTTTTTTTTAATCTTCTTTTTGAACAAGGATCTTCACATTGTAATTTCACTTGGCTGCCCCTAATGTAGAATTTGCATTCCTTTCTCTGTCAAAGAAAGTCTTCTCCAGATTCTCTTTGTAGATTCTAGTTCTGTAATGCCCAGAGTTAGAGCATATATCTACACCTGAGACAGCGACTGGCCAGCAATTGAGACTCCTTTATTTAACATAGATGGATCAAGTTTTGCTTTTGATCAAAGGTGGTCTCTATCTCTGAATCCACTCCAAACATTAAAACAAAGTCACGATTCTGTGAGCAAGGAAAGGTGGAATAGGGTGGAATTGGGATTTATGTAGAAAATGAGTAGTGTATGTCACTCTGTTCTCTCTCTGATTTATTCCTTTTCCATGTTATCATATCAGCTCAGATAGCTGAAGATGATCCAAGTAACACATGCAGACATGAAGACCAGGGCCATAAGCATGCTCAGGAACAATCTAACCTGAAGCTTTTCCAGTTTTTTACTGGTGGAAATTTTTCTCCAAATAAAATACAAATATGAATGAAACTCAATATCAGAAAACATTAAGGAAAATGAAAGGCAGCAACTTTAGTTGAAACAGATGAATGTTATTTGAGTCCTAACAAATCAGGAAACCATCATCCTTAAGTGAAAGCTTATAAAACCAGTACAGTGGTGTTTACTTAAGTGCTGTTCTCAGAACTATCTTTCTGTGCTACTTACATTCTTTTTGGTAACTCAAGAATGTCCTCAAAACTTATACGTGTGCACTTCAACTTATTATTTTCTAACTCATGTGCAACATTTTTATTAGGGCATATAAAATAAACTAACTCATCAGAAGAGATATATGAGTAATTTTTTTCCAGATTAATTCTTGCTTTTATCTAGGCCTCAGCATCTCCTGATGTTTGGCCCCCATACCTTACTTCTGAAACACCAGAATTCATCTTTAAAGTCCCTAAGTATATAAGATTGGATGGCTTGATTGACTATCAGAATGTTACTAGAAAAGAAACTGAGTTGGAAATTGATTTTGTTTATTTTCACATCAAACCTTCAGCTGCTGGGCAGGTAAATCTTATATCTTTCTTTAATCATTGTTCCAATAGATTTTTATGCCAACCATACTTCTGTACAACCAGTCAGGTACACACTTCCACAGAAGTACCCATGCAGCCAATGAGAATATTAGGAGAGGAAATCCAAGCCTGACTATATACTTGGGGTTGGAGAAAACATTTGGCAACTTGGCAAGGCCTAGATGCAGTGCCTAGGAACCCCTCTACATACCATACACCACTTTAATGTGGTACAAATTTAGGCATCCCACAGGCTCACCCAAAAAATACACACTGTGATCCACAATACTGCACCCCTATGCCCACACTGTCAGAAACAGATTCCCTCTGCACAGGAATTCTGAAAATGAAAACCAGAGTCTGAGGTTTGCACCACAAGAACCCCACCAGGATAACATGGCTGCCTTGGAAAGAGAGAAGCCAGGTGAAACACATCACAGCCATTTAGCTGAGCATTTCTAGTGGAAGAGGAGGAAAATGCCTAACCTCTTATAGGACATTTTACAGTCCTGAAATTCAGGCTTTAGTTCAGCAATGCTAGAGCACTGAGGCTTGAGATATTTTCATAACATCTGCCAGTGTTTCTGAGCTTTCTTCCAATCAGGCCAATAGCACAACTAACCAAGGCTGGTAGCCTACAAAGAGTATTAAAAGAGGACAAGTTAAATAGTGAGCATAGGTTAGTAGCAGAAAACAGAAAAGCCAAACTTTAGAGCACTCTGTTGCTTGTGCAACACCTTTATTATGATAAAGAAGAGCACAGAGGAAAATAAGAATCAAACTTTAACCAGCTATTTCAAGATGATCCCAGGGTTGCCAAGCTGTTTCTGGCATTTTGAATGGTGTTTAAATATGTTGGAGGTTCAAGACTCATCTAAAATCATAGTGTAGCAACATAGGATAATGACACTTGTGAAAACACATTTTAAACTAGGAATATGATTTTCTTGGTATGTAGTCCAAACTCTTTTTCTGAAGATAAATCCAAAGAGATTATTGACTTGCCTTGAGTCATGTAACTTCCAGTCTCCTGGCTTGTAGTCAGTCCATCACCACAAAACAGATATATATTTAAAAAAGAATAATAATAATAATCCAGAACAAATTTTTTCAGGGCTGGTTAACTTTGCCAAATACATCTTGTGCATATGATATTGGTACAGTCAGTCTGCCAACCAACATCATTAACCCATTAAGCCCCAAGTTTTCAATTCTGTGAATATTTCAGTGAAATTGACAGAAGTACATTAAAATGGGTTGGAAATCATAATCTAGGGTTTATATATGCTTTATTATTATTAAAATTAAATTAGATTGACCTATAAATAGGACACTGAGACAATATAGTGTCTTTCACTAATACAAGCCATCCTAGAAATAGGGCATTGAGTAAATGCAGTATCTGAGATGCTGAGACAAACTGAATAAGGAAGGCACAAGTCTTCTATACAATAAGCATGCATAATAAATTAGGTTAGGATCTCTTTGAAATTGTCATTTTCCTATGACTTGGATCACTCAAGTGGTTTTGGAAGTCATGGAGCTATATAAATACAAAGAAAGTGTATTGTTTGTCTTCTCACCCTACTCAATTCTGCCTGAGGTCCTTCTAAGACAAAAGGGACTGTAGTTTCAGTCACTTATGATGGACATATGACCCAGAGCTTGGGGAAGCTTGTTAGTGTTTCCATCTAAAGAACACATAATTAGCAATGTGTTGTCAGCCTCCCAGACACTCTGGGCCATGCCAGTGTCATAGTCTTCAGAGTGCCTGGCCATTGGGTGTGGGATAACAAGTCTGGGGAGTGGTCACACCTTAAACAAAGAGGATGAGTCACAGAGAAATTAAGGTCCTGCACTATTTTATTGGTTCTGTTGAGGAGAGTGATAATAGCAGGCATCATTTTCTAATCAGTAAGAGGACCACTTTTTGGAGAATACTACTTTGATTTTTGTAAACTTTAAAAAAATGACTAAACAGGATATCTAATTTTTCTACCCACTTGCTATAAGGATAAGCCTGGCATAAACTGAATGTGAGCATCTTTTTGACCTGCTGTCTCTTGGCCATAATATGTAATCTAGTCATTCTTCCAGCCCATAGGATTCTGTTACCCAGGGGTAGGCTGAATTTTTTTTTTTTTTGGGGGGGGGAGGGTAAAGGGTCAGATGATAAGTTTTTTGGGCTTTGCAAACCATATGGCCTCTGTCAGTGGTACTCAATGTTGCCATTGTGATGTAAAACCAACAAAAGACAATATGTAAAGAAATGGGCAATACTAGGTTCTAATAAAGTTTTATTTACAAAAACAGCAAACTGGCTGCTTTTGACCCATAAGGCCATAGCTTCCTGGCTTTGGCTTCAATAATTCTGAAGTTTCTGGACATACTGCAGAGAGTGAGAGGGCAGGTCTTAAGGAGTTCTGGGAACTTAGTCTTCCACATCATGATGGAAGAAGAGGTAAGATTCCTCATAAATGGTAGGCATCTTTAGAAATTCAAAAATGGGGAGATTTGGGCATTTTAGTTCCATTACTAGTCCATTGAGGTTCTCATAAAAAGATGAGATACCTCTGTGTGTGAGAGAATTGTATAAACCCATCCTTATTGTGATACACATGTTCTTTTCACCAACAATAGCAGAAATCAGTTGAAAAAAGTTTCACCTATTCCTTCCATTCTATTGTCATCTTAAAACAACAACAACAACCAAAACAACTGAACCTCACTGTTCGTGCTTATAGATGTCAAAGAATGTGCGTTTTCAGCTTATACCTCAGTGTGTGGCTAAATGTGATTTTGGCCAGTGCAGTGTAACTTGCAGACACAGAGACATATGCTTGAGCTTGTACTGTGTGTGCATTTGAATGTGCGTACGTGTGGGGGTAACAGAAAACAATGTCATCTGACAAAACCGTAGGCTTGGTGTCAGATGCCAATCTGACTGAGCCAGGCACACAAATGAATAAAGTGAACTTCAGCCTCCACTTCCTCCTCCCCCAAGAATCTATTAAAAGACTGAAAAGAGCTGTTTAGCATCGAAGAGTGGCACATGCTGGTATAGTGCACATTCTCCAGTGTCAGAGCAGCAGCAGCTGCAGCCAAGTTTTAGTGACAGTTGCCCATACTGCCATGCCCCAGCCCATCCCAGGACTCAGAGGAGGAAGCCCTTTGGACTTCCAGGATGTACAGATTGTGGCAGGAAGTGAAACAAAGCATACATTATAGAGCTGTAGAAGACAGCTGTGGGGAGGCAGAAATCGTCTGTGCTACTCCAATGTAGAGAGAGAGAGAGAGCAGGAGTCCATCAGTGGTAAAGATTTCCCCATGTTGCCTCTTAAGTAAAACTTAGGAAAAATAAATAAAGTAACAGAGAATCAATCTTTGATCCATATCGTAGATGATGCAAAAAAATCCCTAGGACTCTGATGTTTTTTTCCTTCTTTCCTATGATTGCCCACATAGACACGAAGGGAATTATCAGGTGAATAGTATTTTTACATTAAATATGTATTACAGAATCTTTCAAACATACAAGAATGCACTAAAATAACAAACACCTGTGTATCTGCTATGCAAATCCTTTGAGTACAAACACATCTGCCATTCTTGTTTATTTTTCAAAGAAATAAAATTTTAAAGAAATGAAATATTTCAGATATAGTTGAGGGCCTCTGTTTTCTCTCTTTCCTCATTTCTCTTACGTATTCTCAGAAGTAACTCCAGCAAATTCTGAATATTTTTACAAGCACATTTTAAAGTGCTACTGAAAAAAAAATACAAAGAAGGTGTATTGTTTGTCTTCTCACTCATACACACACACACACACACACACACACACATATATATAGTACATATGCAAAAAATGTAAACATATTAAATTAATACATAATTTTCTTTCTTCTTTCCCTCTTTCTTTTTTTGGAAGGGGGATTGAAACCAAGGGCTCTTTTTCACTGACCTACGTCCACAGTCCTTTAATCCTTTATTATTTTTTTTTATTTTGAGACATGGTTCCACTAAGTTACTTAGGGCCTCACTAAGTTGCTGAGGCTGGTCTCGAACTTTCAATCCTCCTGCCTCATCCCCCAATCCACTGGGATTTAAATATGCACCACCACACCCAGCTTAAATTCTCAATTTTTATAAAACTAGCCTTATGCTATTTTTATACCTTTTCTTCTACATAATTTAAACTTTAATGTAGTAAATTTGGCCATATTTTCCTTTATGGCTTATGTATTTGTTCTTCTAAAAGCTCTTTTACATTCATATAGCATTTTCTTATAAAAATTATCCTATTCACATGTTACGTTTTGGTGCCTGGCATGGATTTCCTTCGAGCCACACTGGTGATATTGGTTTCATCCTGTGATGACTATCTTCCTATTGGCCATTAATGGTATCATCCTTCTCTTCCCCACTGACCTCAGTGGGGGAATACACAAGCCTCCTTTTGTACATGTTCCTCTATTTGAGGAGATAAAGCTGAGTGTGACGTCCAGCCCCTCACTATGAGCCTCCTGATGGTCTAAGAAATGACTCTGTTGTCCAGTTCTCTCAGCTTAAGAGAGAATCTTAAACACTGGAGGGAATCTCCCCCTTGTAAATGTATGCCTTGTGGTAATCTAACTTCAGGGGGAACTTTCTGACTCAAGATCCATTTAAAATTCTAAGTGAATTATGCATGCCAAGCTCATATGCTATTGTCATGAGCTTCCAGCCTTTAGAACATCAGAATGAATCACCGCCAAGGGGTGACATGTGCCCAGGAAGTCCCCACAGACTAAAGCCCACCATCAAATTTCATAGATTCCAGGTTTAAGAAATGTAATTAGTTGACCTACAATAAACACACTTTATCATTTTGGGTGTTTTGGTCTGTTTCCTGCAAACTGTGAGACACTTCACAGTATTATAAACCTCATACATTATTAAAAGAGTTTGTTTTCTTACAAAAAAAAAAAATAAAAGATAGCTTGGCAGAATCATAGTGGAATTAAACTAATTCAACTTTCTGGACTTTAAAATGGCCCAGACCTAGACTGTGACTCAGAAAAAATAAATAAGAATCCTTGGCTATTTTAATTGACAGCCACAATAATAACAAATCAGCTATTTGAAGACAACCTTTACAAAGAACCTTATGGTACAGATTTCTGTTTGTGGAAACACCACAGGAATGCCAACAAGCGAACAGGGAAAGGATCTAACTTTTACTGGACACATAGTATGAATGAGTCACTGCGGCACTTCTCCATGTGCTGTACCATTTAAAACTTACCACCACCCTCAAAACCATTTGCATTCTCACTATAAGGAGGAGAAGCTGAAGTTTTTAAAAACTTGATAAACATGTCAAGGGACACAGCTAGTCAGGGATTCAGACTCAGGTTGTATCAACCATCCATTTTCCTTTGCTCATTCATTTTCCATTGTGGCTTCTTCTAATGCTTGGACATGCTACTTCAAAAATAGCCATTAAAAGGTCACAGTAGTTGAAGATGAAATAAGGACTGGAACATTGGACATCTATAGGGCTATCCAATATGACTGACCCCAGAACCTCTGTCATCCATATAGTCCTCACCCAGAATGTCACATCCCCACATCAAGCAGTCTGCTCTCTAAGCTGGATCAGCAGGATTCCACTCCGCATTACAAATCCAATCTCCAAGGCAATTATTGGGATACAGGATGTTTGGGTTCTAGGAGTATAATCTACTCTGTTAGCAATTATTGTGGAATAGCTGCTATGGGTATGAGTCAGTCATTCATAACCCTATAATTATATTGATATATCAGCTGTAAAACAAATGAATAATCATACTAAATAAGGAAAAACGGATAGCAAGTAAGTCTGTTAGTTCACATAAGATTTTGCTGCTTAAATAAGCTTAGAAGAACTGGATTTTGGAGTTCTGGGGGTTTTGAAATTGCAGATAAGGGGCTATGTATAAGTCTTATTATAACTGGATGCTTTGGGGGAGCTATAGTTACTGTCTGGAGAGAAATAAGAGAGTAAGCCTACATCAACTCCTGAACAATGCTATTCTACTAATAAAACTGTTTTCACATGTTATTTCACTCTCAGAACAAAGTTGTGAGTCTTTTCTTCTGTTATTGATGAAGCTGCTCAAGCTCAGAGTGCTTGAGGAACTTGAAGAGGGTCACACAGCCAGACAGCAGTAGGACCTAAGGGAGTCCCATACTAGATCCTATTTCCAACTTAATCCCTTCCTACTATGGAAACTCATATGCCACAAAACATCCCCAAAGTTTTTTTTTCCTTCTCTATAGCCTGAAGGCAATGATCTTTTCTGCCTACTTCAAAGATTTGCAGTGGGAAACAGATTATATTGTGCTATATAAATAAGGATGTTCTTATGACTTTACACCGGCACCCGTTTGACTAAAGCCTGAATGAGCTTTGTCAGGGCCGAGAGTACTGTTGTATTCCCTGGTGAGTCCATCAGAACTCCTGCATGACCAGAAGGGAGCCCATATTCTCCTGCAGAAACTAAGCACAGAGCCACAGCTGCAAAAGCCTCACATTTCTAGAACTTTCAGCTGATCTTTGAGCACATTTCATTCCCATGATGAGCAACTTTTAAAGGACATTTGTCTGCAAGCATACTGGGGTGTGTGTGTGGGGGGGGGAAGAACATAGACTTAGAACATAGACTGAGGTCTTGGGACCTCAGAATATGTAATTCAGGTAGTAAAAATATATATCACATCACATAATTTATTGTACATTTCCATGTGACATATATTTAGATGGAAGTTATTTTCTTTTCATTAGTCTTTATAGGAGGACCTCACTAAAAACAAGAATGCTAAAATCTGCTTCATCGGAAAATTCTTGAAGTGTACCTGGAAAAATGGACTAAAGGATATTGTTGTGCTGGAAAATCACTTAAAATGTACATCGAACCATTTCCACACATATATTTTGCAGGTTACCCTCTTACGCTATGACATAGAGCGAATAGAGAATGTCCTTGCTTTCTCAACACCAGCATGGGAGAGATTACAGTACATTAGTCATTTACTGCCTTTTAATTATATGTGCATATCAAACTATATATGTATATAAAGCTTCATGTGTCTATGTATTTATTATACATACGTATACATGCGTATATACATACATGTATGCATTATACATACACTTTTTGAATGGTTTTGTTCAATAAACTTAGATTAATAACCTCATATGAAGTAGCTCCTATATGAAGCAATGGAGATAAAACAAAAAGTACCATCTAGTTTCTAACATTTAGCACAAGAACATTTGTGAAAATGAATAATTTGATCAATCTCATATAGGAAAATGATCACAGTTTTATTGAGGGTCCAAGGAAATTAATTGTGTAGGAGAATGTATGTATGTCCTTAGGTCTCAATTGCCTAGCATCAGGGATAATAGTGATATTACCTGACATTTTTTAATAGATAGAATATTGTTTTATACATGGTATATGCTTAATTAGTATTTTATTGATTAATAATATTTGGTTTTTAAAATCTAAAAAGCATTATTCTGTAGAAGTGGCTAACTTTGCATTTGAAGTTCTTTGCTGGAGTGATTTATGCACATGACCTATCCAAATCCATGTGATTTTTTTTTGCTACACTGTACAGATATTAAGTTTTCTTTCCATTTATTGATAAGACCTTAAAATTTAAAAAGCTGGGTTGGATCACACATATATGGTTCAAAAGAAAATAAATGAATTAAATATATACATTGTTTCAAAGTGATCTACTCATTTCTTTGCTAACTTTTTGTAGTCTGAGTGGAAGATACCAAGTCATTTCTCTATATACTTCTGGGAAATTCTGATAAAAGACAAAACGGAAAAGAGGTTGCCACTCTTATAAAATGTGATTAGTTATTTTACAATATTCTCTTAAGAAATACTGAATTTTCTTTGCACTTTAGTCTTGCAAAGATTAAAAATAAACCTTTAAATTTTTCCCTGCTAATTGTGATATTGAATATGATAGAAATTATACTGGCAGAAATAGAACTAAGATTGACTTTTTCTCAGCTGGGCTGTGGTATGCAACTCTAAATGAACAAGCAATCTTCAAAAGCTGAAGTGAATACAGGCCAACAGGTAAGCGTAAGAGCTGCACCATTAAACAAGAAATCTTAAAAATTCAACTAGTTTTCATCCTGGGAAGAGGGTGCCTTGTTGGTATGAAATCTGATAAATTGAAAGAAAGTTGACTTTTTCTTAGATCATAAGTTCCTGATAGGATTGCTACATATGCACACTCAGCTGTTTGTAACATTCTTATGTGGAAATTTGAGATTTCAATATACCAATGTCCTGCCAGTTTAAGGGTAGACTGTACAGCTGAACTTTGAGTTATATGAAATGATTTTGCTTTATGCTGTTACGGTGATGTGTTTTGTGTGAATCCTTGGAACTAAAGTTTTAGCTCCAAAAATAAATGTGATTGGGGATTTTCTGTGGTTTTTACTGAACCTTGGGTAACTCAAGTTGGCTTTGATGACTGAGGCCAAAGGGACTGAGAATGTACCCTGAATGTAGTGAGAGAGACACTTTTCTCTGAAGCATTGTTAGTGACCTAGGCTTTTCTTCCCATTATTGTTGATAGGGCAGTGTTTAAATACAGAGACAGAGATGTCACTATTAATTTCTGTTTATGAAGCATTCCAAATATATTGTTGTATAAAAATAATAACCAACAATGTTATTTTCAGGTATGTGAGCTGAAAGCTGACACTTCAGCCCTCTGGCCATTTTTCAAGACATTACCTAATACATTACCTCACAATGATGACTAGAGGGAAACATTTTCAAAAGCACAGTCATAAAGTGCTCTGGTAAAGCCCACCCTAGGCCTTGTGCAAAACTTGGACGTCAATTCCTCCTAAAATGAGTTAGGGGTACCAGCTGTCTCTGGCTACTCGCAGGCGTATCATTCATATCTTTCAAGATTCCCTATTTCACGTTGGGACAGACATTCTGACAGTTGGACTAGGTGACATAAATTTTACCTAATTCTGCCCTGGGGGAAAGAGCCTGTGAGTAGCTGCGACTGACAAAACTCTTTTTCCTGGTCATCTTTCTGCAAGGGAAAGATTATAAGCCAATAAAACCTTACTCTTGAAAACCTGCCTCTCAGAGGTCTTGTCCCCTAAGAAGGGGCAAGGTTGGGATGTCTAGAAACAGAATGGAGATGGTGGCCTACAGGGACACCATTAGGAACCTGCAAAAGACTACATTGCTGTTGCCTTTGCCAGAACTAGATATAAAAAGCCCAGGATGCCTAACCAACCATAACTAGCAAGGGTTGATTGGGAGGCTCTTTTTCCACTTGTAATCAGAGAGTAAAAGCTGTATTTTTCTTATATTTAAGACATCTGCAAACATCACTTCAAAAGGCTCAATTTTCTCCTTATCATGTATACTGCACCTCTGCCCTGAAAGAATATTCAAAATGGTGGTTCTTGGCTCCAGTAGCACATTAGAATCCCTTAGGGAGATTTAAAAAGAATGGGTAGGGTAAATAATAAATAGGTAGTGATTTTTCTGAGTAAGGGAGTGTACAAGAAAAAATAAATGTGGTGACATTTTTCAGGATATGTTATAGAAGGGAGAGACTGGATTGGTAACCTGTGGATTTATCAGTTCTTTCAATATTCAAAAGCAGATCATTCGGATGGCTGGAGGGTAAATGCAGATGAAGTGACTCCACTAAAAATCTTTGTTTCAGCCATCTTATTTTGTTCAAATGTCATGTTAAATTGTCTTCTTCTGTGGTACATGATAAAACACTCTCAAAAATGCATTTATATTAAGGAGAGTCAGTAGTGGACACGGATTTGCAATCATAGCTAAGAGCAAGTTCCTTACATGTCCATGAACTTTTAGACTAAGGAGAGATGTGGATATCCTCTGACCTCTTTTCTCTCTCGTATTTATGTTAGATGAACTTCTCCTTCATATAGTCTGATCAGAGGCCAATGGAGCTTAAATCATCCTTGAGGGATATAGAAAATAAAGCCATCCAGTTACCTCTATCAAAGGGTAAGGGTCCAACAGGAACCACCACTATGCAAAAGTAATATGATCAAGAAATAAAAAAGTGGGAGAAGTTAGTGTGGAACGTACTCATGTTATGGATTCAGAAACACAATTTTATATTTATGTTGCTCATATTGGTAAAATGTAAAATGTCCGAGAGAAAGTTATTCCATTTAGCCAGATAAATGTTAGAAAGATATAAGAATTTGTTTAATAATTATTTCATTCTTCTTATGAAGGTGAAATTCAAATAACATAAAATGAAAAGAGAAAAATAAAATGTCATTTCATACATTCACAATATTGCACACTTACCACCTCTGCCTAAATTCAAAACATTTTCATTATTCCAAATACTAATTTCTTCTTAAATTATTGAGTCATTTCCTTTTATATAAGCCCTATTGCACTAAGCAAAATAAACCATATAAAGAAAAATAAAGCATGGCTTAGGTTCTCAAGAAGCATATGTTTAGTATGTAGCTTGATCATTTTGCTATTAAAATACAAACTAATATATGACAGATTGTATTTTTAAATGAAACCTACTAAGGAAGAGCTAACATCTGATTTGTGGTTGCCAGGTGTTTGACCATGAAAAACTTCATAAAGGAGACAGCATTGAAAATGGGCCTCAAATGACAGGCAGAAGGAAGTGCATAACTTTTAGTAGCTGGAATATTATGAGCCAAGAGGAGAAAGAAGGAGCCTAAGGAACACTCAGCAGGTGTCATGGATAAATCTAGGGAGGATGGGTAGAAAGGTAGAATCTCAGACTAGAAAAGCAGCTTGAGCCAGTATTGTAGAGATCTTTGTATACCTCACCAAGGAATTCGGACTCTATTCAGTAAGAAATAAGAACCACTAGATACTTTTTAATCAATAAAGAATATAGACAATGCAGTACTTCAGGAAGAAAAATCTGATGACTAAGAATAAGTTGTATTAGAGGGAGTGAAATTGTCCCTCCAGGTAGTTAATCCTAGAAATGCAGAGTAGACTGATATGTAGTATGTAAATTTGAGAAAAATCTGGAGAAGCTTTCAATACCCCCAAAACAAGGTAGTGGGACGATAAAGGAGGAGTGTTTTATGTTCCTCGATCATCCTATCCTGCTTCTAATTGGTTGCTTACTATTCAAGACACTGTCTAGGTTACAGACCAATTTAATTAGTAAGTCACAGATCCAAACTTATGGGTGAATTGTGACCTGGGGGTTAGTAGTCACCCTTTAGTGTTAGCTCCTCAAGTCCAGGGAACCCTGGGGTCTGACCTGGCATTCTTCACCTTTAGCCATGTGGTGCTATTGGTAGCAATGGTGGGTCTTACCATCAACTAATAAATCAAAGTCTATTTTCCTCCTTAGGGACACTTCCATTCAAATGTGCAAAGAACCCTCTAGAACATGAAGTTGTAGTGGCACCTCCTCCTCCGCAGAAAATCATAACTAAGCTTCTCCAGAAATCTTCACCATAATTGATTTTAGGACTATCAGCAAAAGAGTCTCTACAAAAGAGTTCAATGCAGGTAAACTTCCTATTTCCCTGTTCCTCTATTTTACTTGGCTACCGGCTTGGAAGAAATCAGCTCTCTAGGTGCTGAACACCCCTTTACTAGTTTTTCCACAAGCATTTATTCAGTATAGTAGTTTATAGAAGTATGTTTGCAAATGCAAAATGTGGTTAATAAAAAAAAAAAAAGACATCCTTTAATAAGGCCTCTAGCCTTGAGCTGGAGCTTCACAGAGATGTCTATATTTCTAAGATAAGTTACCAGTTGGGCTCCATGGTAACAGCTGGCAAGGGAGGGGGAAAGAAAGGGTATAAGAAGCTCTCCCCTTATCAGATGTTGCCCTTGAAGGGTTAGCTTGCCCAAAACAGTGAAAGAATAAGCTGCTTTCTGCAGACTGTGAACTTCTGAGTCCCTCCTTACATGCTGGGTATTAAGTTCTGAAACTCCCTGAACTCAGGGTTCAGGGGATTAATTGATTACAGTGAAAGCTGTACCCTCTAAAACTGGCTTTGAGAAACTGATGTGACTTCATTTTTGAGAAACCAGCCTCTACCTCAGAGCAAAGCCTGTCCAAGGAAGGGGGTGTGACCCTTGTCCTTGGAAAAACCCACAGAGCACTCCTAAGCACACACCCACCCTGCTGAGTTGTTTGTCTATAAATAACAACAAAGATCTGGGGTGCCAGGTGTCCCTGACTCAATTAGGCTAGGTGAGGAACCATAACAACCCCCTAGCCACCACCAATCAGCATGAGACAGAGAAAATACTTGGGATGCTAGATGACCCCCCCCCCAGTAGTTTATGGTGGTTGATAACATGTTGGGAAACCATGTAGTTTATCACGTACACCCCTCGTGGCTTAAACCAATCAGTTCAAAGGAATCCTCCTCTTGTACTAACCAATCACCCCTACCCAACTTGTTCCGGCCAGTGAATGTGTTAATCAATGTTAAGAGTTGTTGTTTGACTTTCCCGAGATGTGAAATGATTTGCTGTGTGATGTTGTGATGCATAGAGTATCCCCCCAAAACCTATAAAATCTCACTGAACAAAGGACTGGGACTCACTCCCTGGGACTGCTGCGTCGGCAATGGTTGTGAGTCCAGGCTTGAGATTGCAATAAAGGCTCTTGTGTGATTGCATTGGATTCGGCTCCTGGAGGTCTCTTGTGGTCCCACGAATCTGGCATTACAGCTGCAGCCAACTAAAACTGTTTCCTGCTATCTTTGGTGCCCTGCCTCATCTGTCCCTACAGCAAATTATATAGATAAGTTATGCTACTCACCTTATTCTCATTCAACAAAAGTTGACTGAGTGCCTACACTGTGTTTTGCTCTATCTCAAACTCACTGTCAGGACTCTCACTTTGTGGAGCAAGGTCTGTTTTCACTGTTTTCCTCACCCACAGATGTCAGGGATATGGCACATGGGCATCCACTCACAGGTCCCTAGTCCATGTAGCCATCTTCCCACTTTGCCTAGTCCACACTCAGGATTCTGCTCAGCACAGAACTGCAGCCAGTCTTCAGACACACCCTGCAGAAGGAGCCCATGAGCTATTTCTTATCGCTTATCACACACCTGCCTTAAGTCAAGTGGTGGCTTCCTCCTCTCTGTGTTGAAATTCCTGTTCCAGAGCAATACCACTCATTCAAAACTAAACACTCATTCAATTTAAAATTTCTCCCTTGTTTAAATCTCCTTCAAGATAGGAAAAATGCAGTGCAAAAGATAGATGAATCCAGTCCTCTCTTTTGATAACATTACCATATCCCCAAACGTTTATCTTATATTTTCTAAGACCAGTTTAAATATGGAATTCTGAAAATGTTTTACATAACTGGAAAAGTTGTAATCTGCCATTTCAGACCTCTCAATGCACTCATACCCATGGGGGAGTCTCAACTGGATATTCTTAGAACTCATCCTTCCACCTGCTGGCAGCCCTCAAGTGCTTAGAACTCCTTAGATCTCCTGACTGATGCAAGGTCCCTCTCAAGGACACTCCTTCCAGGGGTTGACATATAAATCATAAAGAAGAGTGTTTTTTTTTCTCTTTCCTAAATTGATGTCCCAACTTAGACCTGTTTCTGCCCTTGCCACCAATCCAAAGAAACTCCAGGTGTAACCGTATATATTAACACTCTTTGGGGATGAGTTGGATTCAAGTCTTTGTATCTTCTAGTTATTTATAGGCCAGGTTCTCAGAGTTCCTACTGGAGACTTCTTCCCTTAGATAGGGATAAATACCCTTCATATCCTCCATGAATAGGGAGGAATGGATATCCAACAACCTAAAATATCTCCCTTTTTTTATATACTGAGAAAAAGCACCACAATATACTTTTTTAAAGGAATGCAGAAATCAGAGGCAGAAAGTAGGATTTCCCAGTGTTCTTCTGCCCTAGAATGAGCAGTTGAACAGAAATCAGAAAAAAAAAAAAAAAAACAGAAAAGATTGAATTTTGAGGATTCTTTGGTTTGTGGCTACTGCTAAAGATCCCTAGATTCTTTATTCAAAATTTATTGATTAATTCTTACTGCCACATTGGTAGAATGTGTACTCAGAATTGTCATTTTTATTGCATTCCTGTACTCCAATGATGAATCTGTTGAAAAAGAAATTAGGAAAACTATCCCATTCTCAATAGCCTTAAAAAATAAAAATTTGGGAATCAATCTAACAGAAGAGATGAAGGAACTCTACAATAAAAAACTATAGAGCACTAAAAAGATAAATGAAAGACCTTAGAAGATGGAATGACCTCCCACATTCTTGGACAGGCAAAATTAATATTGTTCAAATGGCCATACTTCCAAAAGCACTATTCAAATTCAATGCAGTCCCCATCAAAATTTCAATGACATTTTCAAAGAACTAGGAAAAGCAGTTCTGAAATTCATTTGGAAAAATAAAGAGACCCAGAACAGCCACAGTAGTTTTTAAAAAGAAAAGTGAAGCAAAAGGCATCTCAATACTGGACCTCAAATTATACTCCAGAGTTATGGTAACAAAACCAACATGGTTCAAATATCTCCCTTTAAAGAAATTTTTTGACATCCCTTTTTAGTCCCAAAATTAATTCCTAACTATTTTCTTCTATAGGCTGGAAATGGATGATGGGCTAACCCCTCACAGAATAAGTATTACAAACTCCAAGTATGTTTTACACAGGTAGTTTGGCATCTGCTCTAAGTGTGGGAGGAGCTTCTGAATTTTTCACTCTGAAAATTCAAGAAAACAGAAAAAGTGAAATTTAATGTCTAAATTTTGTGAATTAAAGATCATGAAAGGTTTGTAAATTACATGTCTTCCATCCCTTATCTGAAATTCTTTGGGTACAGATAAAACCCGAATATTTTCAGATTTTAGAAAGGCAATATGTATCCAATGGGTGTCCTAGCATTGTCACATTCTCCAGTAATTTTAGAGGCAGCATTTTTTAATAAAATCCAGCAAAATGTGGATATTCACCCAAAGTGGAATACATAAGATAACAAATGGCTTTTTGCTAGTTCTGGTCAAGTTTGGACACCAAATAGCTGGTTGCCTGAATGAAATAAGCAGTCGTAGGGAGCAGACTCTGGTTCCTCTCTTCCTTCTAGAAACCATCCTTGAACAAGTGACTCATTGACATTTACCCATAGGCAAGAAAGCCTGGGAAATCCAGTCCTTGGAGTGAGCCTCCCTAGGACTAGGATGCAGAGCACAGGGGGAGGCCAAAAGAATGTCAGACAAGCCAGTCTGGGACCGGCACACTCACCATTTCCCTCAGGCCACCCCTTCAGGAGTTCCTGATTCCATGATCCATCTTCTCCAAATGAATGAGCATTGAATGGATACAAGATAATCTGAGCTCTGACTAGAGGTCGACTATTATCTCCTAATGTATTTAGAGTTCCCACATCCACATGGGAAAGAGCTTTTGGGAAGTGCACATGGTAATTTTACATCATTAGAAAAACCACAGATCAAGTCTGTGTTGTTCATGGAGCTGTCTTTCTAAAGGCTTGACTCAAAGATTCAGTGTGAACAAGAATGAGAAAAAAAAATAAAATAAATAAATATATATATATATATATATATATATATATATATATATATATA
>NW_026000037.1:39225500-39235253 GCF_001458135.2 Marmota marmota marmota | reverse complement strand
ATATATATATGAAGTAATAATTGGTAATTTAAGGATTATAGGAAAAAAGAGTATCAAGACCTATTTAAGAATTTGATTCTTTTAAGTCTTCTTTATATGACAAAGGAAAAAAATCACTAGTAAATGCACATTCATCCTGCCACTGAAGAAAGAGGTCCTCTTGACTCTTTGGCTTTTGCTATCCTAATCTGGAATGAAGGACATTGCTAAAAAGGCTAGACTAATTTCCATGAGATGGCACATATCATTTTGCTATAAAGATTGATTACTATTTTTGGTCCTGAGGTAGGATGAAAAAGAGAGAGAGAAATTGAAGTGAAAGGAGCCCCCATGGGCTCACCTAGGGGAAATAGTTTGAATGTGTGTGGAGACAACTCTTTAGAGTAGTGCTTCTGCTATGTGAACTAGATCTATAGATGGAGGAAGAGAGTTTTGAGGAAGTTTTGCTATGTGTTGTGAATGGCAGACCTTACTGCTGCATCTCCATTGACTTTGCTGTTTTAAATGGATTTGCAATACTTCTGGATGTCAGGTGGGTGTTTCTTTTGTGTCTAACACATGCTGAGATAGGTCACAGAGAGTCCTGGTTTTATTAAGGTTATATTTTTATAACACATTTTTAAAGTGCTCTTTAATGCCGGTGTTTAACTTTATTAAAGAATCCTTCTTTGGAGTTGTAAATGATGAGTAAAAAGGCTTGTTAATCTTTTTCTCAGTTAACCAGGGCTCTGCTGGAATCCTGGCAATTTCAAACATGTAATAGAACCAAAGCAAAATACCTAAGAGGATAAAAGGGAGCCTTTGAGCCGTGAATTTTGAAACTCAAACCCACACTATTACAACATGATACAGTCCAATAAAAATGCATTTGGGGCTAAAAGTGGTAGAGTTCTTGCTTAGCATATTCAAGGCCCTGAGTTCAATCCCCAGCACTGAAAAATTTACATTTTTTTTTCTAGCTTGTGATGTTCTATAACTTGAAAACAGACACACTAAGACTTCACAGGTTGTTTCTAGGGCATTTTAGTAAATTTCTTCATTGTGTGTGATGAACTGTGTGAACAATTCTACCATCGACTCCCATTAATTACACAGGCCATCCCTTCAGTCTGTTTGGTCCTGGCCCCAAATCCCATCTCAAGAGGGAGCATTGCACCTGGCCAAACTGTAGCACTCGGGGTGCTGCAAGTCTGTCACGTGTCTTTGTTCTGTGAGAATTCAGCATAGAACATCCCCTCCTTTCTCAGCAGTTTCAAAACCTGGATGTTAGTTCCCCATACCTTTTGCAATTCCCTTTGTTTATAGAAAAGGATTTCTGGTTATTTTCTACACTCTAACTACTGGCTGAAGGGTTGAGAGATTCTGCTGACAAATTTGAACAACTGTCTGTGTTTACATCTGCTTCTCAGGGGCACCCTGGCTGGCCCCGATGTTGGTATGCTGCTCATTTCCTCCTCTTGGGCCCAATCCCTAGTTTAAAATGATATAACCTCCAAAATTTGCTGAGATAATTATCGACACTTCTCCCAGGGGCACTGATGATAAAAGCATGGCGGAGATTTCCTTTTGCTGAGATTTACATCCCCAACATATTTATTTTTTTTTCTATTCTATGAAAATTTTTGGAAGTATTTCTATCATTGTGATGATTGTCTAGAATCAGTGCTCTGTCTTGGATTTATTTATCAGCCTCCACCTTGTGGTTTTCATTGTCTATACATGAGACTGGCAGCTCAGCTGTATTTAGGATTCTTTTCTTGTCGTTGCCATACTTTTAAAAAATGTGTTTCTAAATGTGCTTTTAAAGGATGATAGGCTATATTGTCATGTGTATTTGTGGTAATGATTATTCAGCTGAAGAAAACATCTGAGGTGGTTGACAAGTAATTCTGAGCAAAAGTCATCTGTCAGCTACCAATAAGGTTTGTATTTAAAGATAAAATATTATTCATGAGTGGACTGTGTAAAATTTTAATAATTCTTCAGTTTCAATGACCTGTTCCAGAGAACCTGTATAATGGAGTTGGCTTCCCAGTTTGTCCACTTCCAGAGGCAGAATTGCAGGGTGGAAGGCACAGGGACTCAGGATCAGGCAGACTTAACTTCAACTCCCAGCTCCCACTATCTGCTATCTCCCAGGGCTTCATCTCTCCATTTGCAAGATTGTAGTTAAGATACATCCATATATAAACAGTACCTGGAAAGTAGTAAGTACCACAAATAGGGGAGCTGCTTTAAGCTTATGATTTATTTTCCTGAGAATGTTCTCTGTCTGCCTCACTCAGGTGCTCTCCCTGGCATGATTAATTATGATTCTCAAATTTCATAAACCACATTTGGCTTTAATGAAATGATACATATTGTCCATCTGGAAAGTAAGTTTAAGAAAATAAATATAACTCTACAGAATGACTAATAGTCCCTTGAGAGGCACAAAGCACTTGGCAGGCAGGGATTTTAGGTAGGTTATAGAAATTTTGTCTGGGAGTAAACAATCAATGCCTACTTTTTATTAAAAATGCCAGGAGAAATATATTAATAGGTTTAAAGTCTATTTCCAAAGGTCCATTTCTGCAACTCCCCCGCAGCAAACCTCATTGTACTCAATTTATCTCCCTAGGAGACCAACCCGGCTCTAGGATATGATGGGTCTAAAGGAATTTTCCATTATCTGACTCAATCCTCAAACATTTTCTAAGCTGTGTTGTATATTTGCTTTATTGTGAAGAAAGGAATCATTTCTCAAGACACAAAGTCATTCTTGCCTCTTTGATTAAAAACAAAATAAAACAAAAAAGATGTAGATTGGTTGGGGGGATCTTTAATTTTGGCAATGAAGCAAACATTTATAGAACTTGACACTCTTAGTAATCCCTGCAGGGCAAATAGCTTCAAATCAGCATTGGTTTGATACCAGTGGAACACAAGAAAAAATCGGAGAGAAAAAAGAGTTTCTATAAAAATCATAACAAAAAAAAAAAATCTAAGATTTTTTGAGTCATAAAGAATACAATCACAAATAGTTCAATGTTCTGACAATTACGTGTTTAAAAAATTAGGAGTTTACAATTAAATACAAAGCATGTATGGAAAGTTACCAGACCCACGAATAAAGCTAATTTAACTAATTATCATAATGCAAGTATACGTGCATATATTTTGTATGTTTAAAATAAATCATTTAGGGCTTGGGTTGTGGCTCAGCGGTAGAGCGCTCACCTAGCACATGCAAGGCCCTGTGTTTGATCCTCAGCACCACATAAAAATAAATAAAAAATAAAGATGATATTGTGCCCAACTAAAAAACAAATATTAAAAAATAAATTAATTAAATAAAATAAATCATTTAAACTACTCTTTTGCTGCTTAATTATGTATGAGTGTACAACAGAGCATTATTCTTATTAATCCTTATTACTTCTAAGATCACTTGTTATTTTCTTAATAGATTCCCTATCTCTTTTAAATAATTAAAATACTTCACCAACATTCTAATGACAAATCATATTTAAGTCACTCGATAGACAGTTTTTATTTAATTGATTAATTGCTTTGAGTTGGGTCACCCATGTTGCCCATGCTGGTCTTGAACTTCTGAGCCTAAACGATCCTCCTGCCTCAGCCTCCCCAGTAGCTGGGAATACAGGTGTGCACCATCACACCCAACTAGACACATAACTTTTAATACAAACTACCTCCCAGTACTTTCAAATGATATGAGTTTTGCTACCATGAAATTTCAGTGAAAAGTAGAAATTTTTGATTAACATAAATTGATTTTCCAACTTACACTGCTTTGTATCTTCATTGAGGCAAAAGGTAGATCACTCTGGTTAGAATAAAGGTAAAGAAACTGCTTCAGGAACATGGGGTTAGACTGGTGCTGGAATCAGAGGGAGCTTCAACTCTGGGTACCTGTGAAAAGCACAGTAGTGTCAGAGATCATCAACTTTGACACTAACTTCACATTTTCTCCAGAAGGTGGTGCTTGTCAGTCACTCCTGAATGGTGGTGAGAAAGAACCAGGTCTTGATTGTCATATATCTCAATTCTTTTAAGAGTCTCCCTCACTGATAGAAGCCAATAAATGCAGAAGCTTCACTAGGCTGGCAATAAAGCATGAGGCTTTGATACATCCACAACTCCCGTGTAAGATGCACCAGAGGAGTTTGTTTGGAAGGAACAGTTGGATATGTATGCGTCCATCAAAACTACAAAAGAAAAATTCACAAAATCAACATTTTAAGCTGAGCAAGACCTTAAAGGCCATTGGTCCTTAGAATTCTTAATAAACCTCTATAAAGTACAAAAATCATTTTTAAGGAGTCTGGAAACTTCCTGAAGTGCTTTGTGAATTCCGTGTGTCTATTTATCCACTGGGAGAGTTCCCAGTTTTCATTTTATTCCCAAATGTGCCCCCAAATAAATAAGATTAAATTGAAATCAATTTATATCGGAGGAAGACCAGCCACAACATGGTTCAGCATAGTGTCCATGTCCCTTTTGGACTCTGAGTGGCAGAGTTCCTTATTTTCAAAAGAGGAGTTCGAATTTCATGTAATTACATTTCTTCATTTTTAAGAAGAGAAGTGTTCACAAAGGACTCTGCTAAGTTTTTTCTGAATCACATCAAAGTGACTAAGTTTGGTTAAATACTCAAAACTATAAGCATTATGCTGATCACCTAGAAAGTGCTTATTTGAACAAATGTTTCCATTTTGATTGATTACACTGGCATTATCCAGACATAGTCCAAATAGCAGCATACTCCCATGACCATGATCCTGTAAATATTCTGGCATCTCCCCCATTACCAATAAAACAATTCAGCACAAATATGTGGCAGAAAAGAGAGAAAAATGGGAAACATATGTGGAGTTCTCCATATGAAATCTATAGCCCTTAAAGTACTGATTTGCATTTGTCCCCTAAGTGTGCAGTTAGCACACAGGACCCAAGCAGAGCAAGCAGAGTGAGAAGAAGAGACATTCCCAAAGGAGAGAAAATCACAGTCTTTCTTTCTAAACCCAAACAACCTAAAGGCTCACCCAGTGAGAAAGCATTTATATAAGATAAGACAAATACAAAATTCTTGTGTACTTATGACATGATGTGGCGCCTAAAGATTTAAGGTAGGATATTTTTTAAAAAGCAAATATTTTGAGAAAACCTACAAACTCATAATTGTTATAAAGTAACTTTAACCATAAACCAAACAAGGTAATCAACAATAAAAATGCAACACATAAGATCCCAAATAAATATCATAAGATGACAATTATTACTAGCCTGGCTGGGAGCAATTGTGTATGCCTATAATCCCAGAGACTGGGGAGGCTGAGACAGGAGAATCACAAGTTCAAGGCTAGCCTTAGCAACTTAGTGAGACTTAGTAGCAGCTTAGTAGAAACTTAGCAACTTAGTAGCTTAGTGGTAGAGAACCATGGTTTTATTCCCTTTGAGACACACACACACACACACACACACACACACACAGCTCAAGTTTTAGTAGCCTGAATAAGGTTCACAACCTTCCCCTACCTCTGAATGAAGCCTACACTTTCATGATGCTAAGAAAGATTAGGAGTCAGTTTTTCATGAGAAAACAGAGTAAAAAGAAGGGAATTCCTCACAAAGACTATATGGAGCACGAGTCTGGAAGTATGGGCCTACATGATATTACTGGCTTCATGCTATTATATGATGGGGCATGGAGGCTGAAGGTGTCAGGGGTAGGGAGCAGGGAAAAGAGAATTCTGTGGTGTAAAGAGGAAAGTCTCTGGGCATGATGGTACTAGGAAATAGTTGAAGATGTGAAACTGTTGGAAGCTCAGACAATCTTGAGAGAAACCCAACAATGACTGATCAAAGCTTTCTGAAAGACTTACATATGCCAGGAAGAAAATAATTATTCTTGTCTAAAAACAATAATATTTACAACATAGATATAGCACGTATGACCTAATTTTCACAATGGGTCACTTTGTACCCTATATGATGAGTATAATAGTCTTTGCACTTACCACAAAGGAGGTGTTCAACATGCAGTGGAGCCCCATTACAATGGTGGTGATAAAATGTGGGTTAGTATGAGTTTTTGCCCAGTGCCTAGAAGAAGGTGAGGATGGGAAGGCAAGTCTAGATACACAATCCCTTAAAAGTTTCACGAAGGTCAAGTGCAAGTTTCAATGCTTGGTAATACCAGGAAGTGGGTTGGCATAGTGAATCTCTTCCATATTTGGAGTGGTTGCTATCTACATTAGTCAGTTGGGAAACAGTCTAGCTTTATTCCTCCTGTCTGTGAAGGTATAAAGCACAGAAGGGAGTGTCCACACTTGATGAGTATCCACAGCCATGAAGCAACAGGCTCAATCCTGATGCATGTAAGAAAAGAATTTGTATGCTCTCTCCCTTATTTTCTTGGGTAATCAAAGTCCTTGATTTAGTGAACTACTTGGTAGGGAAATTTTTGAATAAGAGTCCACTATATGAAATCTTCAGAGCATAATTCCATGGAAATGACCAGGAAGGAATAGCTTTTGTAGGAAGTAAAAATATTGACTTGTTGTTTAGAAAAAGAGATCTCCTGGCTTTTGTATCCAGCCATCCATAAAATATCTCTCCCATGGGACATTCACACTTAATTATTAGAAAAGTGTTTTAATTACTTGTCAGTTTACTATTAGTCCATGAAGTGTTACTGAATACTAGACAGGAGGTGACATTAACTCACTGACCAAAAGCCAATGACAGCATAACTCAGGTTAAATTTTACCCAGGATTGCTTGTGTGTGGTGTTTCTGTCTTCATCAACATTCTGAAACTTCTGCCAAATGACAAAGTATTTTCCTTGCTTGAGGATTAATTTGATAGTCACATACCTGTCCATTAGATGCCATTTCCCTTCTCAAAACTTTTAGGATGATGCCCCAATGTAGGGCTGTTCTGCCTTCAAAACTCCCACTGTGAAGAAGCTGAAGTTAGGGTATTTCACAATGTGATCTGTTAATATTTTGCCCCAGAGTACACCAATTGATAATCTGCAGTGCAGATTAAGAGGAGTTTAGTCTCCTTGCTCTAAGGACATACTCCTCTTTAGTATTTTCAAAAATTCCCTTAAAATATTTTTCGTGTCTAAAGAGATGGTCTTGCTTGCTCCTGCTTAGGCCCAGAATGTGATTTCTACATGTTCTGCTCAGGTTGAAGCACATCAAAACCAATTCTGTTGACCAAACGTGACTTATCATGACTATGGTTGGCAAAACTTGAGATCTGCTGGACTTTTGACTTGTCTGAGATCTGTTTCTGCTTCTGTTCGAGAGGCATGTCAATGCATGTGACTCATCTGAAGCAGAATTGCTTGGGTCCGAAATTCTTTTTTTGGTCACGTGAAATAGTATGAGTTTTTGCCCAGTGCCCAGAGATTTCAAGATTTGCAATTTAATCCAGGAGCTTCTCATTCCAAAATAGTCTCTTCTCCCAAAGCCTCCATATTCACAGAAGCACTTTCAGACTAATATGAATAAAACCAGGTCAGGTTTTGATATTCAGGTACTTAGCACAAGCACATGGGTCAGACAACATCCCCTATTTTGTTCTTGCCATTAAGAAAAGTTTGTCTCTGAACTTTTTGTTGCCTTTGCCAATCACTGGGAATTGGTAAAGACCATTCTGATAGGTCACAATAGCCTCGAAAATTGAGAAAAAAATTTAAGAAGCCTGTGGCCTTGTGCAAATTTTTCCATACTTTCTTTAGACATCATATAAGTTCATATATCAATAACTAGTTTTTCTCCTGCCATTCCAAAAATAATCCCCTTTAATATATACTCCACTACCTAAGTGCAATATAGTGGCAAAGTACAGACATTGGAATTAGGAAGTCCTAAAATAGAACATGAACTCCATTCTGTATGTGTGTCCTTGAGGGAAGTGCTGAGCCTATTTAACTTGAGTTTCTTTACCTATACACTTAAAATAATAAAAGGGATACTAATCTTATGGAGTTGTTAATAAGATTCAAATTAGTAAATGATATAAAGAGTTTAAAGCACTATTGGGCACTTGTATACACCAAAGCGTACTTCTTATGCATATTGGTTGTAGCCTATAATGAACACCTGCTATCCATTGAAGGTGTGGTCCACTCAGTCTCAAATGAACTTTGTGAAAGCACTATGTTGGAAGCAGATTCCACTGTCCTGTCCTTCTTGAGCAATAGAATCTTAACCACAATTGGCAGGTGGGGTTCTGATACCTATCTGTAATAATGGCTGGCCTGCTCCTTAAATGAGGACTTTATGGAGATAACAAAATTATTAGCTGAAAATGACTGGACCCACCCAATGGAAAAAATAATAATACAAAGCTCACTACACGGTTAACTCAAATAGAGTAAGACAATAAGCATGGGGAGGTGGTGTTAATGTACGGTCTCTGCTCACTAAGGAAGCTACAGAATTGATTCTCTTTTCCTTTATCAATTATAGATATTATTTTTTTTTTCTTTTTTGCTCAATGTGTTCTAATATTCCACTATTTCATGTTATGAAACAAATGTTCATTGTCAAGGAGATTCATGAATCTGTAATGATCCCAAAATTATAAAGTTAAACTTTAAATATTTAAAAGTATAGAATTTTATAAAGGAAAAAAAAATAAAAGTTCTATAGATCTATTTCCCTACTCTTTATCATCTCTGTCCTCAGAAGTAGATACTGTAAATAGTTTTGTGTATGAACATTTACACATTTCCTTTCTATATATATAAACATGTGAATGTATATGTCTGAATATTGTACTTTAAAAAAAAACTCATACTACACATGCTGTTCTATGACTTGCTTTTTCTCTTAACAATAAGTTTTGGGCAATGATTTACATGAGGACATTTAGATCTTGCTAATTCTTAACCACCTTACAATTAATACTGAATTTATAAATCAAGACAATGCATAAAAGTTTCTGTTTCTTATGACCTTTATCAACAGTACTGTTTGTGATCTTTAAATATTTGCTTAAAATCAAAACCACCCTAAGATACCATCTCACTCCAGTAAGATTGGCAGCCATTATGAAGTCAAACAACAACAAGTGCTAGCGAGGATGTGGGGAAAAGGGTACTCTTGTACATTGCTGGTGGGATTGCAAATTGGTGCGGCCAATTTGGAAAGCAGTATGGAGATTCCTGGGAAAGCTGGGAATGGAACCACCGTTTGACCCAGCTATTGCCCTTCTCGGACTATTCCCTGAAGACCTTAAAAGAGCGTGCTACAGGGATACTGCCACATCGATATTCATAGCAGCACAATTCACAATAGCTAGACTGTGGAACCAACCCATATGCCCTTAAATAGATAAATGGATAAAAAAAAATGTGGCATTTATACACAATGGAGTATTACTCTGCACTAAAAAATGACAAAATCATGGAATTTGCAGGAAAGTGGATGGCATTAGAGCAGATTATGCTAAGTGAAGCTAGCCAATCCCTAAAAATCAAATGCCAAATGTCTTCTTTGATATAATGAGAGCAACTAAGATCAGATCAGGGAGGAAGAGCAGGAGGAAAAGATTAACATTAAACAGAGACATGAGGGGGGAGGGAAAGGGAAAGAAAAGGGAAATTGCATGGAAATGGAAGGAGACCCTCATTGTTATACAAAATTACATATAAGAGGTTGTGAGGGGAATGGGAAAAAAACAAGGAGAGAAATGAATTACAGTAGATGGGGTAGAGAGAAAAGATGGGAG
>NW_026000037.1:39215191-39225422 GCF_001458135.2 Marmota marmota marmota | reverse complement strand
GGAGGGGGGATAGTGGAGGGGAGGGGGGATAATAGAGGATAGGAAAGGTAGCAGAATACAACAGTTACTAATATGGCATTATGTAAAAATGTGGATGTGTAACCGATGTGATTCTGCAATCTGTATTTGGGGTAAAAATGGGAGTTCATAACCCACTTGAATCTAATGTATGAAATATGATATGTCAAGAGCTTTGTAATGTTTTGAACAACCAATAAAAAAAAGTAAAAAAAAAATAAAATAAAAAAATAAATATTTGCTTAGAAGATTAAGTAATACGTCTTTTTTTTTAAACAAGCAAGTCTTGTTTTTTAATAATTCACATTTTGTTTTTCCATGTGGCCTGAATTCACATATTTTTCCAACCAAATTCCTACAGAATAATATGCCTGAATCTTGTTTTACAAGAGTTTTTTTTCTATTAAATTTATACTTTAAGAGTCACTTATGTGGCAATAGTTTTCTAGGCTGTTGATGTTATTGTTTTGCTTTGTTGATAATAATTTTTATTAAACATAAGTGTTTAAAAATTTGGGGGCTGGGATTGTGGCTCAGTGGTAGAGCGCTCACGTAGCACACATGAGGCACTGGGTTCAATCCTCAGTACCACATAAAAATAATATAAAGCTATAGTGTCCACCTATAACATATATAT
Source organism: Marmota marmota marmota (assembly GCF_001458135.2). Lineage (NCBI taxonomy): Eukaryota > Metazoa > Chordata > Mammalia > Rodentia > Sciuridae > Marmota > Marmota marmota. The sequence goes on along the minus strand of NW_026000037.1, from coordinate 39,224,767 downwards.
ATATATATATATATATATATATATATATATATATATATAAAATTTTGGTAAACTTATCTAGGTTTTCACTTATTACTTACAGGTTTTTGGTCATGTAGAGAAGCATTCATTTTATTCCAAGATTATAATAACAAAGTTCTGGTTTTTTTTCATGTATTTTACATTAAGACACTAAACTTTTAATCTATCTGGAATTTGTTAGAAGATAGGAAAAAGTACTGGATTTTGTTCAAACATTTATGTATTTGAACCAAAAAGATTTATTAAATAGTATATTTCTTTCTGTTTTTCAAACCCATTTTAGCATGTACAAAAATCCATTCATCCATAAATATGTTTCTTGGAGCTTCATTATCTCCAAGAAATATTTCTTCATGGACCTATCTGGGTATTCTCATACCACTGGTATAAACATTGTCTCTTAATGAAATCTTGTAATACTTTTAATATTTTTATGTTATTCTTCTTGTTAGATTTTTAAAGTATTTCCCATGCTTCCTTATTCTTTAAAACAAATTTTAAAATAGTTTTAAAAATAATTGGATTATTATTAATAGGGATTGCAAATAATTTCAGCATTTATTTAGGGTAAATCTGCATCTTTATAATGTTCAGTGATTTGTTTTGCAGAATAAGTGTATACTTTTCCATTTATTTAAGTCTTATGGACTCAACAAAATGTTATAAACGTTTTCTTGCACACATATACTTCACATTTCTAATCAAATTCTTAGTATTTTAGTATTTTGTTGTTATTTTAAATGGGATCTTATATTTGATTTCTTACCATTTATTTTTAATGTGAAGAATAGTTGTTTACTATGCTTATTATGTTTATTATGTGCTGAGTGAGTGTTTTTTCATCTTTAATGTTTTTTCATACTTCTTTCAGGTATAAAATAATATTATTCACTGGAATAATATTATTCCATCTGATTGTAGTAGCCCACACTTTGAATATTTCTCTGTGCCTTCCTACAACTACATAGGTACATGAGATATCTTTTGTTTCAGATCTTTTTTAGCCAAACACTTACTACCATGATTATTACCTTTACTATTTGATATATTTTCTCATTTTTTTTATCTGTAATCATTGCCACTTTTAAAAAAACTGAATAAAGGCTGAGTAACTCAACAATCAGGGCTTATTTTATTTGCCACACTGAGAAATTTTTAGAAAACAGTCAGTACGAGTTTAACTTATTTTAACATCATTTAGTATTTATCGTATTAGTTGCTATCATTTGCAAGCACATGCTACACAAAATCCCCACGTTGGGGAGTGTATCAAAACTCATATTGAATAATCATCTCAAAATTTCATGGTATTCTAGGTAACAACAAAAGCTAGGAGAGTCTAGAAATAATTGAAGTACATAATTAATATTACCAGTTAAATGTTACTATACACAATCTCCAATTAGACAAATAAATAATTATTAGAGTCTCCAAGATGATTAAAAGTAACATCTATTGGGACAATTTGATGATAACCTCAAGTCATCATGCCTTATCATTTATGTGCCATTAATTTTATTACTTTTGTACTTCAATGCTCAAATTGAATAAAAGGATTAAATCTGGTTAAGGTTTTATATGAGAGTAAGTACACAAATGCTTAGTTTCTAAACCAACTCATTAGTTACATTATGCTACACATTTCCCTCAGGGGTTTCCATAGCAGGCACCTTGCTATGGTTTATTGTGGACAAAGTCACACACATAGACCTACATTACGAACTCCTTTAGGCCTTCAATATTCACATGCACATATGTTGTAAGCTGACCATGACCAGAGATGATTTTAATAAAATGACTTGCTTATTTGAGTTCTAAGCCTTCTTTAATATCTTAATAGAAATATCTCCCCCATTAGATATTACATTTCTACAGGACACATAAGTGTTCTTCTTTTTCCTTTTGTACCTCTATGAACCAATAAGGGTACTGCTTTGTTCATGGAGACAGTTTAATAAATTTTTGCATGACTAATACAGATTTTAAGAAACATACAGTTTTATTATAGATGCTTAGTGCTCTCTGTAAGTTCACCTCTGGTCAAAAAGAAGATAGGGGAAAATTCTAATATATCTTATTTTTGTTTGTCTACCACCCTAGGATGTAGGAGCTCAAGTGCCAAAGTGAGCAGCTGGGTCCATTCACTCCCAAATCTGCTCATGAGAGCAAGAACTTTAATTTTATACTCAGCATCAGCCTCACAACATAAAATAGCATCTGAAATAGCATGAACTTTCAATCTTTTCTCTTTTTTTAGTGAATGAATGACAGTGATCTCAAGAAAGGCCATTTTTAAGTATCAATAAACAAAATAAAGAATGTAATTCAAACCTCCCTAGTTGTGGAGCATCCATTTATGAAATGACCAGCATCCTCTTCCTGTGCCACAGATGTTGCTGGAAAATGCCTACAAGATGCCCTGGGGTGTACAGGGAAAGCCAGGGACCTAGGTCTTAACAAAAGCTATTAACAGAAAAAGTTATATCTTTCCAGTTTTCCTAGAGTCTTACATTTTGTCCCCACTACATAGTTTGTCTTCTCTAGTTTGCTACATTCATGTCTCTTTCCTATTTGGTATTCTCTCCTCTTAGCAACATCTACTTTAGGACATCTCCTCGATACCTTCAATCCTATAAGATGTCCCTCTGTGCCTCTCAGAGTCATCAGACCTGACAACTATAGCTGCAGTTAGCTTTCTCTGCTCCTGATGGTGCTGTGGAAGCCAGCCCTTCCCAGGCTCTTTAGAATAGTAGAGCCACATCCAATTTCAAAGATGGCTTTTTTATCCTGGAGTCCTAAGATTGAGAACAGCCATATCCTGGTCCAGTATCTTAATAGAAACAAGTTTCTAGCATGTTTTAGAACTTTCCACACCTGATTATAAAAGTGCTTTGCTGTTCTGTATTATTTACCCTGAAACTCCTGTAAGAAGATTCCAATGGAAGGTTCCAGGTTCCAGAGCATGAAGTGACTTTACAGGAGAGGTACAATATTTTCCAACAATACCCAACATTTTTTGGATCTTCTTGGCTTCAGCAGTCCTGAGAATATGGATTTTCAGACAATAGTCTACTGTAATTGAGAGACCTTTTTCCTGACTTGTTAAATATCTGGAAAGCAACATTCTTCTTTCAGAAATGTTTAAATGTATTTCTTTTTGTTGGACCAGTTTTTATCAACTCATGAGATATTCAAGCTGTTGCCATTACTTCTAAGAAGGAATTCTTTCATGGATATTAGATATATAGAATGGTGGACATTCCCACTTCTAGTCACCAGATGTGCCTGCAGAAGGATGAATAAACAACATTCACAGTTCTCCTGTGTCCTGTTTCTCTTAACCTACACAGGGTTGTTTTTGGAAATGGGGTTGACATTTCTTGTATTTTTATTTATTTTATCATATTTAAATAGCGTTTTGGGCATGAGATATTTGACTATCATAGATTATTTGGGAAACACATTAAGAGATATAAACTTAGGCCAGGTGTGGATGCATGCCTGTAATCCCAGCAGCTTAGTAGGCTGAGGCAGGAGGATCACAAGTTCAAAGCTAGCTTCAGCAACTAAGTGAGGCTCTGAGTAACTCAGCTTGAACTTGTCTCAAAATAAAAACATTAAATAAGGGTTGGGGATGTGGCTCAGTGACTAAGCACTCCTGGGTTCAATCTCTGGCACCAAAAAAGAAAAAAAAAAGACATAATCTAATTATGTAAGATTAATTACTTATCCCATGGAAATCCTTCCTTTCTCTTGGTAATATAACCTTGTAATATAACCTTGATTCCTCTATCCCCTAGCAATTATGCACCTAGTCCCCAGAGAAGAATCATAATTGCTCTATGCCATAATTGATCTATGTAACCTTGTGTCCAACAAAGGACATGTGACTGAGTTCAGGCCAATGTAATGGGAAAATATTTTCCTCTCTGATGAACAGAGAACTTTAGAGAAGGGCTGCGTTTTCCCTTCCTTCCTTTTGGTCATGTGAGAATGTGATGCTTGGAGCTTCTGTAACACTTGGTTCCATGGAGCTACAGGAAGAGAATTTAGAAACGCTGCAGGAGGACCTGGTTTCCAAGCTGCTCACCCACTGAGTCACGCATCTCCAGACTTAGGTGATGATGAAATGCCTTCATTTTTTAATCCATGTTAGTTGTAGGTTCTATTTCTTTCAGTTGAAATTGGATCTTAATCAGATATAGGTGAGATAAAGTTCTTGCATCTAGATAGATCTAATTAAGAGAGTTGCTGTATTTCCTTTCAGACATTTTTCTATGCAACTATACAAGTAAATTGTATTTTATAATTAGGGTCGTATTGATACTTAATTTTGTATTCAGCATTATGTTTGTCAGTATAATGTGTCTTAGACTATCATTGAATAATCTCTAAAACCATGATATATAATGGTATTAATGTGCTATAATTAATTTGCATATTTCCAGACAGAATATACTTTTTCTTATTTAATATTTGAGACAGAATTTTTTTGTTCCCTTAAAACTATCATGCCAGTTTTAGGGCAAAGAATAGATAAACAGTAACTGTAAAGGAAAAAAAAATACTTTTAAAGGAAATAAAAATACACCTTCTAAAAATCACATGGGAAGTCAGACAAAATATAACCCAGGAGGTCAGTTACATTTCCAAAATACAACAGTGAATAACTTCAAAGAGCCAAAGAGTAGGAAATGAGAGTTCACTTTTGAGGTTGGGATAAGTGATTGCTTCAAAGTTCTTTTCCTCAAATGTCTGGTCAGAACCAACTATCACTCAGTTTTCTGGCTTCAGGGCCTCAAGTTATTTGAGCACTGTATACAAAGTGAAGCTCCTATAGAATGATAAAGGACTTAATGTCCTATGTGTGGGACATTAAGTCCTTTATCATTCTATCATTTCTGGAATTGAGACTGAGAAAACATGCAAAGTAGTTGAGATTTCTCAAAAAACAAAAACAAAAAAAAAAAAAAACTGACATGTTTTCTCCCATATACAGTAGGACAGAAAACTAGTGAGAAAAAGAAAGTTCTCTAGTTCGTGGGCTTCATGTACATAGGCTCCCCAGGTTGGCCAGTCTCTGACTGATGTTATAGCAAGCATGTGCTGTAAGCAGAATGCTAGATGAAAGCTTGTCTTAGAAGCACAGAGCTAATGCTTACACACACAACATTGGTCCTGGGCCTACCTTTTTTCTACAGCTTAATTACGTTGACTTACTAACCCACACAACCACTCTGCTGAGGCAAGTCCTTTATTATCTCCATTTTATAGACAAGGAAATGGAGGCATAGAGAGCTTTAATTGGAAGAGGCACAGTGGGTATGTAGTGAAGCTGGAGTACACATTCTTGATCAGTGGACAAAGATTCCTAAATTTTCCTTGTAGGGTGCCTTTAGTGTTTCAGTAACTTTTTTTTTCCCATATTGTCCTAAGGCTAAGTTATACCTAAGATGCTCATTTATAAAGGGTTTAAGTCAAACCAATTTAATTTAATGTTCTATCCATTTGCTAGCCATTTTAAAAAAATAATATACATACAATGAAGGAAAGTGTTATAATTGGAAATGAGATAGGCCTAATCTCATCTGAAATGTTCCCCAAAGGCCCATGTATCAAAGGCTTGGTTCCCAGCTATGGCACTACTGGGAGGCGGTGGAACCATTAGGTGGTTGGGGTTAGAGGGAGGCAGTTAGGTCACTGGGCTGGGGGTGCCTTTGAAGGAGATGTTGAGACCCTGGCCTCTCTTCTCTCTGATTCCTAGCTACCATGAATTAAACGGGCCTCCTATGTCACACATTCCCACCATGATATACTGTGCTGCCACAGGCCCAAAGCCACAGGGCCAAATGGACCATGACTGAAACCATTGACAGCATGAGTCAAAATAAACCTTTGTCTATTTAAGTTGTTACAGGTGTTTTGTCATATTGATATAAAGCAGGCTTACACAGAAAACATATTTTAATTCATTCATATGTAGCCATAATTAGTTACTAATGTGCTGAGTGCACCTGTTGGGCACTACACAACCTAGATCTTGAATCAGATGGGGTATGGCTATGCTCATTTCCACATTCATTATGGTGAGATGTTTGCTTTTTATTATAGTTACTGCAACACTCAGTCTCACAAGAATAAGCTGTCCATCACTAAAGGGAATAGAACATGATCTAATGTTTAGATTTGAATCACTTCAACAAGTTCTCATGTTGTTGACAGATGTCAGTTAATGCTGTATTTCTCTCCCACATTTAAAATACTCTGTATAGCACCTGTGAGTTCCCTGCACCACCCTGGTGCATCTCAGTCCAGTTTGAGAACAGTAGCTATAAGTCAATGATGCCACTTGAGTTTAATACCCAGCAGAGAAATGAATTGTGATTGCTTTAATTCAAAAAGCACTTATTAAAAATTACATTCAAATTTGCCAGCTTCATTATTTAAAGCTTTATATATATTTAATTGAGGGAATGAATCATTCACTTAATTTAACCATAGAAGGTGTCGAAAACCAGTGGGAGTGGAAATGAGGCCATTTGGGTTTGAACCATTTTGGGGTTTCTACAGCTGAGAAAGCTGGGACTGGACTAAACATTTCCTAAAGTCCTTTCTAAATAGTGTCACTAGAATTTGTATGATTAGGTCCTTTCTTTTTATACATTGGCATAACATTGATTTTCTGCATGAGGACTCTCTCACTTCACTTCCTTAAGCATCAAGCCTTAGACCATGGCATAACAAAGAGTCTAGATCTACTTTGGGAGACTTTCTGGATTCTATTTTGAGATCCCACGTATACTATCTATAACACAATGAGCAAGACACCTCATATTTTTGCATTCATTTTCTTAATCTATAAAATGAAAACAGCAATGTCTATTTTACTTAATAGTGGCTGGGTTAAAACTGTTCATGTGTGTATGGTCATATTCTCTAAATTGTAAAGTACTATGTCTTTATTATGAGGATGGTGAATATGAGTTTATATTCTGGAAGTATTAACATATCCAAATTAGTACTACCAGTGGGCTGTGGTAATAATTGCAAGATTTTTTTTATAAAATATTTTAAGGGTTCTTGATTTAAAGTCTATATGCCAATCCATCTCCATAATTCTGTCCAGTTATGATCATTTTAATGCTAGGTTGATTAAATAAATCCTTTTAATGAACTATACCTTCAGTCTAGCTTTGTTCTTGGTGCCCATTCGTTTTGATGGTGGCCAACAAATTTTCAAATACGTTTAACATATTTTTAAACAAAATAGACACATATCACAACATTCCAAACTCGTTCATCATTATAGCTCATTAAAAGTTAAAACCCATTAAAAGTTGGCTTCTATAATTAGCTATCCATCCCCTGAAAATAAAAGCATGATTTTGTTTTTAGATTAGGTAAAGATTCCCCTTAGCAAAAGCAGAAGTCAGACATTAATACTTTGATGTTCTGGGGAAAATATTTTCATCTGATTCAGGGGATTATTGAGAATGTCTTTCATTGCATTACGGTTTCCTCTTTACCTTAATGGATTTTTTTTTCTGTTTTTCATATGAAAAATGCTGTACTTCTCCTTTGATTTTTAAAGCTATGTTTCTCTTTAGCTTTGGCTATTTATTAAGAGGCTACATGGCTCTTTTCAATCTTTTGCACTAATACAAACTTTAATTTGAAGTAACTCCTAGCCCCTTATTTCTCTTTGCCTTTTTTCCTATCAATATTTATTTTGTCCTGTGTATTTTGTGTAATATTTTAAAATTCACCAAGACCTTTAGAGAACAAATCATAGGTAAGTAAAGATTATTTATCACATAAAAATTATCCAAATGAACAAAAATACACTTAGCCTAATTTTCTATCCAGGCAAGTCCTGACAAAATTAATGAATGACATATCCAAAAAGGAACTTTTGAGGTGTTAAGTAAAAAGAACTACTTATAAAGTTGAGAATAGGGCTTCAGAAGCCTAAATATTAGGATACAATTGCTAGGGGGTAGTGACAGTAGCAGAGTTTCTACCTCCAGGCTTAAGATGATGAAGGAAAGGATCCTTGATTGGAATCCAGAATGGGTAATTGTGTAAAAAGGGACCCCTGGAAGCTGCTGTGGCCTTCAGGTGTGGCTCTGCCAACTTAAGTAGACCTCCTAGGGAGGAAACCAAAGGGAATAGAAACCCCAACTTTGCTCTTTTCTTTGATCTCCTGCCAGATGCTGAACCCAATAGGAAGAAGGACAGGGGAGCCCATCAATGTAGTACATAAGGGCCAGCTTCTCTCTGGGGTCACAGCATGTATTGGAGAAGTGTAGTGGGTGCCTCAGGAGATGACAGGGAAGATCTCCAGTATATCTGGCAGTAGTTGGTGCCATAATTTGGATTTTAAATGTGACTCTTCATGTATTAAATACTTGATACCAGAGAGGTGCTATTGGAAGTTAATGGAGCCTTTAAGAGGTGGGGTCTATTCAAAGATCTTTAAGCTGTCAGAGGCAAGCCCTTGAAGGACACTTTGGGACTCCAGACCCTTCCTCTTCTTTCTTGCCTACCTCCCCAGCCATAAGGTGAGTGTCTTTGCTCTACCATTCATTCCCAACATGATGTGCTACTTAGCCACATACCTGAAAGCAATGGAACCAACAAATTATAGACTGAGAACTCCAAAATTTGGATCCAAAGTAAACCTTTTTTTCTTTATAAGTTGATTTTCTCAGAAATTTGTTATAGTCACAGCTAACAAACACAGTTAGTAATGGAAATAAATCCATAAAAGAGATGACTCTATAGGCTAGAGACAACTGTCTCTACAAAACTATTTCAAAAAGCAAAATTCAAGAAATGCATGTTCATCTATTATATAAACTTCAGCATATTAAAAGGACAAAGCTCAAAACCACTTATAGGGGAAGGAAGATGGCAGCGAGGGGAGTGCATTGCCCCCGTGTGCTGCTTCACTGTGTGGGAGTATGACAAGTCAGGACAGCTAAAGTATATCTTGTTAGGAATTTCCAGCAATAGTGGGGTGCTCCGGAACCTGGAGGAAGGATTTCCATCACACGAGGATCGGCTACGGGGACTCAAACGCAAGAGGTTTGTCGCACGGAGGGTAACACTGCTTATTCAGCAAACCGCCCCGCGGCTAGAGTCTGCAGCCTGCGCTGGGAAACGAGGAGATAGCGACGCAGGGATACAGCGCTGCAGTTTCTGCCAGCAGTGCAAGCACCGTACTCAGGGCTGAATTCTGGGTTCGAGACGGGGGAAGGAAGCGGTCCATCTCGGTTCTCCACACCGGTCAGACCACAGAGGAGGCCAGGAGCCACCATGTTGGAAAGCTGACGTCACCATCCCTGTTTTCGACCGACCGCAGCTCATTCAGCCATAGAACAGGTAATTTCAGGCTGCCATTCGCCTGCGGCTTGCAGACAGATTGCTAGGGTTCAGTGCCTGGGTGCTTCTTAGAACCTGATCTTATCGGAGCGAACACCGAGCACGGGGCGGCTGAGTTCCGGCTCCCGGAACCGTCCCGGAACCGCCCTGGCCCAGGGCTGCGGAGCCTGC
>NW_026000037.1:39136540-39211694 GCF_001458135.2 Marmota marmota marmota | reverse complement strand
TGGTAATGGAAGGAGACCCTCAGGGTTATACAGTGGAGGGGGTAGAGAGAGAGGAGGGGAGGGGAGGGGAGAGGTGGGGAGGGGGGAGGGTGGAGGATGGGAAAGGCAGCGGAGCACAACAGACACTAGTATGGCAATATGTAAATCAATGGATGTGTAACTGATGTGATTCTGCAATCTGCGTATGGGGTGAAGGTGGGAGTTCATAACCCACTTGAAGCAATGTGTGGAATATGATATGTCAAGAAATTTGTAATGTTTTGAACAACCCACAATAAAAAATTAAAAAAATAAATAAATAAAAGGACAAAGCTCTGAGTACATATAATTTCACAATAAAAAATAAAATTAAAATTTATAGCATATTCTCATCATGACCAAAAGTCTAAAAAAAGAATTATTTGCATGTTTTGCCCAGCCTTCAACTGTACACAAATTAAATAGAAGGTTTAGTGTGAAATGCAAAAAATTTATACATTTTTATTATCTGTCACGTAAAAGACTCAGAGCATTAATTGCAGAAATGATAAGACAAAATGCATTTGGATTATTAAAATCCAGCATATAGAACATTAGGAGACTAGTTTCAGGAATTTGGGTGTGTGCTCTTAGAATCTTAGAGAAGCTTTATTCAGCCATGTTAGTAGAAATGAGATTCTCCTAGGAAGAATAAAAATATCCGGAATTATATTTTAAATGTCTCATATTTTAAGACATTGTTGTCTTCTACTCTTGTTGTACAACCCCTCAATCCTAAATAAGTTGCTATTATTATTACAGTTATTATTATTATTTCACTCTGGTTTCTTTGCTCTAGAGATAAAAAAGAAAATCTATTTTCTTTTCTCAAAATGAGGAAATAAAAAGGAAGTAAAAAAGAAATGACAATGATAGGGGAAAAAATGCTGCATACTCTGAGAGGGCATGATGAATTTAAGTGATTGGGGCAGTTTGAATCAGGAGTACTGGAAGTACAGCCCTTCACTGTTATGTCACTGATACATTTACTATTGTCACTAGCTTTGATAATTGCTTGGGTCCTTGTGAGTTTTCAATCGATTTTGCCATTCGAAACTGTTTGTGTTCTCCAGCTCATTTAGATTTAAACATTTATCAGTGAGTTAAATAATAAATGTTGCACAAATTAAAAAATTGCACTGTTTTTCTTTCCATCAGTAAGTTTGTGAATTAAATCAGATTTCAAATACTACTTAATAGCAACCAAGTCTGTTGAGTATTGACTTTAATTAATTTTCTTCCTCTGACTTTGCAAAGCAATCAACAATTAAACCAAATTAATTGCCTTTGGGGTGTAGGCTCTTTGAAATGCGGTTTTCTTCCACGATATATCTTAAAATCTCTGTTAATATAATAGCATCAACCCATTCCTTCTTCTTACAGTGATAAAACTGTGTAGGTGGCATTTTCCCCCATTTGGTTCTCTATCACAAATACATCAAGTTGCTGGAATTCTTGATCTAAAACTTAAGCATTTTAGAAACGAGTTATTGGCTATCTCCTAGTGAAACAATACTTGTGACTTTGTAGTAGACTGCAAGGCATAGACATGCCAATTTAATTCATTCTACCAACCCATTTAATTCATTCTTGAGAAGCTTTGGTTTCTGAAATGAGCTTTTACTTGTTCCTGATAAAATAACAGCTTTGTTGGAAATGCCACTGGATACTTACACGTTCGCCTTCAACAGGATTGTCTTACATCCCAGAAGAAGTGTGTATGGGAACAAATAGACGGAGGTGACTCCAAGGGTCATGGGAAATTTCCCTGGCATACAGAGCAATGTGAGATATGTCTAAGGAAAATATTTTGTTTCATAATTTGGGAGTAGGATTTCATTTAGCACTTTTGGAACATGTGTTTAAATCTGTAAGCAGGAGGATTTGGAAAACACTCCTGATGTGTTAGGGCATTCAGTCATTTCATCGTTAACCCTGATGACCATTAGATTCACAGTCAGAGACACTGAAGCCACCTGGACCACCGGCTCATACCCACACTATTTCTTAGTGTTGCATGGGTATCTTGGGATTCTTTTGTGGTTCTCACCATGTTATGTCCAGAATTGGCCATGTTATTTCTTGATCTATTTCCTTTAAGCTTATCAGACTTTAGGCTGAAAGAGAGCTTTAGTTTGTCTTGTTCAATCTAGCATCTGGTGCTGAGTCTATATACCCTCCTTGTATTTCCCAGCCTCCCCCACAAGGAGCAGATTTTTGAGACACACGATTTAAATGCTCTATAGACTTCTATATCGTTTACTTATCTTGGACTATATCATTTACTTATCCTGGACTATATCATTTACTTATCTTGAACTATATCATTTACTTATCTTGGATCTTAGTAGGTTCTAGATCTCGGTGAGCCAGGAAAATGGGGCCTAGACTAAGACTAGCTCCATATGAATAGCTTTGATATTTGGGGAACCCATTTACCAATATCTGTAGGTTTCTTCCCTTTCCGGGTTTTGTTCCTCCTAATGATTATTTTCTGGGGTTCCCACCAAGCCAAGAGCTAAAACCAAAACAAAACAAGCTTTGTACCCTACAAGTCATCCTGTCCAAGGGTCTGGTGGATCAATGAGTGCCAGACAGACTCTATTCTCTAAGCCCAAGCATGATAATAACCTAAAAGTCCTGGCCACCACTGTCCATTTCACTTCTGACAGTCTTTTTCTGAAAAGCACTTTTCTATGATTTGGAAATAATCTGATGCTTTGGTTATCTTGGTGGAACATAAAATGCAGTATTTGGAGCACATGTCTCTTTTTACAACCACATATTAAATATTAGTCATTGTATTTAGGGCAGAGTTGGCAGAGAGAAGGCAAGATTGAGCATCAGTTTAAAGTCAGAACTGCAGAAACAGAGCATGTAAGTTTGTATCCAGCTTCTACCACTTGCTGACTGCCTGGTATGTCATTAAGCAAATAATGTCAAATTTTTGTTTCATCATCTATAAAATGGCAATAACAAAATGAAACAAAGTAGTATGTACAGTGCTAGCCCACAGTGTGAAATGAGTGTGCCCTATTGCTGTTATTTTATAACAACAAATAAGCTGTACTAAGAAGGCCACCCTTGACCAGGGTCAGGCAGGCCTTTTTCTGCCCCTGTTTGAAGCTGAGGAATTTCATGGGTTTGCCACATTGGAACCTCCAACCTTTGCTTTTAGGCAAGTAAACTTACAAGAAGATACAATAAATTATATCTTGAAAAAGAACCAGTAGATAATGCTCTCCAACTTTTTCTAAAGACACAGAGATGCTGGCATCAGGAGATTGTCTTGCATCCATCGTTTATAGTGTAGTTTAGACCAATTTCCTTATTCTGTTCTGGGTGAAGAGGACCTGCCTCAGTTCACTAAATTCGGTAAATGGTGAGAAGCAAAGGGGTGGGTGGAAGAGAGGCAAAAAATGAAAATAACCCACTTACATTAGAAGCTCTTTTTTTGGACTTAATTGTGTCCCAACATGCCAAGTAAGCCTGGGCACATCATTAACTTTCTTGCCCATAGATGTTCTTTCAATTTTATTTTACCTCCAGCCTCCCATGACTCTCATAAGCACTTTGATTTGTGAAAATTGCTTTATAAATTGCTTTTTAGAAATAATATGAGTAAACTGCCTACTACAGTGCCTGGCAGATGGTAGGAATATAATGCATTTTGTGACATTTTCTTTCTTCTTCTGTCTTTTCACCTTTCTTAGTTAGCATTAAAAGAAACCCCATTACTTGAGAATGTTTTTTTTTTTTTTTTGTGGTGTCAGTCTGTTTTAATTCTCAGAACACTCACATATTTTGACTTAATGTACTGACCATGACCTATTTATTGAGGAGAAGGGGACAAAACAGAAATGAGAGTGGTGCAAATTGTCATAAGCCTTCCTGACCCTTGAATAGAAAGCTGGTAGCTCTCATTGGATAGATGGAGTTGATGATGGTGATAAAGACTTAGTCCCACAACTACATGGTGGTGGCTGATGCTGGGACTCCATCTGTTTAACTTATACTTCTGGGGCAAAATGAAAGATATGTATTTTGATTTCAAAATACATCCAAACTCCATAGCAGCCCATACCTGCCTTTACAGGGTTTCACTCTATTTCACACTCTATGCACTGAACTTTTCAACCATCAGAGCAGATGGGCTAACTTTTTTTTCCCCTCAAGTCCATCTGCCTTTATTGATTACATTACACCCTGTGTGTATATGTGTGTATGTATGTGTGTGTGCATGTGTATTTTGAAAGAATGGTGGGGATGGCACTTACTTTAATGTGCTCAGTTATTTTCAGTGATGTGAGATATCAAAATATTTCTCCAATCGTATTTTTCTAATTGGTATACATTTATATATGATCCACTTTCAACATTTGTACACTAAATATGAGTACAACATTTGTACACTAAATATGAGTAGAAGTAGAAATATTGTATGTTAGTTTGCACAAGAATATCATCAGAGCAAGCCAAAGAAAAGCAACCATGCTTAATTAATTTAAGAAGAAAATATGTTCTACATGAGTAGTTCTCAATCTTGGCTGCGTATTAGAATTACCTGAAAAGTTTTACAAAATAATGACTTCTGGGTCCCACTCCCAGAGGTTCTTCTGAGAGTTGTCTGGTTTGCAGCCTGTACATGAGGAATCTTAAAGCACAGCTGGGGATTCCGATATGTAGCAAAGTTCCAGAACCACTGATCTACGTCCATTCACCTTAGATCTGACTTATTGAAAAATTCCTATAAGGAAGGAGGCAGCCTTAAGTGGAGATTCTTTAATGACAAGTCACATGTATCTGAATTGTGAGAATAAATATTTCCCTCTTAAGATGATTATGTTTCAGAAAAATAGAAAGAGATGACAGTAAGGAGGGGAGCTTGGGCCTCGTTACAGAGATCAACATAATGATGAAGTAAAGGAGGTAGAAGTTTGTGTCACTTTTATATAAAGGTCCAGAGATACACAAATCCATGCCTGTAGATGACTCCATTGATCATAGGGACCCTCTCTCCTCTGACCTTATTCCATTTCTCTCTTTAATGTGCTTCCTTATCTTTGTTCAAAACAGTTGTACAAGTTCCAGGCATTACAACAGGAAAGGAGGAGAAAGAATGCCTCATTCAGAGAGGTTTATAGATATTTCCTAGAAGCAGAACAGGATGCTTCCACTACATCCCTTTAACTTAGTGTTTCTCAACTAGGGGGAGTTTTGACAATACAATTTTGGTTGTCGCAATTGACTAAGATGAAATATAATGCAGTGGGAGACTATTAGAATGTACAAGGTACAAGGGACACTGCTGATCATCCTGTGATGCACAGGACAGACCACACAACAAAGGATTAAGCATCACGAAATATCAGGAAGGACAATGTTGAGAAAGCCTGCAAAATTGAGAAAGCTGTAAATTGATCATGCGGCCATAATGCATAGGAGAATAGGGAAGTGTAGCTTATATTCTAAGATGCTATCTGCCTATTTATAAGTCAGGGATTCTACTACTATAAAGGGTAGAATGGACATATGGGGTGGGGCGACTGTTTGTGCCATGCTTCATTCTAGCTTTCAATTCCAGCCAAAGAGTTTTGAAAGGTGAAGTCCATTCACTCATCCATGATCCAATGTGTAGTCACAAAGCAAACTTTAAACCCAGTACTGAGTAGTGAGTTTTGGAAGCAAAAACAGCCATTTGCTTAAAAACAAATGAAATTTAATGAGGGCTTTTCTGGCTACTGTTTCTAGTAAGCTGAGGATATGTGTGTGTATGTGTGTGTGTGTGTGTGTATGAGTGTATATATGTGTGTGTATATATATATATATATATATATATATATATATATATATATCTGTGTGTGTATATATATATATTTGTGTGTGTGTGTGTGTGTATATATATATATATATATTTCGATCACTGAGCCACATCCCCAGCTTTATTTTGTAGTTTATTTGGAGACAGGGTCTCACTGAGCTGCTTATCACCTCACTTTTGCTGAGGATTATTTTAAACTCCCAATCCTCCTGCTCCAGCCTCCTGAGCCAATAGGATTACAGGCATGAATCACTGCACTCTGTTGGGGTTATATTTTAATGAGATGATCTCTATGAATATTGAGAAAGAGACTAGACTGCTAGGCACTGGCTACATCAACAGGGAGTTTTCAGCTCAGAATGTAAACTTTGCACTAGTTTTTTCCTCCTTCCTCCCAATAGATAGAAATATCCCTAAATGTTAGCAGGGGTGCCCAGTTATCCACCTTCTGTGCTTTCCCAGTGCTCTATGTAATAAAGGTAGGTTTTTAATGCTTCCTATCCAACCTCTCCTGATGGGTCAGAGAACCAGGTTCTAGAGGCTGAAATTGTAGTTCTAGTACTACAGAGTAAGCATGTGATCTTAGATAATTTTTTTTTTTTTTACTATCTCACAGCCTTGGCTCACCTCTAAAATGAAAGCACTGGAATAGATGATGTTTTAAGTCCATTCTAATTGTTATTTGTGTCATGAAACTCAGATTCTTAAGAGTTTTACCTAAACATATGGAGTGAAGAATGGAGCAATTGCGTCTAGAAACTGGCTTCTGAATTTTGAGCTCACTTGTATATTTTATTTATGGTTATATTTACTTATCGTTTATTTTATTTATGTTTATTTATATTGTTCTTGAGTTTATACCAGTTGTTCATTTAGCATGATGGAAATATAAATGTGCTGAGAGGCAAGGACTTCCTCACCTTGCACACAAAGTTTTGTTAAACAATGTCAAAAGTGGAATATTCCAAAGTGTTTTTCCGTTTTATTTCACCTAAATTCAATTTTAATTCTAGGACAATTACAATTCACATACAATAAAAGAAATTGTCTAAACTTTAGAAGATAAAATATCTATGAAATTCTGTCTGTGAGATAATTCCTCCTCATAGTCCATGTCTTTTATAATGATTTTTATATAATTCGGGCAAACTTTTTCTTTTTTTTTAATATAAAGGCAAAACATAATATCTAAACTGGGTTTGTTACAAAGTTTACAAAAATAAAAGAAAATTCCAGATAGCATCAGAGCTTCTCACCATGTGTTCAGGAGGTGGGGAAATTTCCCCTTGGTTAACTTCTTTCTTCAATTAGCCTACTCAAGCACAGCAACCTTCACTCACTATGCCGAACATTCTCACAAAATGCTTCTCATTAGAAAGCAATAGAGAAGATTTAGGCTTTTGGAATATTTTTCCTTGCTATCTTATTGGCTATAAACGCAGCCATATTGGGACAATCATGGCATCGTCCAGCCAGATTTCTTTCCCAAACACTACACAACTTCCTTCAAAGAGATGAGGGAGAGAACTCCCACTGCATTGGAAATGGACTGTTCTAGAAATGGATGTTGCCATTTAAACATGAAAATGTGCAGATGTGGAAAGGGTATTCCCTTGTGATTTCTGTACCTGTTGACAATTCCTATATTTTTCTGAGAGAAAGACATGGGGTCATGGCTAAGTCTCCTTCAGAGATGAAATTGCCAAAACAAACAAACAAACAAAAAAACCTTAATGTGGAAATTTGCCAGTTTACTTCTATTGACATAATGTCAGCTATGGAATCCAGAATAATGCTGGACTTAATTGTGTCACAGTCTTAATGTTCATGTAATATTTTCAACTTTACATGTTTTGCTTCTCAAAATACTGATATGTTTGGGTTTTTTTTATCAGCTGAGGTTTAAACTCTAAAACAAGTTCACAAATATTACAATGAACAAGAAATTTTTATTTATTTATTTATTTATTTTGGTACTAGGGTTTGGGTTTGAACGTAAAGGTACTCAACCACTGAGCCACATTTCCAGCATTTTTTAAAAAATTCTTTTTATCTTGAGATAGGGTCTTGCTAAGTTGCTGAGGCTGGCTTTGAACTTGTGATTCTTCTGTTTCAGACTCTGGAGCCACTGGGATTATAGAAGCGCACAGTCGTGTGTGGCTGAACAGAAATATTTTAAACAGGTAGATAAAAGTAGGCTTTAGTTCAATCAGAGAGTTTTGGAAAAGTTAGTAAATTTTTAGAGCACTCTCAGTATATCCAAATATTTTGAAAAGTGAGTTCTTGGAAGTTGCCATAGCAGCAGGTATTTGGAGCTAGAAATATCTTTGAGATTATATGTTATGTTAGTTTTGAAATTGTCTTATTATAGAAAATGTCAGAATTCAATTCAACAGTACCTGGTAGCAGTCACGGCAGGTAAGAAAAATCTGAGGAAAGAATGGGGAAAAGCAGTTATTACTAATATGTCCTCGTTTAACTTAGATTTCCTAGGCAATTTTAAAAAGATGAGGTATGTTACCAGGTGCATATTTCTTTCACTCAGAGTAATTCCATTTCTTTGCTAATGTTATTCAGCACATATCAATAACCAGGTGTAGATGTCTGCCCAAGATGCAGATTATGCTTCATATAACATGTCCAATCTCACTAGATTAGTTTTGTAAACAGAAGATGATTACTTCTTCAACAGAGATCAGAGGAAGTAAAATAGCAGACACATTAGATGTTACCTCTGTGGTGACATCCGGGGAGTCCCCTTCAGTGTTGATTAATGTTACCGAGGAATCTCAAATAATTATGCCCACACATGCTGAAGAGTGAAACATTCCCATCAGGCAATGATTACCACCAGCATCAAGAAGGAATTTCAGCCAGGCAATCAGAAATCACCAATTACGCAGAATTGCAAGAGATGATGTTGTTAGTTCATAAAAGTGCAGAAATGAATAACAGGGTAATAACTTTAAAGGAAGCAGACGGGCTTCTTTGGGCTCCTGACAGTTGACTTACACAAACTCTATGCACAGATTCCTACGGATTTTGACCATGTTAACAGCCAACTTGTAATGTTACATTCATTGTTACCCACACTCCTTTGCAAAATGCTTCTCAACCACAATGATGGGAAATGAAACAGAACAATTTCATTTTGAACTGATTCTATTCCTCCTATACTTTGGCTGCCCAAGCCCATATTTTTGCTCAAAGCATTAATTTATGATTTATATGCCAATGAGGCACATAAGGACAACTTTGTTTGCCTGTGTGTTTTTGAGATGCATGTTGTCCCACCACAATAGCAATGACCTTATTTGTTCATCTTTAAGATTTACCTTGCTGGTCACCCATCCTATAACTTTACAGTTTTCTGTCAACTCACAGAGGGATTCAAGATAACGGGTTTAGGGAAAGTTCCCATAACACTGGAACAACATGAACCTTAGTTTTTATACAGTTTACATTTCCACACACCACAACTAACTAGTAGCAAAGCCAAAATGAGAACACAGGTATTTCAGTTATCTATTGCCAATTAATAAATCACAACACAATTTTTGAGCTTAAAATGACAAGGATTTATTTTTCATGGTTTTGTGAGTTGAGTGGGAGGGCTTTCTGCTGTCTCACTGGCCTATGTGTGTGGTTGCACTTAGCTGCAGAGTCATCTGGGCCAGGAGGAACAAAATGGCTTTGCTCATCTTGTCAGTTGGGACACTGGAGTTCCCTTCCAAGTGGCCTCTTATCCTGGACCAGCAGGCTTATGTTTCAAAAAGCAAAAGCAAAAACTACAAAGTCTTTTAAGATCTGGTCCCAGAAATGGCACCAACCCTCTTGTCTCATTCTATTGGTGAAAACTGATTGTATGGACAGATAAGAAATAGTAGTCCCCTTATCTATCGTTTATATCTCTGCAGTTTTAGTTATCTATGGTCAACAGTGGTCTGAAGCTATTAAATAGAAAATTCCAGAAATAAATAATCCATATGTTTTAAATTGTATGCTGTTCTGTCCCACTCAATCCTCCCCTGCACATGAATCATTTCTTTGCACAGTATATCCAAACTGTGTATTCTACCCATCCATTAGTTATCTAGTAACCATCTTGGTTATCAGATCAACTGTTGGAATATTATAGTGCTTATGTTCAAGTCACCCTTATTTTACTAATAGTTCCATTGTACCAGAGGAGTGATGCTAGAAATCTGAATATGCCAAAGTGCTTTCTATAAGTGAACAGGCAAAAATTCTGAACTTAATAAGAAAAGAAAAAAAATCTCATGCTGAGATTACTAAAATCCATAGTAAGAACAGATCATCTACCTATGGAATTACGAAAAGGGAAACATTCATAACAGTTTTGCTGGCAAAAATGATGGCCACTGTGTGTGGTAAATGTTTAGTTAAGATGGAAAAAAGGTATTAAATTTGGGAGTGGAGACATGAAGAGAAACATGTTCCAATGGAAGGTAACATGTTGCACCAGAAAGTATTGAGCATAGATGAAGATGTCAGTAACATGTGCCTTGAAACTTGTGGACACCAAGCCATTTGCTGATAGCAAAAGAGGGTTACACACATGCAGGAATAGGTTTGGAATTAAAAATATAAAAATTAATGGCAAGGCTATATCTGCCAGTGAAGAAGCTGTTGACAGAGTTGAAGAAGTTGAGTAGGGAGAAAGGTATCATTCAAATGCAAGTTTTCAGTTGAGATGAAACTGGGCTCTTCTGGAAAAAGATGCCTAATGGAGACACCAGAGCGTTATACATGAAGGACAGAGTAACATCTGGTCTCTCATGCTCACTGAGCTACATTGATAAATAGTAACATGTATGCACTGAGCATTTCCTAAGTGCCAGGGCTGTGTGCTTTGATTATTACACTGTTTGGGTGCTTGGTTGAATCTGGGTTTAAATTGTGGCCATGCGCTTACTGGTTATAGCACCTTGAACAAGTTTCTTTACCCCTTTGAGCCTTATTTTCCCCATCTGTAAAGCAGGAAATAAAAGTAACACCTGTATCTAGGATACTGAACTCTTTAATGAGTATTGTATCATAGGTATATATATATGGAAAAATCATAGTATACATAGGGTTTGGTGCTATCTTGGTTGAGGCATCCCCTTAGAACATAGACCCAATGGATATGTTACTGTAAGAGGAGGAGAAATGGACTTCACTTCTTAATGTGAGGAACAGCCCAGAAACATTGCAAGCAGGGAAAGAATTGCTGGAGCATCTTTGAAAACATTCTTCCCTCTGAGGTTCTTAATGTCAGTAAGTAAGGATAACATTTCTATGTAAATCCAGTCCCTTCACCATTTGTATTACTGCTGCTTCTGCAGCAAATGGGTACATAACAGTTCTTCTGTAAACACTACACCAATTTCCAATTTGTGGGGAAATCTCCCTGATCTTGGTTGTTTGGCTTTATATGTCAGTGAAAACTTTTAAACTATCTAATAAAAATAACTAGTTACTCTTTTAAAATTAACTTGATTTGTAACCTAATAAATTTTACAAAGTAATAAAACCTCAAGAAAGGCTTTTTCTGCTCTTAAGTAGAATCTTTAAAGTTTGATTAGTTTCCAATGGAAAGCTGTCGAGTTGAGCAAAGAGTCTGTCTTCACAGTTTATGAGGGTGCCATTTGGTAACCTGAAGGTGGCAGATGTGAAGGCCAAAAGTGGAGGACGTTAGTGGGGCCAGGACTGGGGGTTTCCAGATGCTTTCCTGATGGGCTCTCTGTCAAAGTCTTTCTTCTGAGGAACGTGACTCTGTGCAAGTGGCTATAGATCTTAGAATAAATATTTCATTAGTCATGATGGTTTTGAAAACTTAAAGCTGTGAAGGACACATTGGAATCTCTGTGATTTATGATAAAGCTGAAGGAAACTTGATCATTTCAGTCCTGCCATATGTAGCTGTGTGGCATGTGCAAATGAATTGAACTAGCAAACCCTGCAGATTTTGTTTCTTGATTAAAAAAAAAAAAAAAAAGGAGTCTTAAGTCAGATCAGCTAACAGGCAATTTGAAACAGGGATTTAGCAAGGCAGCTGTTTTAGATGAAATTCCTTCCAAATGGTTCTCTCTTCCTTCCCCCTTCCATATTTTTTTCATGAGGACTCACAGCAGCTTTTCTTTCAAAACTTTCTTAATGATGCATATCAGTGATTAAAAAAGGACAACCTGCATGGTCCTGTAGGTGCATATTTACTTCTCCATCACTTTGCTCCTGGAGGGTGGGTAGTGTGTCTTAGCCATCCTTGTAAGCCCACCCACTCTTATGCTCTGCATATATTCCTTTGTATGAAACACACAAAGCATTTAGCATGGAAGCTCAATAAAAAAGTACAGATGTGCTTTTTTAGTTATTAGATGTCAAACTTCATACAGTAGTGAGATAGTCAAACCAGTTAGAACCCAGGTCTCCATACATGTAACTCCAGATATGTAACATTTTTTTTATTATACTGTGATAGGAATTTAACAAATTTTATTGAATAAATGAGTGAATTAATCCTCTTGTTAATTGTATTTCTGGCATTGCAGATTACAGAACAGTACATTTAGAGAACTTAAAATCTGAAATTCAGGTGAGTACTTCTATTCTAGAAAAACATGAATCTTTGACTCCTGTCTTCAGCAGCCCAACAGCAGACCAGCCTGGCCAAAGGGAGGGAGTTATTCATAGGCACTGACCAGGTCATTTGAAAAAGAACTTCATTTCTCGATACGTTCAGTCCATCTGCATTTGCCTACGATGACAGGTGCTGTGATGTGGTCAGACTCACTGAGTGAATGTTCTGTTCTCTGTGGCACACATCCACATTCCCTTGTCCAAAACCCTTGGGCAAAATTTCAAAATATTTTGGATTTAGAAAGGAAATACAATGAGTATTCTGAGTAAGTATTATGTGTATATAGGTCTGAGAGGGTGCTATGAATAAAGATCTCTGCAGTGAAATTAACTTCTTGTTTTTCAGTAGAATTATGTCTGTAAGTAGCCTCACATCAGATTAGAACAGACTTAAATTGCCCAATGAGCTTTGGAGCCAAACTTACAAAAACATTATAATTTCAGAATTTAAAATTTTAGAATTGTGGCTAACAAATTATGGACTTGTTTCCCATTTAAAAATTCAGCCCTATGTAAACATAGAGAGGACATTCTTTGAATGACTTTTAATCATTTGGAAAGAAAACACACTCATCCCACTTTCTCTGTCTTGTGCCAAAAGAAGAAAAAAAGTTGGTGTTTCTTTTCAGATGGAAGAAGCATGTCTAGAAGGAATGCATTTCTCCACTCAGTCTCAACTTAAAAATCTTATCTTTACCCAAGACAGCAATCATGTTGGAGTTTTTTAATGCCCATATGAGTGAACTTTGTAACATGCATTTCCAAAGAAATCTACATTTCATTTTTATTGCATGTCAACCTGGTATCTTTTTAAAATTTTTGCCATGTTTTTATTGGTACATTATAGTTGTGCATAATGGTGGGATTCATTCTTACATATTTGTACACACATACAATGTACCAATATAATTTGGCCAATAGCATTCCTGAGTATTTCCCCTTTCCTTCCCCTCCTAACTCCCCCAGTCCCTTTTCTCTACCTATTTTTCTTCAATTTTAATGAGAATCCCTCCTTTCTTTCCCTTTCTCTTCTAGCTTCAGCATATAAGAGAAAACATACAATCCTTGAGTTTCTGAGTTTGGCTTATTTCAGTTAAGATAATATTCTCAAGTTTCATCCATTTTCCTTCAAATGACATAATTTTATTCTTTAAGATACCTGGACATATAATAGCTATTTTATTCATTATTTGCAGATTTCTTATTAGTGTCATTAAACAATCCAATTTGTTATTATGGGCAGTCCAGGCTCAATTCTTTGGAAAACATTGATTTTTTTAAAATACTTTCTTTTATCTGAAGCTGCAATTTGATATGTGTTCTTCATGTGAGTGGTTTATACAGAAACATTATGGTTGTTGGAAATAGTATTCAAGAAATATCATTTTTTAAAATAAATACTGAGGAGTGGGATAGCTGGGTCATATGATGATTCCATTCCTGATCTTTTGAGGAATCTGCATATTGATTTCCATAGTCAACCAGACATCTTATCTGACATGTATCAGGTGTACAAACATCATCTTCAGCTAAGCTTTTCTTCTCCCAAGCAGTTCAATATCTGCAGCACTTCTCTATGAAATGTGACAATAACACATAAGAGTGTCAGAGGTCAGGTGACAAAGATAAAGTTTCCCTGAAATGTGTTCAGTAACTAAGAGTTCAACTAACTACGATTTGGGGTGTTTTTGTTGTTGTTGTTGTTGTTGTTGTTTGTTTGTTTTGCCCAATTCAGTCATATTCTCTTAAGACTGGACCAATGCAGGAAAGGAGTCAGCACAGATGCCGTCTGCCTTGGAGCATCCATCAGTGCAACCTGAAGAAGGGAGTAGCAGGGTAGAATGCTTTAAAGAATGACTCACAAGCCCTACTCCTTGAAATCAGAATCCAAATTTTCTCCATGTCATTTTTTTGAAGTTCAAAGAGAGTTATTTTCTTAAATTGCATTTTATTTCTCCGGGAACATCTGCCCTGCTGGTTTCATCTTGTGTGTAAATGAGTTACAATAGCAACAATTTCTGTCACCCTTGTCACTGATCTGGAATCAAAGATACCAGAGAGCCTCTTGAGAAAATGTAGAGAGAACTGTGGATTCTGTGAAAATATGAGTTCTGCATTGCTTCTTCTCAAATAAGATTCTGAAAAATTAATATTTCCTTAACACTATCTCCAGCAACCACAATGTCTTGAATAAACCACTCTTAGGAAGAACTCACATCAGATGTGCAGCTTCAGATAAAAGGAAGTATTTTAAAAATCAGTGTTTTCCAAAGAATTGAGCCTGGACTGCCTCTTAAAGCAAACTGGATAAACTAATGCCACCAGTACGCAATCAACTGCAGATAATGAATATTTATATGCCAAGTTATCTGAGATCTCAGATTACAGAAGTTAGCGAAATGAGATTAGGTTATGTGGGAAGGGAAGAAAAAGACTAACAGATATTTATCACTTCTTTAGTTTGAGTCCTTTAGCTCATCTGACTTTTCTCCTTCTCTCCAACCAGCAGCCATAGTCATTATTTGCAAATGGACACCAAAATATGTTACTCCCTGTTGACTCTTCTTTGGCTTCTTCCCACTTCACTGAAGAAATATTAAAAATTCTTAGCACATCCACAAGGCTCTGTATGAACAGGCAAATATCTAGCTCTGCAGCCTTAGCAGGTGCCACCTACACCCTAGTTCACAGGCTCTCTGACTTTCCTCTTGTTCTTTGCACGTGCCACTGTCTTTCTTACCTTCCAGCCCTTGCATATACAATCTAACATGCCCTTATTTCAATTTGTTGGTCTTTGAGTGTCTATTTAAATGCTCTATCTTCCAAAAAGTTCCACCAGATTGCATAGACCTATTTTTTCATAATACCTTATAAAAAGATGTGCTTTTCTTTAATATAATTCCTTACCACTTTTATTTATATGGTTATTGGTGTGATTATGGAGTCATTATTTCTCTACAAGTTTCTCTTAGGCCTAGAATTGAGCCTGCTATGCCTTACCAGATTTTCAGTGCCTAACAAAGTTCCTTGCTGGGAGCCATTAGCCAAGTAGGTCTGACAATTTCCTTGCCAGCGTACCCCATGTTGCAATGACATTGAATGTAGGTGACCTTGCTCAAGGACCAGGGCGGATTAGGGTGTTCCCAGTTTAGGATAATCCAGTTTAGGGCGTTCCAGGTTTAAGATTATTCCTCCTGGGAATAGGGCGTATCCTGCTGCCTGAGTTCCCCTTGAGTTCTCACGGGATTCAGACAGTATATTTTGGGAGACAGAAGCCCAGTGGAGGTGGATTTGGGCAGAGAACGTGGATTTCCCCAGAACGTGATTGTAGACGGCTGGTGTGAGTTCGGGAATAAAGAGTTGCTGTTTGAATCTACAAGCTGTGTGGTGGCTCGTGATTGTGTGCCCAGCCAGACTGCGGCATTTGCGCCCAGCCAGACTGCGGCAGTTCCTCGAACACATATAAAGTATTCAATGAATATTTAGATAAATGAGACACACGATATATCATAGGTATATTTGCTCACTCACATATTGAGTCACTTGTTTCTGCCTTCTGTGTCTGTCTTAGAGGTGGAATGAGACCAATAAAATCTGTGTCATGAGTTGAGATGAGGGCCGAGGCTCATGGAGAAAGGACCAGCTGAGGAACTCTCCTTCAGACTCTCTCCCAACCAGTGCAATATCTGCAGCACTTCTCCATAAAATGTGACAATGACACATAAGAGGGTATCAGAATTAAGGTGAAAAAGGTAAATGTGGCCTGAAGTATGCTAATTAGTTTAAGTACACAGTAAATTTCTCAGCTGATATCAGGCTCCATATGAACTTCTAATGTAACCCATGCTGTTAGGAAGGGAAAGACCTCTGAGTTTCCAAACATCTCCAAAATGGTAGGATCACTGTGACGAATGAATAACAGAAATTCCTACAATTATGTTCCTCTCTAGAACACAGAAGACAACGTTGATTTTAAATTCCTGGTTGTGAAAAACAGAATGTTTCATTAGAATGGGGAAAGAGTTGCACCTGAGTAATTTCCTGGGCAAAGGAGTCTGACCCAATACACGGATGTATTTCTATCTGTATCCCCATGTATACGACATACATGTCATTTGATAACTGCTTAGGGTAAATGAGTGCTGACACAAGCAGATAAAGACACTGCAGAATGATGCTGGGGAGTTAGTCTGAAATAGCTTGATGCCTTCCAGATTCAACAAAAAGCTTGCACCAAAGTAAGAGCATCCATTATTTTAAAGAGAAGAAGGAAGGAGATGGGAACAGTGATTAATCCCTTGGCCTTTAAAGAGTGGATGTATTCATCTTGCAGTGGAGGGGAGATTGGGATGCAGACCATTTCTGATTGGACTTTTTTTTTCACTGCCTACTCAACCATGGTTCAATGCTAATGTGTGCATGAGTGTGTGTGTGTGTGTGTGTGTATGTGTGTGTGTGTGTTAAGAGGAGTGGAATGTTACTTCAAATAAATAATCTTGCAGCCGCCAACAGCTGTTCCTGATTTCCTTTAATAATCCGTGACAAAAATATTGAGTGTACAGTAATGCAAACAGCCAAACAATGAAATGAAAGCAGGCAGAAGCAATCACTTGCTCTAACTCCATCTATTTTATTTGACTGCACCCAGTGGGTCAAGATGTTGAAATAACCATTACTGTTGATGAGACAGAAAGGTTGTGTCTGTGGCACATTCTTTGATGTGTCATATATGTTTTTCTTAAAATCCATTCTTGAGTTGAAAAGTTAGAAGTCAATATATTTAACTTTTTTTTTAATAAACGCGATCTTTCTTTCTGTCTTACTAATTCATCTTATTTCTTTTTTCCTTTGTGTCATTCATTCTAACTTTTTCATTATTAACTCAGCCAGAACTTGGGGAACCATATCCTATGAAGAGAGTATACTTAGATGAATTGACAAGTGTATTATCTTACTAGTTGATACCCAACTTCCTCTTAGATTGGAAATTGCCTTCTGTCAGGAAAAAATATCACACCATGTGCCCTCCACTCAGCTGCACCATCTTTCCACAAACACCTGGACTTTCTTGAACAGATCACTTTCCTTCTTGCCTCAGGATCTTTGCATATGCTGTCAGATGGGACTAAAGGAGACTATGAGGGCAGGAGCTAGCGTGGGGAAAGGAAATGAAAGTGGTAGATGATAGAATACTTTAAAACTTAGTGGAGAATCGTATACTTAAGATTTGTGTATTTAATTCTTTGTGTATTAATTTTCTGGGCTTCTGTAAAAAATTAACACAAGCCAGTAAGTTTAAAACAATAGAAATTTAGTCTCTCATCATCTGGAGTCTATGGCTCTGAATTCTAGATGTGGGCATGACCAGGTTCCCTCAGCAATCTCCAGGGGATGATTCATTCCTGACTCTTCCACCTGCTAGTGGCTCTGGGCATGCATTGTCTTCTGGCCACATCTCTCCTCCAGTCTCTACCTCTGTGGTCACATTGCCTTCTCCTCTTCATTATTCTTTTGTTAAGGACACTTGACCTAGGACTTAGGGTGCATCTGTATAATAAGGGCTAATTTCCTCATCTCAAATCATCTACAAAGATGCTTGTCCCACACTGCTACATCGATGTTCATAGCAGCACAATTCACAATAGCAAGACTGTGGAACCAACCTAGATGCCCTTCAATAGACGAATGGATAAAAAAAATGTGGCATTTATACACAATGGAGTATTACTCTGCATTAAAAAATGACAAAATCATAGAATTTGCAGGGAAATGGATGGCATTAGAGCAGATTATGCTAAGTGAAGCTAGCCAATCCCTAAAAAACAAATGCCAAATGTCTTCTTTGATATAAGGAGAGTAACTAAGAACAGAGTAGGGACGAAGAGCAGGAGAAGAAGATTAACATTAAACTGGGATGAGAGGTGGACGGGAAAGGGAGAGAGAAGGGAAATTGCATGGAAATGGAAGGAGACCCTCAGGGTTATACAAAATTTCATACAAGAGGAAGTGAGGGGAAAGGGGAAAATAATACAAGGGGGAGAAATGAATTACAGTAGATGGGGTAGAGAGAGAAGAGGGGAGGGGAGGGGAGGGGGGATAGTAGAGGATAGGAAAGGCAGCAGAATACAACAGACACTAGTATGGCAATATTTAAATCACTGGATGTGTAACTGATGTGATTCTGCAATTTGTATACGGGGTAAAAATGGGAGTTCATAACCCACTTGAATCAAAGTGTGAAATATGATATATCAAGAACTATGTAATGTTTTGAACAACCAACAATTAAAAAAAAAAAAGATGCTTGTCCCAAATAAGTTAACATTTACAAATTTGAGGAATTATAACTTGGTAATTTTGGATGGCCCTTATTCCCTTATTTTGCTAATTTTGTGAAACTATTTTCAATGTGTTGTCTTGAGTTTCTTTTAGTATTCTTTCTGGTTTTCCTATACTGTAAGCTTGTACTTATGTATTTGTACATTCTTTATTTTTTTCATAATTAGTCTAGCTAATGAACTGGAATTTTATAGACTTTTCAAAGAAAAAAAACTCATGACTTTGTTTTTTAATTTTGTAATTTTATATTCCAATTATTTTAGAATAAAATTTTTCACTTGTTTTATTATTTCTATGTTTGTTAGTTTTGTTGTAGCATTTTCCCTAAACTTTTAATTTAGGTGATTAATTCATCTAATTTTTATTATTTCTTGTGTAATGACAACTTTTTGACAAAACATATAGCTTTAATAAGTGTTTTTTTCTTTTATCTAAAGTGTTTTTAAAGAAAGATTCTTCCAATTTAGAGGTAGCATGCTATTTTGTTTCCTAATTTCTATATGAATTTTAGAATGAACACATAGTTATGAGAGATTGTTACCCTTATTATTACCTTAACGGATTTGTTGGGTTTTCTTTGTGGCCGAGGTTCATGACTGTTCCAGGAAAACTATTCTACTTTCGAGTTAAAAATCAAATAGAACTGTCTTACTAATTATGTTACTTATGTGTCCCATGTCTTTAGTTATTTTTTAAACTTGATGAAGAACAAAGTGATAGCAAATGAAAGTCTTCTTCTCTTAGTGTGATTCTTCTTATCCTTGGATTTCCCATACTATTTGCCTTGTGATTATTAATGCTAAAGCATCTGACATGTGGATATTAATGCTAAAGTATCTGACATATTCATAACTGTGAATATAACTGTTAATTTCATCCCTTCTCAGTCTAAGTTGCTCACAGTTCTATCACCTACTGCATTTTTCTCTTGATTCCCTCCAGTATTCAGATCATGCCTCTGCTTTTTCAACCCGTTTGCCTACATTTTCTTCCTTTCTCTATTTTGATTTTCAACAATTCTGAGATACTTTGCATTAAGTACCTATTATATAAAGCATATGACAAATTTGCTTTGTAATTCTAAAAAAGGCCTTTTCATTTTACTAGGGAAATACATTTCTGAATATGTCTATTAGTAGAAAAATAATGTTTGATCTTCGGTACATGTAACATCTGATGCCATCATCTCTGTTTTTATCCTGACCTTTTATTTTTTATAAGACCTGCACTTTCTTTCCTTTTGCATATCTTGATTCTTATCATTTGAAAGGCTCCCTCGTCTGTTCTGCTTGATTGCCATTACACAATATCCTTAATTCGATATTTCTTTCGAAAGACTGTTAATTCCTTCCCTCCTATGATCAGTGACAACGCATTGTTCTATTTCCCACTCCCTTTTCTGGCACCATCCAATTTTTGTCTGATCATATATGTTTTGTCCTAATATTTGCTTTTCTGTCTTTAAATATGCTTCATCCTTGGTAACTTCACCGTATGGACTTAAATAACTTTGCATTCCCACCTCGTGAGTTCAGGGTTGCCTCTGATGGCTTAGCTTTCACTTATCTCCTTCTGAGCCAAGCAGGCTTCCTTGACTTGGAGAGCCCTAAGGCAGAAGAGCCCAGAGCCTGCACAGACCAGAGCACAGCTGCAGAGGTGTGTCCAGGGATGCGATGGGAGGGCGAAGGTCATGAGCATGTGCTCTGGTGTGCACAGCAGGGTGGGTGTTAATTCATGCAGCATCAGTCCAGCTTTGATATCATCCTTGAGCCTCAGGTTGCATCACCTCTATGACATCAGCCAGCGTGGGAAAGGCTGTGACAAGGGCTGATCAGTTCACACTGACTATCTTCTGGCTTATCTTCTCTCTGTGTTCTGATAAACAGCAACTGTTGCTGCTGTTCTTGTTGCCATGAGAACAAACATGGCCACGTGACTTAGTGCACTCAAGCTATTGCCCAAACAGGCTTCAACGGGAGATGGGTCTGAAACTAGATCTAGTCCATAAGAAACACTGGTTGAAAAATGTAGTTTGGGTTGCCAATATAGCTGGTTAATAATGACTGTGATAAATAAGTCTTTAAGAGAATACATCATTTTAAAAAAAATGATTTCTCTGTCCTTTTCCCAGCCTAAAATACATGAAATTAAATAAACCAATTTCTCATATTGCTTAGATATGTCTATTTTTCTAAATTGCAGTTAGTAAATTCATGTGACCTCGGGCCTCACATCTTGATTAAAATCTTGCCTTTGTCCATATGACCACATGACCTTGGGCAAGTTACCCAAATTTTTGGTAACTCATTTTTTTCATCTGTAAAATGGAAGTAATAATAGTACTTATTTTATGCTGTTACCAAGTAGTTTTTTCAAAATAATATATGAAGAATGTTTTATTACAATGTCTAGGCCATTGAGAATATTGTGCATATGTTACCTCTTATTATTTTTGTTATTTTTACTATATTCCCCTGATTAGGTAAGGCACCCTTCTTACAAGTGTCTGTAATGCTTCCTAAGAATTATCTTACTTACAATGACTTGTCCACTATGTGTCTTACTTCGGGCTGTACTGTGCATGAACACAGGGTCCCTGTTTATCTAAGCCACAGCTTTTTCCAGCTCCTGGTAAGTAGTAGAACACAGTGGGGTTCAATAAACACTTTGTTACATGAATGGATGAATCAATCAATCATTAAATCATTCCTGCTAAATGAGCTCCCTTTATGTGCCAGTTTTTTAAAGTAAAATATATAAATGATTTAACTCACTCACTACAGAGAAACACTCACTCCTCCTATAAGCTTTGAGTTTACCTTTCATAACTAGACCTATGCCTTTCATGATGAGCTATAGATCAGATTGATAGATAAACCTACCCCAAAATGCTCCTCCCTGACCACCACATACAAATTGATCCAAATTACTCACATGTGTGATTTTTTATTATTATTAAATGATCTAGACTGTGTGATCATTCAGGCAAAATCTGGACAGATTCTCAAATCTGTTCCCCCTGTTTCTTTTATCTTAGAAAATAGTCACCAATACTTTTGCTGCTATATGAATAAAGATGGGTTAATTTCTCTAAATTCTCTGATGTAGATAATTACTTTTTTGGCCACTTGCCACTCTTTTTCAATCGAGTGCTCCCACAGCTGGAACTGATAAGCTTCAAACTGAATGCAGAGATACTGACCCAAAGATTTTTGGTTTTCTGGCAATCAGAGGTGACTCGGGAGTATAGTCACCGTGGTGAGGCAGCTTTGGATGACATGAAATTGTCCTTTGCCAGGGACTTGGGATTCCTTCCAAGTACATAGAGACACTCTGAATTCAGCTGATGCATTCTCAGCAGCATGTCTGATACAGAATTGTGGAGAGGGCAACAGCGGAAGGGAACTAACACTCAGAGAGCTCTGATCTGCCAGGCAACATCTCATTTAATCCTCACACCTGTCCTTTGCATCCTGTAATTACACCTCTTTTAGATGGGAGGCAACTGAGAACCAGAGGGTTGCAGTTACTTTTTCAGGGTCTAGATAGAAAGAAACAGATGATCTTTGACCACACCTCACTGCTGACAGTAGGGGCTCCTCCCAAGTCCCAATTGTAAGTAACCTGAGCTTTGCTTCTTCCTTTTCCCCTTCCAGGGTCAATGCTTACATTGAGCGCTTCCTCTATTGCTTTCACTGACCCTTCAACCTCACCTGCCTACAGACATGGGTCTTCCTGCTGAACGCCCTGTTTACATGGGGCTTCTATAACCTTGTCCTACCTTGGGACAGTAATTTACAGAAAGTAATTAATGGCTTGCTTTGGTATTTGCATTTTAATAAATGTGTTGATTTCAGCGTATGAGATATACGCTCCTCCTTGCCTGGTCATTTTCTCTCTGAGTTTTTCTTCATATTATGTTTTTACTTTTCAGTTTCCTTTGCTGGCTCAAATCCCAACTTCCTGCTCTTTTCCTCTTTTCTGAGCTACACAGTTTTCTCCTCTATCTGAATTCACACTTTTAGGACTTTCACTATTGATTCAATGCAGGTGAACCTTGTCTCTGCTTCTGACTTCTCTGTTGACCTCAAGACCTACATTTCTAACATCCAGCTGGACATCTGACTCAGTCGGGCTTGGGCATTCTGGTTTTGAGAGGGTGGCTTAGTATCCATTCGGGAACTTTCACTCCAGCTCTGTACTATTTGTTCATCTCTAAATGGATGCCAAACCAGTGCTTCAAAATCAACAAGCCCAGACTTGTCTTGGTTCCATTGTTTGATGAATGTTATCATTAGTCACCCAAACTTAAAACCTTTGTCTTTCTGTTTTCTGGAAATGCCCACATCTATTAGGTCACTGCATTTTTTTGGATTCTATTTAACCATAGCCAGCCCCTTTTCTCATGGGGCTTCTGTTAGGATCCCCGTTAATCTTAGCACCTTTGGCTTGACGCCATCCTGTAACCCTCTAATGAGTCTTCATTCCTCCCTTTCTCTGCAAGTCCATTGACACTGACATCAGTTATTTTTCTAAGTCCCAGATCCTATCATCTTGTTTCTCATTTACCCTAAATCCTCTAGTTTCACATCATTGCCTCCAGAACACAAATCCATGGTGGGGTCCTTCAGAAATCAGCTCAATCTACCCTTCTTTCTAGTCCTACCAACAAGTCTTACCCTTGAGCTATGCCACACCAACTGTGGCTTACCGCCTCCATGCCTGCACTCCTGGTGTGCTCTTTTACCTCCATGATTGTTTCTTTTGCTGAGAAGAAGCTTTTTAGTTTGATCTATCCCACTTATTGATTCTTGATTTTATTTCTTGCACTTTAGGAGTCTTGTTAAGGAAGTTGGGGCCTAATCTGACATGATGAAGATTTGGGCCTACTTTTTCTCCTGTTAGATGAAGGGTTTCTGGTCTAATTCCTAGATCCTTGATCCACATTAAGTTTTGTAAATGGTGAAAGATAGGGGTTTTATTTCATGGTGCAACATATGGATTTCCAGTTTCCCCAGCACCATTTGTTGAAAAGGCTATCCTTTCTCCAATGTATGTTTTTGACGCCTTTGTCTAGTAGGAGATAACTGTATTTATGCGGGTTGGTCTCAGTGACTTCTATTCTGTACCATTGGTCTACTCGTCTATTTTGGTGTCAATACCATGCTGTTTTTGTTACTATTGCTCTGTAGTATAGTTTAAGGTCTGGTATTGTGATGCCTCCTGCTTCACTTTTCTGGCTAAGGATTTCTTTGCCTATAGGTCTCTTCTTTTGCCAAACGCATTTTATGATTGCTTTTTCTAGTTCTGTGAAGAATGTCATGGGATTGCTCAAAACACTTTTGGTCCTTGCTCCAGTTCTCTCTTTTAATACCCTCATCCTCTCCCCATCAGAAATTCATTGCTCCCTCATTTATTTTCTATTACACCTTAGTTAAAATCATATAAAAGCTATCTTTCCATTATCTTTCAAGCCTTTTAGGCTGACACTGTCTCCTAATCATTTGTGTAATTGTGCTACCCAAAATAGTTCTAGACAAATTCCTAATTAATTTCCAAATAGGTTATCTTTTAGATTTAGAAGTCTATCAGTAAGGATCACATATAAATATTTTATTTTAAAATTATATCATTTCATTGTTGATTTCACTTAGAGTTTATGAATTATTAGCACCGCTGTAAAGATAGAAGAAGGAGGTGCTATGGAAATATCTGATAAATATCAACTAATGAAATTATGAAATATTTTAGAGTCAAATTCAATACTTCTCATCTTTAATGCTGTTTTTGAGACTTGGACTAACTAATACAAAGTCATCAGCCAAAAGTTACTATAAATTCAATTAAACTCAGATGAAAGAAAAAAAAATAAATTTAGTTCTTCACTAGAAACATATCAAGTGTTCAATAGACACATATGGCTGGTGGTTACTTGACAATTCTGTCACTACAGATAGGACAGTGCCACTCTAGTCCCTTTTCTTTTCTCCCTTGCAGCATTTGCCACGAAGAGAAGCTTCTGCTGCCTTTTTGGTGTTTTTGTTCTTAATTTGATTGGCTTCTGCAAGGTCAGTTCTGTGGTCTGGGCTGTGTCCGAATGAGCAAGAAGCATGTGATTTTCCCAATAGCTTTTATAAACTGGATTCCTTTCTTCCATGTCCTCAGAATTTCTTTCAATCCACCTTCTTCTTAGCTGAGATCATACAAAAATGACTCACTTCCATGTGATGCTTCCTTGAAGAATGAAACAATAAATTATATGCTTTTATGTAAATCCAGGACACATCGTAATTATGAGTCCATTTGGCTCCCATTTCATTTATTCTTCATTTCTTCTGGCTTAGTTATCAGCATAAGTCAAATTTTGCCCACAAATGGAACTAATAGCAGAGAAACCCAAGGACAATTTCATCGACTTAGAAGGGATGGAAGCAGAGGAAGAGAACACTTGTTTCACCACCTTTTCTTCTTAAATGCACACACACTGATGCTGTTTTACTACTTGAAAATGAGGACATTCAGGTTCTTATAAAAGCCACAGGGTACTCTAATGTTAAGATCTCTTGTCAATTGAACATTCTGAATAAACATTTTCTCTTACCTTAATATATAGGAACCTTGAACTTGTTTTTTAGAATAGCAAAGTAATAATTTCTATCTGTTCTAATTCAAGGTTCTGCACCTAGTTACAATATTATTTCACATATTCTATTTGCTTGCGAAGTCATCTGTTTGTATGTGTAGCTCCCCGACTATGCTGTGATTATTTAACCCAGTTCTGTCCACTCATTTTTTTTTCAGCCCCAGTGTGCTTCTTGTTGGACATTGAGTAGAAATGGATTCGAGTTTTGCAATTGCTTTGCTTCCAAGCAGGGAAAAGAGAGATTGAAGGAAGTTCGCCACCTTTCTATATCCAAGATAAAAATACAGTTAGCACTTTACTAAATTCCAGCAGGATAACTGACAGGTTAGGGCTTCAAATCTAGCCTGAGGCAAAATTAGGGTTTTTATACAAGATTTTCTCTTTTGAGCATCTTTTTTCTTTATATGCAAGTCCTTGATCAAGCGAAGGTTTTGAACTGATTACAACTTTAAGAGGCCCAAAGATTTAAAGACCCACTATGATGTTGATAATGGTGTTTTATGTGAGCCAGGTATTACTCAGAGGGTGAGCACAGAATCCTAAAATTTCTACCACCTCCGCAGCTAACTGTTCCCCAGTCACTAGTCCACACTGCTACAGCTGATCTCAAATGGAGAAAAACCCTGAAGATAAAAACAATTCATTTAGCTTTGAGATCAGAGTCTAAAAGCTATATTAAAAATAATCACATTTTCCTCCAGAAAGGAAAGGATTACAAAGTCTTTCCAGCTTTCATCAACCACGCTTTTAACTCCTATAGGACAAAGGCTGACATGTAACTGAGACCAGTGGTTAAACCAAAACCATGATTTAGCTTTTATTTAGCTAATCAATGATTTAATAGCTTAAGCTGGACTTTTAGGACTACATTTATTTTCAATCTTCTTTATCAACAGAATTTGATCTATTACATGGCCAAACTAACTACAGAAATTTGCTCATTAAAAAGATTGAACAAATAAAGAAAGAAGAGTAGAGGGAAATCAATTAAAGTGCCAGAATAAAGACAGAGCCATCGATGTTGGGAAGCTTCAGGAAGTCTGCACATCATATAGAGATTTTTTTCTAAAGCTTCCTTTTAAAAGGAGATATTGATCTGTTTTTGGACAAAAGCAAATGTATTTTCTCTAGGCCCACTTTATGGTTCCTAAAGCTATCTGATTTTTTTTTTTCCATATTCTTTTCTTGGTCTGTTACCAAACCCTCTCTGTGTAATTTATAAATAATGCACAAAGCTGTGGTACAATGTCTACTGAGACCAGGCCAATGCTTCCCTGAGTTAGATCTGCTCATTTTTCTTTCTTGTTTGTAACTTTCCTCATCTTTTTTGATTACAGCTTAATATAAAAAGTGAAAAAAATTATACCCATATATGTACATGCACACACACACACACATATACCCACATATGCATACATAGCTCAGCAGAAATGTGTAGGCAATGAATTTTTATTATGCTCATGTCTAATCTGATTTGCACAGGCAACTTAGGGTGTCATTTTATGAAGCACAATTTTATCAAACCTTATACTATGTCTCTACAACACACAACGTAGACACAACATAGCTGGTCAAACTATGCTGCTGATTCATCTACTTAATACCCAAATTGACATCCTGGAAATTCTAGGTGTACTCTGCACTGAACAAGCAGGAAGCCTAGTGCCTGGTGGGAAGCACCTTGACAGGCAACTGAAGAATCAACCTTGGGAGCATACGCTTTGGAGCATTAAGCGACTGTGAATAGCAGATAAGCATCCAGACTCTCTCAAGAGTCTATTTTCCTCTTAAAGAGCATAGATGCCAATAGTGGTAGGTCAAGGTTACATTTTTTACACATTTGGCCTCCCTCTTAAACTACAGGATGTAAGTGCCCCAGACAATGCATGCTTAGAATTGACAGTTACATGAAATTTGGAGGAGAGTAGTGATTGTGCAACCAGATCACAGAGGCCAGCCACATTCCAAAGACTCTGCATCGACTCAGCATCTGGGATAGTTTAAAGCTCAGAGCAAAAGCGAATGGATTTTGACAAAGGCAGAGTAATACACATGAAGTTCAAAGATAATACAAACAAACCCATATAGCCAGTGACATTGTATGTGAAGAGACGCCTTTAACAGGAATAGTCCGAGGCAGGTCTGCACAGCCCCTTGGTGTCTAGACATTTGGGTGGATGGAAACTAATGAAATGTTCCAAACCTCTCTCTCTGTACTAATGGAATCTAGCTGCAATGACTCAGCCTGTGTCTTAAGCAAAACATTTCCTTCTCTTCCTCCTCCACTGGTATACAAATTTCAGAGTTAACAGTTGGGGTGGGAGAGTTACAGACAACATCTGAGCCATGTATGAGAACCAAAATGGGCCAGGGGTCCTGAACCTTAGCTGAGTGTTTCCTTCCTGTGCAGAAGCTCTCTTGGTCCACAGCTCTAAACATTCTGGTGCTCTCCAGTCATCTGCAGAGGTGAAGGGAACCTCTACCAATGGAGCCTCTCAATCGGTAACTGAGTGTGCATAAGGCAGGGTCTTCTCTTGACTTCCATCTTTGTTGGCCTCTCTGTTGGGATTTAAAACTGACTTCCAATTAAATACAGATTCAGGACATCCTTGTCTTTTTCCCTCTTTATTAGATTTTTGGAGTTAATGATAACTAGTTTATGAGATCCATTCATGATCTAGTTGAAAGCCATCCCTCTAGGGTCACCTTCCTCTGGGGGTTAAGAATTGAATTTGGATTTTGAAAAGGAAAATTGTAAGGGTCCCGCAAAACGTCGGAGAAAGAGACCACCAAGTGACCACTCATGCAATTGGCAGAAGGGGGATTTATTGAACCAGCATGCTGGGGCTCCGTGCCCACTCAAGAAGGGAAAGCAGCCAGAGCCCCGAGCAGGGGCTGAGCACTGCTTAAGTACACTTTTTGGGGAGGGCGGAGGGCTTTGTATACATCAGAACAAATCATCATGAGGCGCGGAAAAATTGAACAACAACTCCTAAACATGATTAGTTCATTCATTGGCGGGAACAGGTCAGGCTGGAGTGATAGGTCATTCCTAAGGAGGGGGTTACATTTAAACTGATTGGTCCAGGCCCTGCAATGCCTACGTGCGACCACACAGAGCCTTTATTAAACAACCAAATAGTCAGGGGAAATATTTACTGGGCAGTTCCAAGCATTGTCTTAACAGCTACAGAAATTTCAGGTTTTGCAGGTAGCATAGGAACCTAACAATACCTAATCCTTTACATTTTAACTCAGACCTTGCAGCTTAGAAACTTTACAACACCCGGTCTTTTACCCTTTAACTTCAATTTCTTTTACCCTTACAAAATGATTAACATATATGCACACATTTTGAATGAGGCAAAAAGAAACTATTGCCATTTAATTCGTCTGAAATACAATAAAATCAGATTTTAAAGTAATGATATTTGAAAATCAATCTCTTGCCAACAGGAATGGCTAAACTTCCAGGATGGTGTCCACAGTAGAGAGCAAGGTAAACATTAAAAGAAATAATAATAAGCTGCCCACTGAGTCTGTCTAATACTTCAAAATGCTTTTTTCTTCCATCAATAAGACACTTTTTGTAAGAAGGCAGTTACTTCCTAAAATCAACTCTGAAATATTTGGAATGTGCCTCAAACACACAATTTCTTTCAGTTGAATATGTGTGATGTTAAGTTCTTCAGTACCACTTCTTGGGGCTTCATGTGTCATTGAAAAACCAGCCTCTACCTCAGAGCAAAGCCTGTCCAAGGAAGCGATATCACCTTTGTCCTTGGAAAGACCCACGGAGCACTCCTAGGCACATCCCCACCCTGCTAAGTTGTTTATCTACAAATAACAGGAGAGATCTGCTGTGTCAGGTGTCCCTGACTCAGTCAGGCTAGGTGGGGATCCATAGCAACCCCCTAGCAGCCACCAATCAGCATAAGACAGGGAAATACCTGGGATGCCAGATGACCCTCCCAGTAGTTTATGGTGGTTGATAATGTGTTGAGAAACCATGTAGTTCAGCATGAACACCCCTCTTGGCTTAAACCAATCAGTTCAAATGAATACCCCTTTTGTACTGACCAATCACCCCTACCCAACTTGTTCCTGCCAGTGAATGTGCTAATCATGTTTTAGAGTTGTTATTTGATTTTCCCGCGGTGTGTGATGATTTGCTAAGAGATGCTATGATGTATGTGGGGGTCCCTGCCTTCTCCAAAGGTGTATAAAACTGCTGCAAACCCTGGGCTCGGGGCCTCTCAGCGTCACCAGTTGCTGTGTGTGCCCGCGGAGGACTGAGCTAGCTCACAATAAACACCTCTTTGCTGCTTACATCGATCTTGGGTCTCTGGTGGTCTTTTGGGGGTCCCGAATTCGAGCATACATCATTAGTTGATTATGCCCATTTGAATGATGTTATTCATATAGAGAAAAACCATTAAGAACACAGTATTTAGGAGTCTTCATGCATGGATGATTCTGAATTCATAAAGGGGCTTCTTGGACATTCTGGAAGCACAGAATGGTCCTTATCTTCCACCTGCTGAGTCATGCTACCTGGCTCCACTGTGGTATTAATGATTTTTATCTGGGCTCAGCAGAGAAAGAGAACCAGAAGAATGTGTAACTATATATAGAGAGAAAAAGATTTATTTTACAATATTGTCTCACATGATGGTGGAGATTTGGTAAGTCCAGATCTGGTGGAGGAGGATGACACGCTGGAGATTCAGGAAAGATTTGCCTTTTGAATAAAAAGGTAGTTTGCTAGAAAGGCAGAGAAAGCTTATGTTGCAAATGAAGTCCCAAGGAATTCCCTTTCACTCTAGGAAGTGAGCCTTTTTTGCTATCCAGGCCTTCAGCTGTTTAGATAAGGCTCATCTCCATTACAAAAGGCTATCTGCTTTACTCAAAGGCCATCAATTTAAATGTCTCTCTTATCTAAATATATCCTCACAGAATGACACAGAATGTTGGATGTAGGACCAAATATGTGGGCACTATGGACTAACCTTCACCATGACCTTGGGCAAGTTACTTCACCTTTTTGTGTCTCAATACCCTCATCTATAAAATGGGATGAATTAAAAGTTTGGGTATGTATTTTATGGGATGAATGTGAGGATTGAATGAGTTGATTTTTAGATGAAGTGTTTAGAATAGTGCCCGGCACATAGTAAGTGCTTTATATCAGAAAAATTGGAACAAAATGAACTTTCGAGAAATCAAATCCCATTTGAGATCCAGAAAGGTGAAATGACTTGGCCCAAGTTTTGAAGTTAGCTCATATCAGCGATGAGCTTAGAATTCTGACATTCTAAATACCAATCCAGCAACTGTTTGGGAAGGTTTCCCTGCTATTTCCCTTGACTGGTGAGACTCAATAATAGTCTATCAGGGGAAGTATATTATTACTGGAATTTGGAATTCCTTAGATTTTGAGATGTGCTTAAGATAAATATTTAATAATTACTATTGCAGAAATTCATTTGGTTACTTACATTTACAGATAATTTGGGGGAGAAAAATGCACCTCTCCCATGTCTGGCTTGATTCATTGAGACTGATTGGTCCATGCTTTTGCGTTTCCACATTCCCTTGGGACCGACAGAACCACACTAATGCCTAGTGACTGCACAGAGCCAACTCTCTAAGGTTCACTAGAGTCAAGGTACAGCTAATTGAAAAGATTTGCATAGTTGGAGTTGTTTTGCTTCTTCTGTTTAAAGAGAAGATCTGCATTCCATTCCAAGTCTGCTGGAAAGAGCCTTTTCTGCAGGGTCTTTTCTTCCTTCTTATGCTAAGTGTTATTCAATCTGTCATTCTAGATCAGTGTTTCTCCTAGAGATTCTTCCAAGGTCATCTAGATTATAATTACCTGGAGAGCTCAATTTAAAAAGATAAATAACTGGTTAGCACTACAGAGTCACTGAATTTGAATTTCTAGAACTGAGATTCAAGAAAACATACTTTTTACAGGTTCTTTGTGTTGATCCTTATGCCATGAAAACTGGAGGATCACCAGCCTAGATTATCTTGATCTTGCTAATAAATACTGCATCCTGTGAAAGACCTAAGCAATCTCATTCTGCTTGGGACCTCATTTTGCTCTGAAACTTAACCGCTGACCTATTGTAGTCCTGAAGTCAGGAAAATACTACAGAAAAGCTCTGTGGAAACAGTTCTCGAAAAAGCCGCAGATGGTGATCACCTAAGATAGGCCAAGATAACCACATATCTGAAATTCCAGATGGCCCCCACCTAGGTGTGGTGACCAGTATCTAAACTAGAAGCCCTGCAGTTTGGCAGGTACCCCCCTTGCAACATCCTCACAATTTAAACCAATCAGTTCAAATGAATCCCCCTCTTTTTTTTTTTTTTAATTTTTTTTAAGAGAGAAAGAGAGATAGAGGAGAGATAGAGAGAGAAATTTTTTTAATATTTATTTTTTAGTTTTCGGCGGACACAACATCTTTGTTTGTATGTGGTGTTGAGGATCGAACCCGGGCCGCATGCATGCCAGGCCAGCGCGCTACCACTTGAGCCACATCCCCAGCCCATGAATCCCCCTCTTGTAATAACCAATCACCCCTACCCAACTTGTTCCCGCCAGTGAAAGTGCTAATCATGTTTTAGAGTTTTTGTTTGATTTTCCCGCCGTGTGTGATGATTTGCTAAGAGATGCTATAATGTTTGTGGGGGTCCCTGCCTTCTCTGAAGAATGTATAAAACTGCTGAAAACCCTGGGCTTGGCGCCTCTTAGCGTCACCTGTTGCTGTGTGGTGCACGGAGGACTGAGCTAGCTCGCAATAAACACCTCTTTGCTGCTTACATCGATCTTGGTCTCTGGTGGTCTTTAGGGGGTCCCGAATTCGAGCATAACACCTGAAGCTGTAAAGCTGTATAAATGTTCATTAATGTCTGTAGGCAGATCCATCTCCACTTGTTTCATTACGTTGCATCATACTTTCCTTGCATCTGAAAACAGTTTGATTCTTCTGCATTAATAAAGTGTGACTGTGCTTACTGAGTATTTCCTGTTTTGAGTTTCTGAGTTCCTGATTATTGCTAGCTTTTCCTTATAGAGAAGCTCCAGGAAAGGTATTGCTTACTTCTAATACTGACTTTTAACATTCATGGTTTGTTACATTTAGTGCCACAAATTTTTAATCACCCCATGTAAAAGTTTCCACTTTCAAAGTACATTTCATTCCAATTACATTCTGGATTAATATCATTCGCATCCTTAAGAAATGGTTTTTTTTTAAAGGAATAGTTGGTACCACCTAAATATTGGTAGGATGATATAGTGTTACACTGAGGAAAGAAATCAAAATCATTGTATCATCAAGGTGAAAATATGCACTAGAATTGATTCAGTTACAATTGACAAGACCAAGATCAAGAACAAATTTAACACCTAATGTTTACTATATGGAAGGGACTTCTATGCCTTATTTTAATCTTCCAACAATATTATAAATTAGTGTTATTTATGTACATTTTTCAAAGAAAAAAACTGGGCCTTGGGTCATTTCTCTTGCCACCATCACGCAGCTTGTCAGGCAAGAGTGAGGATTTGAACATGGGTTTATCTGACTTCAAAGACTGTACTTTAACCTTCCTTCTTGGTTGTCCAACTCTCTGCTTCTCTGTTTGACTGGACATTGTTTATGAAGAGAGACACCACACAATGGGTCTTGGCTTTTGACACTGGTATCACTCTTGGGGAATTCATTACATGGTGACAATCTAAAATTAGAAGCATACTGTCATTATTTTCCTGCAAGGGTGTGGGGTACTGCCTGAGGCCCAGAGCATTTGAGCTTTAGAGTAGGCTCATTTCTAGTTAAACATGGACATTGTACAATACATCTGGATTTCTTCGTATTCCATTGAGTCAATTGTTCCCATGTAAATCAAGATACTAGAATCTTATCTCTTTAAGTTTGTGGTGTTTTACAAATACTATGATTTTATACTTTTGACAGAACTTTAGAACTGGAAGAAATTATCTGGTCAGGAATCATTTGGTTGTAAGGAAGAGATATGCACTCAAGCTTATTTAGGTAAAGGAAATTTTTTGTAAGGAAAATGGTTTAGATCATAGAAACCAAGTTGAAGAGTACCTAACCAAACTTCAAAGAAAGTGAAAAATCTTCATCTGTCTTCTCTCTCTCTCTCTCTCTCTCTCTCTCTCTCTCCCTTCATGGGCCAATAAATGACCATTTTAATGCATTGGTACTTCATTTTTCCCTGCCTCTGCAGATTGGCCTTCCCTCATTTTCTCATGGCCAGTCAGGGCTTACCTAGTAGCAGTACCCAGGGATGACTCACTTCAGCTGCTGGGTATGAGTTCCAAATATCAAGATGAGAACATCTTAATTGGCTGAGTGCAGACCTTAAGTTGAACATAAATCTAATTATCTAGGCAAAAAAGACTGGATAAGATTGATATTTGATATTGTCTATACAAGGAAATTATTTTAATCACTTGTGCAGAGATTTTTGTGAATTTTTCACATTTTTTGTGAAGAATTGAGAATGAATCTCTCATGGGTAAAATAGATATATTTCACCCTAGGAATAGCAACCGCAACCTTCAGTTACTCTCTCTCATCTTGATTCTGCATCTTTTGATCCTATTTTGCTCTTATTCTTTCTCAGTGCCTTCGAGTTGCCTTCCACCTCAGTCTTTTCTGGTCTTCTTGATTTCTCCTTTCTTTGAGGTGCTTTAGGCAGATTTTAAAGAGAGAAGCAAAACGAATCTAATGAAGTTATCCTATCCAGAGTTAGAGTAAGTACATAGTCATTCTTCACTGAGTGATTATTACATGACAAATCTAGCACTAAACCTTCACATCTATATTATG
The DNA here is from genome assembly GCF_001458135.2 of Marmota marmota marmota. Lineage (NCBI taxonomy): Eukaryota > Metazoa > Chordata > Mammalia > Rodentia > Sciuridae > Marmota > Marmota marmota. The sequence continues at coordinate 39,177,361 of NW_026000037.1, read as the reverse complement.
TATTCCTTACTATAAACTCACAAAACATATGAACTTATTTTTTTCATCTGAGAAAATGGAGGTTCTGGGTAAGTAAGTAGCTTCTATAAGCTTCCATGGCGAGTAAAAGGAAGAGCCAGGATTTAAATTCAGCATCCTGAGCCTGGGCCACTATGGGCTATGGCAAAGGTGATACTCAAAAATCATCACTTTCTAATTGTTTTACTACATTCTACCCATAGTATATGCATTTGAGTTTACTTGTATCTATTGTATCTTTATGGTAGAAATATTATAAATGATGTGCTACTGCACATCTATTCCAAACTCAAGTTTGTGAATATCATGTTGGTGGCTTGAAATCAGACATTTTAAGAGTATCTACACCACAGAAATTGACAACTGCTCATCTAAATGCATTCACCTTTTAAAATATATGACTGAATAGATAGCTATATTATCCACAGAAAATCTTTCTATAAGCAGAATGAGACTGTGGGCCACCAGGTTTTGACCACTGTTTTAAAGAAACGCATCTCTGGTGGAAGAATCCCAGGCAGTCCCACCAGAGCACTCATTTCAGTGCAGGCATCTGATACAACCACACATCTGCTCCATTAGGATACCTTAGGGAGCTCATAGCCCAGACCAAAAAAAAAATATATATATATATGGTGTTAAATTAATCCTAGACAATGGCTACCTGGTGCTTACATTGAGACCTGTCTGAGGCCTGGTGGAGGTGTCCTTCCCTGCTTAGTCAGGTCTTCGAATTGGCAAGCTTGAAGCCACCTTGTACTCCCCAAAGAACTGGCTGGTTCCTTGACTGAAGCACTAATGGCCAAGGGAGAAGTGATCTAGGGATTAAATTTTCGCTTACCCAGAGTAGTAGCACTTTTAATGCATACTGCCTTTGCATCTGCTTTAGACTTTGTTTATTCACTGGTTCTTTTTTCTAGGTCAATGGGAAGCCAAAGAGAAGAGGGTCTTGCAGCTGGAGGAGATAAATATGTGATGGGGCATGTGGGTGGTCATTTAATGTTGCTTTCTGGGCTGAAATGATGTGGTTTCTTATGTTGTCTGTGAAACTAGCAATTATCCTTCTCTGTTTGACTGAAGTAGTTATTTTTGGTAAAAAGCTATTAAGTCTTTTGACTAAGAACATTTTGGGTACCCTGTGGTTGGTTGGCTATGTTTAGCTCACTTGCTCTGTGACCTTGGACATATGGCTCAGCCTTTCCATTTCTTTCTTGTTAAGTTGAGAATGATAGAGTGGCTTGTCGATATCTAGACAATGCAATCAGAAAGACTTCAATTTTTTGAACTTCCAGAACATTATTTCAATTCTTCAATTCACGTTTTAGCCCAGATTAAAAAAATAAAGCAACCTTGTTTATGTATTAACAATGAACCAGGGCACCACTAATTGAATTTGTGCTTTGGACACTGCATATTTTTCATAATGTATCCAAAACTTTAGGGCAGGAACCATAGCCTTAGTTTCCTAAATATCCCTGTATTCTGATTATCTGTCTCATCTAAATGATTGTGTATTGTTTAGAGTTGGGAACCTTTGGAGCATTTCCCTTCTGTAGATTTCTAAAGTCTATTCATTTCATCTTGCCTTATGAATTTTATCAGCAAATATGATTTATTAAATACTTTTCTGTATAATTTCATTGCATTGCTATCAGGGAGACACTCAACACTTAAACAATGTCCCTGCCCTGTGGAGCCAATAAAAACAGTTTATGTGAAAAGATAATTATCTCCCCAAAAGCACTGTATAATCACAGTCAAGTAATGAGCTAGACTATAAATACAAATGAGAAGAATCTCTCTTTAACATCCACTTAACCAATCCTTTGGAATAACGTCACCTGTCTGTACATTCTGTAAAATACACTGACCTTTAAATAGCACGATGTCTGCTCAGCACTAGCTGGTCACTGTCTCGTATACCTAACTCCCTTTGCTGAATCAATTGAATAGGGTGCTGCCTAAGTTTATTTGTTCCAAACTCAGTAGTACTTATTATTAAAATCACATAATATACATTAACAAAATAGGTGGGGCTTAAAGGGGGGGCAGGTTGTGTAAAAATTAAATTGATTGTTTTATAAAGACTTGCAAACACAAATCCCTGAAAACAATTAGTAGCAAATTAAGTATTGACAAAAAAAGTAAAAGATTAGTGGGAAAACGTCACAAATATTTAGTAGGATTTTGCATTCATGATACTTGGATGATTCTTGCTCTTTTTTAAATAAACTATAACTAGGAATCATGTAAGATGCATTACAGATGAAAAAGATACTTTAGATTCTAAAGTATCCTAATACAGACTCTTAACTGCAGAGAAGACTCCTATATTCAAAAGTTTGATGGTTTAATGTATTTTTAAATTTTTACATTTGTACACTTATGAAATGTATGTAACATTACCATGTTTCCTTCTCTAGCCATTCTTTTCTTTGTAGTTGACTGATGAATCAACTACTGGTCTTGCTCTTGGTCATATTAGAGAAATTCAATTATTGACAACTTGAAAAAAGTAGAAATTAGTTGGGAGATTGATTTAAAATGATCAATGTGTTTTTTGTAATGATGGAGAACAAAGAAACATTCTTAGAAAGTAAGCACAGAAATGGTAGTAGAATGCAAAACACAGAACAAAAGTAGTAAAAATCTATGCAGAAGAGTAAAGAGAAGGGAAGAAAAGGCTGAGAACAAACTTTTCAGTGGACTTTGGAGGAGCTAAGGGAACTGATTTTAGGTAGAAGGTAGCATTGACCTAATGACTAATTTTTATCAGGATAGTGAAATTATGAAAGCAATATTTCAGGGAATTTTTCTGATAACAGTGCACAGGATAAGAAGGATAGTCAATGGCAATTATGAATTTGAGTGCAAACTCAGATAATTAGCAATGTTTACCTGAAACACTATGATGAGGAACCGGTCTGAGACTGCCTCCGAGAGAACAGTGCTGGTTTTCATTGGAGATGCTAGATGTGGGCCAGGGAGAGAAGGCTGCAGCAGCCATGCTTCCTGTTTGCTGGTTTGGGGTCAGATTAAGGGTAAATGTAGTGGCCACTTAAGCTGTTGCAATACTATGAGAAGTGAAGGAAGAAGAAATATATGAAAGACTTTCTACAAATAAATACTAATTTGGTTCCATGGATAATAAAACTAGTGATTTGAATACAATTACAAGTAGAATTTTTAACTTCTCTTTTGGGGTCAGGCAAGATTCTTCTCCTTATTCTTGACATAAGGACATCATTAGAATATAGTCATAAAGAGTACAATATTTGGAGTAAGATGGAATTCTGTTCAAAATCTAGACCAGCCATTTTGCTAGCGAAATAATTTGAAACAAATTTCCTGAACTCTGGAAGAGTTTATTACCATGCCATAAAATGGGAACTATTTTACCTAACTCATAAAGATCCAAAATATTAACTATATCATAAGGAGCTTAGAGCAGTTAGTATAGAGCCTATCACAATTGTCTAGAAAATTATATTCTTTGTGTTTAGATCATAGTCAATGAAATTCTGCCTTGAAAGATATTTTGCTAATTTAATATTACCTTAAAAATAATAGCCCATAAATTGTTGTTCTGAAAAGTGGGATTTTTCTAGGTTCTTTGCTCAGAAAAGAAACTGAGCTAACTCTATATAGAAAACTACATTGAAATCCATATTTCCATGTTCTTTGGAAAAGAAACACTGACTTTACTTTTTCTAGAAGAAACTGCAAATTATAAAAATCCTCCCTCTGTCTGGTCTACTATTTGCCCAACACTTAGGGAAATAAAAGCTTTGTAAATGAGGGATGACCATGGCTTTGAAGCCATGGTCTGAGCTGCAGGATATTGGATACTCATTATTAGACACTGCAATAGAGTTCTTCTCCTATCTCTGCCCAGTGGGCAGTGATTTCTTGGCAACACATTCAGAAACCCTGGGCATCCTTTCACAGGATTTCCCAATTTGTTTATGCGTTGTGATGTTCATTTAAAATAGGGCTTTGGCAAACCCTTGGCAGAGATTTTTTTTTTATAAAGGAGTGCAGAGCTCTTCGTTTGGCATGGCTCTTTAATATGTAGGTTTGTGTTTCCTGTCTTCTAAGTTTCCTTAAAAAAATAATGCTGTACAAACATACACATACCCATTCATTAAGCACTTTGAAGCAGAAGTCTGCGATATTTCCAAACAAAACATTACTTTACCAACTCGGTTGACTGTCTCAAAGTCTCCTTTCTAAGGAATTCTTCCAACTAACATTTGGGACAACAGCAAAAAAGGGAGCCAAAAAAAGTAAGTTCTGGCTGGTTGTATAGTGTTACTTGTGGTAGAGGAAAACTCAAAACTAATTTGAATTCAAGAGAATATCATGAGTCATCATGATGACTGTTATAACCAGATCCTTACATGCTACATGGGGATACCTATTCAGGGTGTATACATTCTAGAACTGATTTCCTTACAGAGCTTGTACCTTTCCTACAAACTTTTTCTTTGAAGATGCTTGCAAATGGTAAAATGCTGTTTGCAATGTTAAAAAGGAAAAAAAAAAAGAAAGATAGAAACACAAAACTGTGGTCTATTAAACATTTATTTACAGCAACGACTTGAATCACTATGATTATGACTTCTATTACTATTAGCAATTCCAAGCACTGCTAAATCTAAGTTGGTTTGTGAGTTTTTAAAAAAGAAAAGAAAAAGTCTGACATCTGAATGTTTTTGCATGGATTTAAACAAGTGCAACTGGCTTTAAAACGGCGCCCTTTTATGGCATGAAAGTTTACAAAACTTTCTCCCTGTACACTGTGAGTTGAAGGAAACTCCAGGGCGGATGTTCCATTGAAAGAGCTCTGTCCCCAGTTTTCAAAGGGCACAGAAATTGCACCCAGCAAAGATGCTCTGTCAAAATGATTTAAAAGGAGGAAAGAAAGTTGCTGGAGGGGATTCGTAGTCCAGATCAAAAACAATTTTAAGTGGTCTCCTCTGGTGGCCTATGTGGAGACATATAACAGTCCCGAACACTGTTTTTCCAAGAGGTTAAATTTCAAAAAGAGGAAACAACAGCAAACAGGCTGCCAATTTACTCAACAAAGTCACAACTGCCTGGAGGTCTGTTCAAAGTAAAACTGCTGAGTTACAAAATCCTCATCTGCCTTACTCTTAAATATTAACACTTCTTAGGTAACTTTAGAGCTTGCATGTCACATTTATGACTCCCGCTAGACTTGCCCTGTGCAAACACATTGGTCCTCGTGATAACTCTTTACCCTGTAGTAATCCAGCTTTGCTGGTGGAAGCCACTGTCAACACAAACTGCGAGGCCAGCAGCAGACCCAGTGCCGAAGGACACAGAATGTAGTTAATATTCAACGCATTTCTGAATGGTACAGGTGGGAAGGATGTGTTTACAGCACATTTCCAAAATAGTTTTCATAGCAGAGAGGAGTTTTCCTTTGTCAGGCACTAAGAGCTGGTCTGGGAGTGGGGAGCTAGCTAGATCCTGGTTCAGCTTCCCTCATAGCCTTTCTGTATGTAAGTGTCCAGCTCTGCTGATTGGCAGTTGTAAAAACAGGGAAACCATCTCAGATGTTGGAAAAGAGAGGTGGAGGAGTCATAGATGAGGACTAATTCAGAGAAGATGTGCTGGGAGAGAAAGAAAGAATGAAAATGGGAGAAGTTATATGTCCAACAGTCAAGTGGTCCAAATGATTCAGAAGGTGCAACAGGCTTATGAGTATTCATATATTTCCAAGCAATGCTTCCTTCCAGAAAGCAGAAATTTCTACAGGTTCTTCAATTATACCTATAATCCAGGACCAAGTCAGAGCTTAATTTAAAGTAGAATTGTGAAAGTTGCAGAATTGGATATATGGAAATGCCAAATACGTTTTAAAGAAAGAAAACAGTAACTCTGAAATGTATACTCCTTTTACTGGGAAAGTGCCTAATTGTCTTAAAAAAGTATGCATGCGGGAGATAGTAGAGGATAGGAAAGGTAGCAGAATACAACAGTTACTAATAGGGCATTATGTAAAAATGTGGATGTGTAACCGATGTGATTCTGCAATCTGTATTTGGGGTAAAATTGGGAGTTCAAAACCCACTTGAATCAAATGTATGTAATATGATATGTCAAGAGCTTTGTAATGTTTTGAACAACCAATAAAAAAAAAAGTATGCATGCAAATTCCTGGAAAAACACCAAGAGATTGCAAGCTACATTACTATTAAATGTACTATATGCATATATTTTACATACGTATATGTTTTGTGAATTCAAATCTATCTACTAGTCTTCTTAGTTGTCCTGAGAAAAGGAAAATCTGTAAGAATCACATATTAGAGTAATTATAGTGTTGTTATAACTCTGGTGTGAAGTTTCTATGACATCACTAGGTGGATTCTATCAAATCTCTGTTATTCATCCAGAAGTAAAAACATATGTAGTGATGGAATATAAGTTGAATATCTAATTACTAAAAATTAATTGTCCATCTTCTGTAAATTGCAAAGCAATGACTAAAATTTATTGAATGCTTCTTTCCTGCCAGTTTCTGTGCCAAAAACTTTACATATATAAAACCATTTGATCCCAACAGAATTCCTGAAGAGACTGATCCTATTAGCATCCCTTTTTCAGCTGATGAGTCTATGGCTTAGAGAAGCAACTTAGCCAAAGCCAACTAGGTATAGCCACATGTGATGTTTCAGGGCATAAATATTTGAATCTAGATTTATCAAAACTTGATGTAATAATTAGCTATGTTATAAATGGGTACTCTGATATTTTCTAAGGGAGAAATTTTAGAGGGGTTAGTTAAAGGCGAAAAAAGACCTGAGCAAGCAGCTTAGTGGGCTGAAATGTTCCTGAGCTTTGGAAACAGATTGGGTTTGCCTTCTGGTTCTATCACTTTCTAACTGCATGACCTTATACAATTTATTAATACATTGAAAGGTGATTACTAGTCATAGTTAAATCTTGCCAAACAAATATATAACTTTAACATTTGCTTTACTGAGTCTCTTTAGTTCTATATGTAGGTGATCACCATAATTAATTCTAGAATTAGGTTTGTTTCTCAGAAATATATAAAACTAATAATTCACTTTTTGCATCTTTCATAATAAGTAGGTACTATTTTTCAAGTAATATTTTCAAGCTGTCATACCATGATGACACAAACAAGCATCCACAAGAAACATTAATTTAGTGTATTCTCTACAGCTAGATGTAATTCACTGTTGCTCTCAGGTTACAATAAAGGAAACTTGAAGTTTCAAAAAATATTTTATTCAAAGATGCTTTACATTTAAAATAATAATAATCAGCAAAAGTAATCAAATCACAGTGAACCTATTTGATTCAATTCAATTTAATCAAATGTCATATATCATTTTTTTTTAGAGAGAGAGAGAATTTTTAATATTTATTTTTTTAGTTTTTCGGCAGACGTACATCTTTGTATGTGGTGCTGAGGATCGAACCTGGGCCACACGCATGCCAGGCGAGCGCGCTACCGCGTGAGCCACATCCCCAGCCCTGTCATATATCATTTTTATGTAAAGAATTGTCACTCCCATTTCATTAGTTCCATAGAACACAGAAAAAAAAAAACTCACTATTTATATGGAGAAAATAAATTTGACTCATGTTATTTATCACAGTTTAAAAGAGAGTATGGACCTCATCCATAGGTAAAACTGTGTGATGCTAATTTTTCAATTTAAATAAAAATTATGTTGTCCAAAAGATGGGGTGCAGGGACTTTTGTTTTAAATGAATGATCCAGATAACTCTCATGCCTACTGAAAAGTCGAGTCTGCCAGTCACTATGGTAGAATGATAATTTCTAATCTTCTCCCTCTTTCTCAATCTTTTCTTTAAAACCTGCCCTCACTCTGTGTCTGAGAAGTCTGAGAGCTACAGCTCTGCAAATTGTTCTTGGTAATTAGAACAGAGATTGATCCCTAAGGCAGAATTGGCCTGGGAATCACTGGTGAATCATCATTTAGACCCAAAGACTAGTCAGTCTTCACTTGGCATTGATAAGCAATAGAAAGCAAGTGCATTAATTGATAAAAGGCAATTTTTTTAAACCCAAAGATGGAACTAAAATATGTAGGAATACAGACAGATACAGATACAGATAGATACGGATTCAGTTGTAGATGTAGATGTCTTTACAGAAAACACACCCACATAGTATGAGTAAAACTAAAAGAAATTTAATACCACTTCCTATGCCCCCCAAATCGAGTGTATAAAACAAAGAGAATTTCTAGCTTAGGAGTAATAAAGGCTTACAGCTTCTTACTTCTCAGGCAGATTACAGTGTATGCTAAAAATAGATGTAATATTTAGACTCCACTTAAATTGCGTTGTTTTACACTTTAAGGTAGACAGGCTTCAACTACTTTCACAGACATAAGCTACATAAATTGTTGACATAAGCTACAAAGCTTTGTTACAAGGTGGCAGACAAGTAGCTCCACAAAGTAACTCTCCCCTTGTCCCTGACATACATTAGGACAGGGACGGTCACATTTGGCCCATGAAGCATGCACAGTTGAGAATAACAGTTTCTATAAAAAAGAATAAAACTAATGTGATGTGAGAAATATGTCCTGTCTTCAGGTTGTGTGAGATATATTGATACCTCCTAGCACATTTCTTTTATTGTTTTTTCTTGATATAGCTTATATAGTTTTTATTTATTTATTTATTGCTTGATTGATTGATTGATTGCAATGAAATAATTCCCAATCAAGAGAGCCAGAGTAGACCAAAAAAAAAAAAAAAATTAGAAGTATGGGAACATAAATTATTGGCTTTATATTGGCTATTTGATTCATCAATGCCTAAAATTCTTTAGAATTTTATTATTTTTCATGTTATTTATTTCACTCATTTAAATATAAGTATTTCTAAGAATGATAATTACTCCTAAGGGTCCATGAATCATATAGCTTGCAGGGTTATAGCAGATATTTTTCTGTGAAGATGTATCAATAAGGAAAGAAACACATGATATGGCATGAGGGGTTGCAACAATACAACTATAAGTGTGCCAACTTTCTCTGCAGTTGCTTCTCCTCCTGCTTCAGTCCTTGTAATTATGGGAGTGATGACAAATCAGAGAACCGCTTTAGTGTGTTCTACATGGCAAGAACTGGATCCAGCATTTCTTATACATTAAGGCAGGAACTTCTCACAGTATCCCTCTGATGTTAGCTTTATCATCAATATTCTACAGATGAAGATGTACAATCAGCAAGGTAAAGGAACTTTCTTAAAGACATAACACCAAGTTCAAAGGCAGCTTCAGCATCTTAGTGAGGCCCTTAGCAATTTAGCATCCCTCAGTTCAAATCCTAGTACCAAAAAAGCCCCAAAACAAAACAAAACAAAACAAAAAGACATAATACCAGAAGCAGGGCAGAGAGAAGCAGCATTGCTGGCTTTGAAGATAGAGGAAGAAGACCACAAGCCAATGAATGGGAGCAGCCTCCAAAAATTGGAAGACAATAAAATGATTCTGCCTTAGAACCACCAGAAAGGAAAACAGCCTTGCTGCTAGCACCTTGATTCTTAGCCCTGTGCAACCTGTGCTGAATTTCTAACTTATAAAAGAGTGAGATGATACATTTAGGATGATAAAGCCATTAAAAAAAACTGCAAGTAAGAAAGAAACTTGCTCAAAATGAATGAAGACTAAAATCAGGATCCACACCTGCCTGCTTAACTCAGTCTATGTTTTTAACCATGGATGAACAAAGGAGGAGAGTAGAATAGGGGAAATGGATAAAAGGAAAGTTTTGAAGACATATGACATTTATACAATTTAATTCTTTGCCTAAAGGTCTCTTTCATAGGAGATTATTTTTAACATTTACAAGCTGTGCAACATGCACTACATTAACTATGAAAACCCATCATTTTATCACATATAGTCATACACAAATCACATTGACCTAAATTCACCATGCTCTTCAGGTTTCCAATAATTCTCTTTGAATAATCACAAAAAGATGAAGCTTTGAAGAATTTTTTTGAAGAAAATGTGTGTATTGATAAGTACTAAATTGCATGATCTGGCATTAGTCAAGATAGTATATATAGGATAAAACTACTTTAAAAGGTTAGGGAGATGCAATTTATTATTTTTTTAAAGAAATCAATAGTATATCTCATAATTTTACCTGGAGGATGCTATCTTTGTTGCCAGGTTTCATAAGAGTACCCATCAAGGGCAGAAGCTCCAGTTGAAGACCTTTAGTGGGACATTTCTCTAATGTTACAGTTTAAAAATTCATCTTGCCTCTTAGGTATAGGATTATATGCTTTTTAAACTTACCTCTCCTAATATTTTGATTAAAAATAAGCTTGTCTGTGTTTGATAAATGCTCTGTGAAGAGGCAATCTCATGCATGAAGTCCTTTTAAGAATGAACATAAAATGACTTTTCTCATAAAAATAGTGGTGGAGAGAAAAACTTTATTAAGTAAAGTCCCATATTTTAAGACATATGATTATTAACACAGAGTTCTCTACCACAGCCTAATGCATTGCTTTATAAAATTGAGCATTTGGTGAAGTTTTTTCTTACCTCTAATTAAGAAATGAATTAATCAATAAAAAATTATAAAATCCTTTTGACAGTTCCACAACCCTCGTGCATATTATCACATGACCCATTTAGTCAGGGAATAATCTCTATTGCAACAATATGAAGTGGTCAAATGGACTGGCTATTGTGGTGTCTTCGCCATTTTTACCTCTTCTGGGATTCCAGTTTTCAAATAGAAATAATCATTCTTCTCGCTATTTGAGTCTGTACCTGCTTGGTAGAATCAAATGGCAATTTGTCAATTGTTCAGTTTATGTACAAAGTATAGATTTTCTGACTGTCTAATTTACAGTAAAAGCAGATTGCTTGCATCAATAGACTGGTTGAGCTTTTGTGTTAACACATTGACTACACAATTGCTCACTCCATTCAGAAGTTCTGGATAATTTGCCTATGGAAATTGGAGTCAACACTACCAATATAATAAAATTTAAATTAATTATATGCAAACATTTATTTTGCAGACAAGATGGATCAGAACATGATAATGCACCTTAAAATGGTGATTACTCTTCATTCCTTAAATAGTGCTATGAAGTGTGTAACCAACTTATTGCATTCACACACATGTCCTCTGTCCACAACTTTCAAGGACTACAACCATTAAGAAATATTCTTGTAAAAAGTTTAGATTAGCCATTCTATTTAAATGAGATGACTGTGTGGTTGTCTTCAATCTATATAGGGAGGCTAGGTTTTGGCTTTGATGCCCCTGTAGATGTTGGGCGTAAGAAAATGAACATTTTACAATACACTTTAAGGTAACAAAATAATAATACTAAAAATAAGTTCATACTGTAGGATAAAACTACATAATGTTTCTTCCTGGTTTACAGGGATTATTCCAGAGGTTAAAAACAAACAAACAAACAAAAAAACCAATGACATAAAAAAAGTAATTAACTCCCTTTTCTTTGTAGCTTGTAGCTCCGCATTTATTTACCATAGAAGGTATATGTTATACTACTCATTATCTAGAGTATTCATCCTTTCTGAAAACCAAGCTCAAGATGCTGGAGAGCGAGAGAGAGAGCGAGACAGACAGACAGACAGACAGATAGACTTTACTTCCCTATTTCACCTCCATAAATTCAATTTTTGTGTTTCCAGGTTTCCAAATGAGAATCCATCTCTCTGTAGTAGTTCAAACTATCCCACTGGAGTGCATCAAAATCTGAGCAACTCTAAATTTCATGCTCTTTACTCATTTTGTGTTTATGTTTACAAAAAGTTTAGTTTGGAATGTTAGAATATTTACAAAATTCAGTATTATAGAGAATATCCATTTATGAAAAAAAATTTGTCCTGTGTACTCGGTCAATTAAATCAATTTACTTCCTTGCCAAGAATAATCACTATTTTGAATTTGTTATTTACCATTGCTGTGCATTTATTTTTCTTTCATTTATTTTTCTTCATTTAGCTCTTTATGTGGACTAAATGCTCAATGTATGTACCTTAGTATGATTAGTTAATACTCAAGTAAATAAAAGGAATATACTTTGGCTAAATGGAAAAAGATCTTTCTATAGAGATTAATATTATGGTAGCTTTACTAATAATGGTTAAACAATTCAAAATGATCTTATTTTGAAGATATTATTATTTAATGCTGAACATACTTCCTCTAAAACCTTATCACTTGTTTTCTTGATCAAATGTATAATTTTAGCATGCTAAAATCATAAAAAGAAATATTATGAAGAATAAAGAAAACTAGCAAAAAAAAATACTGTCTTTCAAATGAATTACCCTAAATAAAAGAGAAAATTCCAATAATCTGGATTAGAGGAATTCAAACATACTTAGAACACAGTAAATTATTTTTAAATGAAAAAAAAATCAATAAAGCTATTTAGTGTATGATAGGGCTAAAAACGTGACATTTGGGCTTAACTTCAAATAGTTTAAGTGACAGTGATGGTGACTATTGACATATCTAAAGTGTAACATAGATGACTAGACTCCAGTTCATTTTATCAACATACTTTCAGATAGTTTTACAAAACTAAGAAATAAAATACAAAATTAGTCTGACAACACTCTTCAGGACTCATAAAGGCGATTATTTCCATCTTTCATTTACCTTTTCTCACAAAACATTTAAAGAACAAACTAAGAATCACTGAAATCATTCATCATCATTTCCCCTTTGGAAAAGTGGTGTCTTTTTGGAGGACTGGTACATTTCCACTCATTGGAGCTGGAAGATCCTAATTCCTAAACTGGGCTCTTCTTTAATAAATCACTCAGTATAGAGTTAAAATATTTATTAGTATACCTTATTTTAAAATATCCTATAAAATTTCCAAAAACAAAATAGGACAAAAAGCAAGGTTTTGAATTCCAAAAAGAATTTATTTGAAATTAAAAGTTTCCCTAATATATTAACTATATGTACATATGTCTCAATTTGTTTTATAAATATATAGATTTTAAGTTCCAATAACTGAATTTCAGCAACAATCTCTTTTTGGTTCTTTGTTTTTCTCTCTTTCTTTGCCTCTTTGTTACCTCTCTCTCCCTCTTTCTCATTGATAAATAGTCTGTATATATTGAAAAATGCATTCTGGATTCATTCAAGGTACCATTCAAGGCCTATAAATCCTCCAAACTTTTATTTTTCTTTCTGTATCTATTATTTTTTCCTGTCACTGTTGCTAAAGGATAACAATACTTCAAAATTATTGCTCCAATAGTCTAAGAAAATTGACTTTTTTAGTGTTCAAATAGGAAATAATACTGGTAGTTCTGTACCTCCAATGAGGGAAAACATAAGGACTTGCTGTGATATTTGTATAAAAACAATGGATTTCAGCATTAATGCAGAGCTTGTCAGTCATTTCTTATATACAAAAACAAATTGTTTCTATTGAATTTGAATGAACTACTTGCACTTGCAGAAATGAAAAGTCCCCAGCATGCACACTTCATTCCAAAAGGGTCTTTTGGAAAGCTGGTTCAGACAAAACATAGAGATGGAGTCCTCAGCTTTTGGGGGACAGCTGTTTTATTTGGGTGGGAAAGGACACAGAGGGGTTGTAGAATAACATTTAAAAAAGAATTAAACTTGATTAGGCAGATCTTGAAGAAATCAACCCAACACACAGTTGACTTTGAGGATTTGGATACTCTGAATTTTTTCCCTCAATTTTCAAAGAGATTTGTGGATATAAATTCAAATTGAGAATAAGGTTTTCATTACATAATGACAAGGAAAATGGAGTGCAAATAGAAGTGATCCATCGTAGGATATTTTGTGGGAGGGCTTCCAAGTTCTAAAACTGACTTTGAGCAGATTAGCTGTGGATAAACTAATCTAAAACCAAGTTTGCTGGAAAGAATTCTAAGATGGTTCATGGATCCTTAACCCTTGGTCTATATAACCTGTAGTCCTGTTCATGCTCCTCCTGTTAAGAGTGGAGAGAACCTGTGTTCATAATGGAAAGCTACTGCAATTTGGTTACTTTATATGGCAAGGAGAGGAAGAATGCAATGTCATCAAGGCCCCAATTTGGCTGATTTTAGTTTATTAAAAAGGGAGCTACTCAGTGGGCATGAATTAATAAGGCAAGTCCATTAAAAGAGAATCAGGAGGTGCTAGAACACTCTCTCCTGATGACCTTAAAGATGCAAGTTGCTATGGGTTCTACAGCAAAAAGAAAATGGATTCTGGAAACAACACATGACCTTGAAAGTAGACCTTGAGCTTCAGATGAGACTGAAGCCCTGGCAACACCATGATTGTGTCCTCATGAAAACCTGAGCAGAAATTTCACGTAGACTGTGCCAAGACTCCAGATCCAGAGAGATGGTGAGATAATGAAAGTTGTTGTTCCTGGTATTTTAGTTTGTGGTGATTTGTTATGCAGCAATACCAGACTAATACAGCAGGACAGGACCTCTTTGTTCATGTACAACAAATCAATTTCTTAGAAATTTTTAATCTCAGAGGTAATCTGAAAATACTGTTTTTGTGACTCAAAGCACTTGACTACATTGGAAGTAACCTCATCTTATTTTTTAGCCTGGAATAAAATCAGTCATGACTCTCAGCTTTTTAAAAAATGTCTAAACTGTTCAAATAATGTCAAAATACTATTGTCAAAAGTAATATAATTTGTTTATATTTATCTAAAGAATTGTGTCTTTTTAAAAATATATAATTACATTTTTATCAGTTATATGTATATGGAATCAGTCAGTTGTAGATGTTAACTATTGATTTACTACTGTGAAAATAAAAAATGCAGTTTCCTCAAAGTATGTGATTCTTCACTCCAACAAAGAAGCAGATGCACTTACTTTTATTCTTTATTACTTATTTTGGGGGGACAGGGGGTACCGGGGATTGAACTCAGGAGCATTTAAGCACTGAGCCATATCCCCAGCCCTACTTTGGATTTTATTAAAGACAGGGTCTCACTGAGTTGCTTAGTGCCTCACAGTTGCTGAGGCTGGCTTTGAACTTGCAATTCTCCAGTCTCAGCCTCCTGAGCCTCTGGGATTACAGGCATGTGCCACTGTGCCCAGCTTTACTATTTTTTGAGTGAAGCAAATTCATGTTACAATGGAAATATTAGTTACAAATGAATCAGATTATTAATTATAATTATTATTTTTATAACTTTCTTGTTCTAGAATTAAGCATAACCTAATTTTTACATTTACTTAATTTTTATGTATAAATATCGAACTCATCCTTAAACTTTCTGGGGAAAAAAAAGTATATTAGGCATTTCAACATATTGGTTATTCCCTCTGGAACCCTGCAACCTCCCTTCCAATCTGGTCTAGTCTTTTTATTAGCCTGCAAGCAGCTGTTATTCTGGGACTTTTCTTCCTCAATATCCTGGGAATTCCCTTTTCTTTTCTGTTTCTCAGTATCTGCTTCCTGATACCTCTAGCTTCCTCTTTCCTGCATTATTTCCTCATTACATAGAAGCATGTCCTCCAGTAGCACTTAAGGCATAGAATGTGGGAGAGATGTTTTTAAATCCTTCAATTGAAAATATTTATTAGTATTACTATCTGAAACTATTTCTAATTTCACACAGGTTATTTTAGTCAGTTTTTTCACTGTGGTGACAAGAACAATTTCAGGAGGAAAAGTTTATCTGGGAGCTCATGGTTTCAGAGGTCTCAGTCCATAGAAGACTGGCTCCATTCCTCTGGGCTCAAGATGAGGCAAAACATCATGGCAGAAAAGTGTGGCAGAGGAAAGTAGTTTAGGACATCACATCAGGAAGTAGAGAGAGAAAGCTCAGCTCAGTTCGCAAAATATAAATCCAAAGGCACTACCCCAAGGAAGCCACCTCCTCCAGGCATACCTTACCTGCCTTCAGTTATCACTCAGTTACTCCCTATTAGGAAACTAATTCACTGATTGGGTTAAAGTTCTTGTAGCCTGATTACTTCACCTCTAAACTTTCTCGTATTGTCTCACGTATGAGTTTTGGGGAATACCTAATGTTTAAACATAATACGATTTTGTTAAATTTTCTTGCAATTGAACTTAACTTAGAAATCATTTTCTTTGAGATTTTCAAAGGAATTGGCCTATTATTTTCCATTTCTTTATGTCTCTTTTTCATTTTCCATCTTTTCTAGTGACTCTTCTATTCCTGGCATCCTAGTGTTTGGGATTCAAATGTCTTTATTTGAATGTTTTAAATTCATTTTTCTAAAACCCCAGGAGCCTATTTATATAAAAATCTGTTCATTTCCACTCTGGAAAACATTCTCATATCATTTGTTTAATAATTTTCCACTTCTGTTTTGTTTTGTTCTCCCTTTTAAGAACTAATATTAACTAGAAATTGGACCTTAGTGTGTGCCATTCTTAGCTTTTATCTCTTATTTTCTTTCTTTATCTTGTCCTACTTTCTAAGACTTGTCCTCAAGTTTGCTTTTCAAGTTTCCCATGAACTTTTTTTTTTTTTAAAGAGAGAGTGTGAGAGAGAGAGAGAGGGAGAGAGAGATAATTTTTTAACATTTATTTTTTAGTTTTCGGCAGACACACATCTTTGTTTGTATGTGGTGTTGAGGATCGAACCCGGGTCGCACCGGCATGCCAGGTGAGCACGCTACCGCTTGAGCCACATCCCCAGCCCTCCCATGAACTTTTTAAGTCAACATATTTTTAATTACAAAGATTTTGTTCTTTTTTTTTCCACAGGATTCTCTGTTTCATGGATGTAATGACTTATTTTATATGCCTGAGAATATTAATTCATTTTTAAAGATTTTCCTAACTCTCTACCAGATTTCTTTCTTTTTTGTTTTGGTCATTGCCTTTGATCCAAGTTTTTCTGAAGATATTTATTGAATCTTGATTGTCAATTGACATGTTAGTTGTAAAGAGTAAGTTGCCAATTATACACTTTAGTTTTGACCCCGGTAAAGCTTATAGGCTAATAGGCTTTACCAAGTGCAAACAGGTGGGGATGAGGCTCTTACAGGGAGAGTCTCAACTGCCAACATCACTAACCATTCTGCATGCCTTAGGGTTGTATTTGCAGACTTTAGTCCTCCAATCTTACAATAGAGATTAGGAACCTGGTTGCTAGTATCCTGATAATTAAATGGGACAAGAGAGCTTCAGTTTCTCCATTTAGAAAGTTAGTTTTTCTCTATTTCCCTTTATCTAATATGACTAACTCTCAGGTTCCCTGATGTACCACAGTTTAACTTGTCGATTTAAATTCTCCTCTCTTCTTTGGGTTATGGAAGAAGTGATCACCTGGTCAGATGTGGTAGCATTCATTTTCTCTAATAGACTTTCAAACTTTCTTCCCACTTCCAGTCCCATCTGTCCTTCTGCTTTCACAGATAGTGGAATTCTCAAATTCATTAAATCTTTGCAGGACTTTTTGCACTGGGAAACCTCTTTTTTGATAATGGGGCACATCTTCCCCCTCTGAGGTTTCCTTTGTTTTCTTAAGTCCTCTTAAGTATCTGTTTCCTCAACTCTAATTCATATTGTAACTCCTGTCTGCTATTCTTGCCTTCCTGATGTCCCTGCTGGCCGTCCTCATGGGCTTTTTATTCAGTGACATGATGGTAATTGGCTCTCTGAGGAAAAAAGAAGAAAGGAAAAAATTCTGATTTATAGTTTTTGTCAATGTCAATGGTGTAAACACTCCCATTATGACTATGTTCAAGTTACCAATAGTTCAACAATGGCTTGTAAGAGTCTGAAATATTTAACAATTGTCTTCATAGCAGACAGTGTCATTGAGTAAGACCTGCTATCGACCTGAATCAGCTAATGTGTTCTCAGGCACCTGTTCTTGCAATACCACAGGAGGAATCCTAGTTGAGTTGCATATAGTAGTAGGCAGGAGTTTATTAGAAAGACAGAGAATACAGATGTTCAGGACAGACCAAATGAGTCAGTCACCCCAGGGAGGCTGACATTGGCCTTATAGAGTTGAGTTTGTTTTTAAAGACTGAACTTGGAAGCCCCCACTCTCTGAAATTGAAAGATGCAGATGCTGGATGCTAGAAGTCTCACTCCCTTGACATAAAACTCCAGGGATGCAGAAGAAGTTAAAAACCCATAAAATTTCATCATTTGTCCCAATGTATCCCTTTACCCTTTAAAAATTTCTCTTTCTCCAAAAGCCTTTGGAAATAGAGCTTTTAAAACAGTGAAGTTTTATTCCAACTTCCCCCCAAGTTAGCTTTGAAAAACCCACTTTCCTACCAACTTGACTTTGGATATCTCTGCAGCAGGGAGCTTTATGGCTTAGCTTTCTTGCTTCTTGACTGGTAGTAGAGCTTCCTGGTACCAGTTCATTCTTCCTGCTTCAATAAAGTTCTCTATTACCCCAGGCCTGTGACCTATGGACTCTCTTTGATGCACCTGTCTGATTTCCTTCCAGTAAGTTATCGCCCTTTACTGTCCTTCCCAGCCCAACTCTTGACGGCTGACTAACCTACATTACAATCAGAGCTGGCTCTGGCCAACACCACTGATGCCTTCTCAATTTTACCATCTCTGTCAGTCAGAGTCCATCCCACCATACATAACTGGGAGTCTTAATTTCTTACTTAGCTAGTTTGTATAACATAAACCACATGACTAGAAAAAATAGTTGCTTGAGTGGAATAAATTTTAAAAAATGGAAGTAATCTGGAATACACATATAGGGTTTTGCCTCAAATTATGATAAATTTGTTTTTCTTTCTTCAATTTCACTTGATCTTTCTTTAACAAAGCTTCTATGCTTTCATTCTCTCTCTTCCTTGCATACCTAAGCATATCCATTTAAATGATGATGACATTTAAAAGAAATAAAATAAAGTTCACCTCCTTTAAAAATAAGGCTTAAACTAAGAAAGTATGCTAAGGAGGATGTGTTTTAATGAGGGGATATTTCGGGCTATAGTGTCCTAACCCCCACCAATAAGGTTTTGCCCAGTAATCTGTATCTTGGAGGTGTGGTGTAAATAAAGTGAGCTATTAAAATAATATTTGCTTTCAAATTAGGCACTGCTCAGTTATTCAGAGGTGTAAATTACAGAGGACATATATCTTGTAAAAATTATCTTACTCTTTCTAATTGGACTGTGAACTATTTACCATCAGTTTCATTTCTAAGAAATCATAAGTCTAACTTGAAGGACAGTAAATGCTGCCAAAATTTCGTGAGTCTGTGGCGGCTTATCAATGGCACTACTTTATGTAACAATTGGAAACACTACTTTATGTAGCAATGCCCTGCATGGCATCACCAAACACACCATTTCCAGGGGGAAATTGGTAAGAACCATGGTACTGAGGTCAATGCATATAGGTAAGCAACATAGTGTGCAAAAACAAACTTGCACTTCTTTTAGGGAGAAGGTTGTCACATATACATAAAATTCAAAAGGAAGTCTTGAAAGAATCACATACTCCCCAATTTTAGAGCAAAACAATCTTAGATGTTACCTTTTGCGTAGTACTTAATTTTAGATAAGGAAATTGAACCCCAAAGCAGTGAAGCTAGTGATAAATTGGGGGCTACAAAGGACTCAGTATTCCCACCTCACATCTAGAAATTTCATGTCTAAAGATTCCTGTTACCCTCAAAGTCTTCCCCAGGATCAGGAAAAAATGAAAGTAGAATATTTACATTTCACATACCTCTCATATGGAAAGAATGCTTTTGGTTACAAGTGCTGTTGTACACTAGAGATATTAGCATACATTTTTGCAATGTTTTACTTGTGTAAAATAATTACAATCCATGGTTTTGAGGATCGTGGACTTATTTTTTGTTTACAGTGTGACTACTTCTGTTATTGCTCATCACAAGATCTTGTGTGAGTAATGTGAGTGAGGAATGTTGCTGTTAGCTGTCTTATATCCTGCACAGGAAATACAGAAAGTCTGACCAAAAAAAAAAAAAAAAAAAAAAAACAGTGCTGAAAACCCAGCAGGGCCAAATGGGAAGCAAAACACTGTGATTTGGTGATGGTTACCTGTTTCATGTGAAAATCTCTCTAGCTTTAAAAAAAAAAATCATTATAATGTCTTTTCTCCTCTGACTAAATGTTTGAAACAGAACTATGTTGGACACCAGCCATATCTTGGCGTGTGTTGCCATGTGTAGTATGCTCACAAAATCTGCTTTGGTTTATTTTGTATGATGTCATACTACATAAAACAGTCTTAAAATGTAGCTTTTCCTGAGGGATTTTATGAGAGAAGTGACAAAAAGTGCACATAACTAGAGTTAACTTTTGGAACTTAAAAAAATATGTATGTATACATATGTGTGTGTGTGTGTGTGTGTGTGTGTATGACAAAACATTTGCATTAAACTAAAAAATATCCCAAAGGTATACACAGTCTTGGTGCGTTTTAATGAATAATAATTCAGTTTTCTAATTTTTCAGGCAGGTCTGACTTCCTAAACCATCACTGGCAATAAAAGATGCTAATTCCTGGGCTGGGGCTGTAGCTCAGTGGTGAAGTGCTGGCCTTGCATGTGTGAGACACTGGGTTCAAACCTCAGCACCACATAAAAATAAATATATTGTGCCCATCTACAAAAAATAAAAAAATTTTAAAAAAGATGCTAATTTTCCTTCCTGGAAAATTCATTCACTCAGGTTTGACTAGCCAATTAGACTGACCTCCATCCTGGGTATTTTGCCCTAATGGTCATTGTCTGTCTGCTTTGAAAGGTGTTTCTAAGCTAATTTGGATTGTTTCTCTTCCAGGAGTTAAGGGCTCCCACCATCCTGTATACTCACAGCTTGACAAGGTAGATGGCCTTATGAAGGTTTAATATCCTCTTAATATCATGCCAGAGTTTCTTCCAGGTCTTATGTACTTGATGTGTCAAAATTTTCTTGGTGTCTTTAGATTATCAAGGAAAAGAGGGAGAATTTTGATGGAGAAGAAAGGCATTTTCATAGGTTCAGAATAAGGAGACATGATTGACAGCTGGTCTTGTGAAATATTGGTAAATCATGATTTACCAGGGGAAAGATTAAAAATCTTTCTTTGCCATATAAAGGTGTCTGTATAATAAACAAATGGAGAAATATTTAAGGTTCTATTCTATTAAAAATAGCACCAGGAGTACGGGGAGGGAGGCTCAAGGCAAGGTTGATCCATGGGTACTAAATTAAAGTTAGATCAGAGTAAGAAGTTCTGGGGTGCTACAGCATAGTAGGGTGACTACAGATAGCAGTAATGTACCAAATATTTCAGAAAGCCAGAAGAAACAATGTTCAAGATACTAAATAAAGCAATGATAAAATTTTGAGCAAGTAGATGTGTTTAATCTTATTTTAAATTTTGTACAATAAATATATCTATCAAAATGCCACATGGTGCCCTATTAACATGTATAATTTTATATTTTTTATTGAAATAAAGTGTTTAATTTAAAAATAGCATCAATGTAATTCAAAGGAAATAAAATTAAAGATATGTCCAGAATCTTGTAACTGTTTTTTTTTTTTTTTGGTAAAAGGGACTGGACCCAAGGGTGCTCAACCACTGAACCACATCCCCAGCTTTTTAATTTTTTTTTTTTTAAACAGGGTCTCACTAGGTTGCTAACAGCCTCACTAAGTTGCTGAGGCTGGCTTCAAACCTGCAATACTTCTGCATCAGCCTCCTGAGACAGTGGTATACAGGTGTGTCCACCACACCCAGGAGAATATTTTAATCTTTGATTATTGTCTTTCCAAACAAATCTTCAGGGAAGGTGGAAAAGTCAAGAGACGAAGGAGGACACATGCACTCCTGTGCATCAGCACACCACCAATAATACGGAAATTTCTATGCAAATAACAATTAGACTTTTAGACAAATATTGTCAATGGTGTGCTAGAGGACTGTTTACTTGTGTAAACTCGTACATTGTTTTATAGCTATGTCTTTTTTAAGACCACTGTATCTAGGAATTTACTTGCATCCATGCTGTCCCACTTTGCTAGGGAGCACTTTGAACATTCTCTTCTGGATGACATTTAACTCCAGTCTGGCAGGGGGGCTTCTCTCTCTCTCTGTCTCTCTCTCTCTCTCTGTCTCTCTCTCTCTCTCTCTCTTTGGGGGGAGGGATTACTCCTCTGTCATGTTTATCTCTTGGCCTATTTTTCCAGGTCATATCTCACAGATGTTTGAATCTGAATTGGCCTTTATGACTTGGTATTTCCAAAAAAAAAAAAAAAAATCACATGAAAGGTTGAAAGTTCCTGAAAGCCTGTTTTTGTAACTTCTTTCCTACTTAATCACAACTAGTTCCCTTTTCCTTTTTTATTTCTCAAAGAGGCAGAGGAAATGATAAAAAAGATTCCTGCAGCTTCCATACTGGGGTTTTGGCCAGCAGATTGTATTAAGGTGGACAACTTCTGGTTTTCTTAATGTCCCATGACTGTCATTGGATATGTTGAGTTCAGCTGTCATTGTAAGGCTCTAATGGATGAAGTTCTACCAACCCAACACAAAAGTGATCATTTAGCTGGGGATACACAGTACCATTGTGCCCTATTGGCTGATGGTCAGGAAGGTTTATACAGAATGGGCAAATTTTGTTTCTGTTTTTGTTTTTATGTGAACTGCTAAGTAAAATAATCCTTCAGTGTAAATAGACAACTAGCATCTATCCTAGGGAAAACAAGACATTTGATAGCATCTGGTATAGCAGAGAGAGGTACACAATGCCAGGAGCCAATGACATGGCTAGGAACACCCACAGATGAGCAGATTTCCTCTGTGCTCTCACAGGTCCAAGAGTGTTATATTGGACGGAAGGACATAATGTGATTTGCTCTTGAGCTCCAATAGCACCATGTAGATTAATAAACAGAATAGAAAAGAAAAAGCAGTCAACATCACTCTGTACCATTTCCTTTTGAGGAGAGTCAGCATAACTGAGTATCTAGAGACCAGTTGGTCAAATAGCACCAAATCTTTGATGCATTGTTCCATTTTCAATCATTTTATTTACAGTATGTTGAAACAAGGATGTTGTGGAGGGTGGCGGCAGAAGCTCAGGTCCAGGAGTTCCCTGGCCATACATGTGCCCACATGCCCTGGAGGGAAGGGAGACTTAACCGCCACCCTGCAATTGATATGGTTGCTGTGAAGTTCTGAGATTTTCCTCTGAGGTTCTTCTGCTAGAATTCACACAAGCTTTAGAGACTTGGAGAGCATTGTCTCTTCCCCTGGAGTGGGAGAATGTGATTAACATAGATCAAGATTTGTAGGTGGGAAGCAAAATTGTGGTTTCCTGTTGCTGGTATCTAAAAAACTTGTGCCACTGGCCCGTTTACAGGAATAAAGCAATAATTGTGCCCCTCTGTATTCTCTGGTCAGAACAGAATGAGATAGATGTTTCATAAATTCCAAAACAATGTCAAAAGATCAGAAACTTTATAGTGTTCATGGGAAAGAATTATATTCATGGTATGAACAACATTGATTAATGTCTGGTGTTATCCAAAAAAAGAAAAAAAAAGGAGTTATTACTCGAGAAGTTTGTATTATACTTTATTAACCAAAGAAAAATATTCATGCCGGTGGAGAATCTGCACAGAGAAGTTTCTACTGGAGTGTGGCAAGTAGTTCATCCTACTCCTCACCATTACCAGCCTCTCTGCACATCATGGGCTGCAGAGAAGCCACATGAAGGGAGAGGCAGCTGGCTCTGGAAACCAGAGGCAATGATTTGGGTAATTCTGATTTCCATTCTGCCCCAGGTGCACATTCAGTTCTAAAACCAAAAATGTAATTCCCTAAGGTTTAGGGACAACTCTGAGTACAGTGCTGAAGTGTAAAACATTTGGAGGTTATAAGAGACTTAAGCCAGGAGGCTTTATGTATGGGACCATCTTCTGATTACCTGGTCCCTCCTGCTGGCTGTACTCAGGTTACCTCTTCAGCTAGAGGACCACCCACCACTATGCTGCTTCCCTACTTTTGGTCTGTTTTCTAAATCATCTCAAGTCACACCCTGGAGCTTCACAGTGTTTTCCTCCTGCCTAGGAGGAGATGCAGGAAAGAAGGATGATACGTTTCCATTCCAGGGAAACTCACAGAGCAATGTATCATCACTTTCACCTGAGGCGCTTTTGCAGGTATAAAGGAGACTCACTGCTCTTTTAGAAAACCTGGAATTCTCCCCCACAGGCTATGTGTGAATGAGAGAAGTGCAAAGATTAGAGAAAACCACAAAAATGCCACTGTCCCTGCACAGGAGGGAGAATGGGCCAAGTGTCTTCCTTTGTCCTCTTCTGAAGGCTCAGGTGAGCACACTTAGCTCTCCAGAAGGCTAGTACACACACTAACCAAGCAAAACATGGATAACATTGTACAAGCAAATGAAATTAATACAATTATATCATAAAAAGTGATAGAAGAATGCATTATTGAAATGTAAATGCCCTTCCAAAAACATGTTGGTAAAGATATTATACACACAAACACATACACACCATACATGCACTCTCTGTATACTCCTCCAGCTACTGGAAAAAGGTTTTCTAAAATACATATTGGAGATTCCATATTATTCAGGGTAATATGTGTAAAACTGTGCAATGGATTACTTTGGGGATCATTCTGCAAATTTCATGCACAACTGCATTTTTAACATGAATCAGTCATCCAGGACTTGCCTGTATATTTCTAGAATAGTCCTAGATATTTATGAATTGGAAAACAATTCAAATTCTAGCAGAGTCCAAATATAAAGCTTTTATAATACCAACCATTTTTGTGTCTTTTTCAGATTTGTTTCATACTCCAAATCAAGAGGCTTTTTTTCCCATAACTTCTTAAAAAGTCCATATATTTGGAGTTAATGTAATCCATACGTTCCTGATTTATTCTCACTTTCTTTATCAGAACACTACTTTGTACAAGGACTTTGATCACCAATAAGCTATATGAGATTTTTAAAGGCCTTTTATTTTCCTAGAAAAAGGAAACCACATTTGATCAATAACATGGTTAGTTATAAAATCAAAGTACACAAGGACTTATGAAGATATATTGTCTTACTATTCAACTTTAATAACATAGGCTCAAGATATTCAGAAACTCACCAATCATTGTCAGAAAAATACATTTTTTTGTTATTGTTTTCTTCACAGGCTAAAATGTCTATTTTGCATTTATAAGATGTGTTTTATCTTCTCATTACAGTAATTTTGAAAAGATTTAGTTCCTAGATATTTAATTAGAATAACTTGCATAGAACTGTGTCATGTAATTATCTTATATTTCAATACATCTGCACATAAAGGCCCTTTGTGGAGAACTACTAAACTGGAACTCAGCATTATATCACATGGTTGTAGAGTAGGAGCCCCATAAAGACAAGGGTTATGCCTTTCTCATCTTAGCATCTGCACAAAGCAAGCCCTTGAGGAGCATGTTGACCATACAAAGACATATTCAAAAATAATAGCAATGATATAGCTACAGCAAGGAACCTGCTGTTTTAGACCACAGAGGAAGAACAGTTGAGCAAGGAAGAATGTGTCAATAAGAGACCATCATACACCAACCCACACTGTAATCCAACTTCCCAATGGGATAAAGGCAGAGGGTTGAGGGCTGAGGCAGCTGGGGACAAATGCACTCATACCACTATTCAGGCTGTGCCCTTCCGTAGCACAAGTTTCATCGGAAAGAGGAGTTGGAGGATGGAGCTCATTGCAGGGCTTCAGATAATTCATATTCATACTTCTAATGTAACATAATCATTGTGATTCAAATATAATTATATTCTAATTTATCTACATGACACACATTCATATACAGACATACATCTTATTATATAACATGTAAATAAACACAATATTTAGAATATACACACTATACAAATATATAATATGTGTTATATTATTGCTCAGGTACACATATACATATTTAATTCTAAATACAAATTTTTGTATATATAACATAACTACATAAATATACTATGTAATATTTTGCACATTTCACACCATTTATAAAAGAGAATAATGTAGGATAATACTATTACAGTTCATATATTTCTTTATGTCACATATTATTAACCCCAAAAAATGTTCCTTTCTTATTTCTTCAGGGAAGCTGGCAATGTGCTCTGATGTCTGAGGCTGGTTCACACTCATAACTTTATGGGAATTACCAAAGAGTAAAACATGAAACTCCCTGGAGACAGTCAGGAAACATAAACCTTACCTAATTGATATAATCAAATTTCTAGAATCACAAAAGAATAAAGAAAACTTGTTTGAAGCCTGCATTCCCCACCAAAGGTTTTCATCGGATTATTTTTTTAAGCTGCAAAGACTGAAATGGAAACCAAAAGGGGATCCGAGCAGAAGTTTTCCCACATACTATGCATTCCTGACTTCTAAACACAGTCACCCATCAGAATGTCCAGCTCACAGAATCCCGTTGCCACAGAACCCACACTCACCTTTATGCAAAAGTGTTGATTCATCACTAAATGTTGTGAAGGGCACTTAGATGTGTCAGATCTTTTTTTCATCTAAACACAGGATGTGGAGTATAAATTCGGGGAAAGGAAGCAATGGAAAGCAGGAATTGGTATAATCTGCCATGGGGCAAAACTTCAAAATGCAAATAACAGAGGAATTAAAAATTATCTTAGTCATTCAAACCATAGTGAATATTACTTTAATCTGGACTTCTGTTATTCTCATTAAAATATGCTTCCTCTTTCAGCCTTGGTCTTCGCCCACCCTGCAGAGATTCTACAGGGAAGGTACAAAACAGCAAAATCACTGTGGGGTGGAGGGGAGAGGGAGGGAGTGAGTAAGAACAGCACAGCGTGACGTGGGAGACAATTGCAAATAAATACGTAAAATCATGGAATAATATCCCAAGTAACCTTTTTCTATTTAGAATCTTGACAAAGCCACAGCAGTGCTATTTTCTTGTCTTCTTCTTCCCTCCTGCATTCTTCCATGCCACCTGCTCCTAGAAGGTATCCACACAGTCCCTTCACCATACTCATTGGACCCCACCCAACACAGCGCCTTGATGACTCCACCTCACAGATGGTTGATGGGTTTCATACCAAAGCAGAAGTAATTTCTGAAATAGGACCAATTTACAAGTTACACACTTTCTATTGTAAACCCACAAAGGTTTCCAAATGATAATAAGAGTTGTGCTTTTTTTTTTTTTTTAACTGAGCCAGGCAAAGGAGAGAACATTCTCTTTATTTGTGGGTTATTGGCCATAAGTAATATGGTATGCACAGAGTGAGGTATGGGGCTTGACACAATGCTGAAACAGTTGCTGTCTCCTCCTCAGGGGAATCACAATCTTGTAGAGAGAAGGAATGAGCAAATAAATGAAGACAATTGAGTGCTAAAGGGATTCTGACATTGCTGCAGTTTGGTGTGGGTGGTACAGATAAGCAGGGCTGATTTAAAATCCATTTGGATGGTGAAAACTGTTTTTAGTAGTCAGTGTTCACAGGCAGAGTGGATTCCTGGAATCTAGCAAGGTTGAAATGAGTGGGCAGTGACAGTGGAAGATAACATGCATGAATCAGTAGCAAGATTTGCCTGCGGTCATCTCCTGGCTACCTATGGGGTCCTAGGATCTGGTCCCAGAGTCAAGTAATCTGAGCAAATGTGCTCAGTATTCAGGGCAAGAGTGGGCAAAAGAGAAAATCCAGAAAGCCATCCAAGCTAAGGGTAGACTGGACAGAAGAAGAAATCACCTGTAAGTGAAGAAGTCCAAAGCCAGTGTCAACAATATAGAGAGAGGAGGAACATGGACATGATGGACTAAGATAACTCGATTTCCTGTGACTCTCTGCTTGGGAGGTGGGGAAAGTGGAGTTAAAGGTGCCCTGTGACATTGAATATGGTTTTAGATGAACATGTATTTGAGCTTTGGCAAACAGAGCCGTGATGGTAGAAAAGTCAGTAAAGAAAAAGTATTATCTCTTGACACATAAAAGGCTTTTATAGTCAATAATTTTGTTTTGTTTTATTTTATTTTTTGGAGACAGAGTTACTGGGGATTGAACTCAGGGGCACTTAGCCACATCCCCAGCCCTATTTTATATTTTATTTAGAGACAGGGTCTCACTGAGTTGCTTAGCACCTTACCTTTGCTGAAGCTGGCTTTGAACTCAAGATCCTCCTGCCTCAGCCTCCAGAGCTGCCAGGATTTACAGACGTGTGCATCACCATGCCCAGCAATACTGTTTGTTTTTTAATGGAGTTGTTGGGGGAATAATTTATGATGACGTTTTCTTAATCAAAATAAAAGTAAAGGGAGGTGTGATATGGAAGCAATTATCCAAAGAACTACAGACAGCAAATAAAACACAAAATGCTTTCTGATAAAATGTTCAGATAAGCAAATAAAAAAATAGGCTACATGATCAATCCATATATATTTTTCTCAAATGCTCCTTTTCCTGTTTAATATATAAAATCCACTGAGGAAATTTAATTTTAAATTTTCTACAATGTTTACAGACTATATTTAAATTAGAGACCTAATTTTAAAATTTCTAGACTATCTTAATAAATCTCATTTATTCCAGTTTTTAAAGAAAAATGATAATTCAAAACAATAACTTCCACAAAAGAAGCAACAGAAAAATAGAAATCATTTTAATTAGATATATACACACGTGCACACATATACATATAAATACATATATACACACTCAAATACACATACTTTTGGAGATGCAGATTGAAGATAATATTAATATTAAAATGAACAACAAGAAGCCCAGTACTTCAGTCATATCCATTGCTTAGGTATCATTCAGATGCTAAAAGAATTTCTTGGAGTAGTTTCTCCTTCTCTAAGTTAAGAATAAAAATTAAGTTGTTCACAATGTTATTTATATAGTTCAGAATGTCAATATGTTCAAAAAATACCTATGATGCAAATAACACTGAAGTGTTCCTGGACACATGCAACTATTTGGGAATGATTTCAGAATGATTTTTTTTTTTTTTTAATTCTGTCACAGTGCCATTTCCCAGCAGTGGTGGCAGCTCCAGTAACCAGACAGATACTGGCTTTTCTGGTTCAGAAGAATGTTGACAGAAAGCACCACCCCATGATTCATGTGTCACAACAAGGTTTAAATCATTCTTCAGTGGAAGAATTTCCAAGGTTATTCCTTCCCACAAGCTTGGTATATAAGTTACTCTGCAATCCCCATGGTTACCAAAAGGGCAGAAAATAACCAATATACTTCAAATTTCAACTGCTTTGCTGTTCAGTCCCACACTCTTTCATCATTTTCAATGACTTTCATCTGAACACTATCTCTTAGATGGTTTCTTTTTTTTTTTTTTTCAATTGATTTGGACAAGACTTGCCTTCTTCCCTTCAAAAACAATGAAACAATACCACAGTCAAACAAAATCATGCATTTTCTACACTCCTCATCACAGCTAGACTTTTGCACTTGGCTACATTATTTAAATATTCTGAGGGGACTGAATAGGAAAGAAATTATCCAGAAAAATGTTATCAGAGAACTTCATGGCGGGTAGGGGAGAAGCAAGATGGAAAGGTGGAACGAAAAAATTATTCGAGTTCAGTTGTTTATCTTTCATTGTAATTGATTTCTTCTTTTGTACTTGCACAAAGGGATGAAGTGAGAGTTGAAGGAGGAAGAATTAATGTCTGTTTGGAAATATGAGAAGTTACTTTCTAGAGGCTGACCCTGACGGTGCAGGAAGAGCAGGATTGAGCAGGTGGCCGACCATAGAGGGAGCTTATTACAAGAAGAGACTGCAGCCTTAGCAAAGGCATGTGAGTTGACATTTGGGCCATGATGAGTTTAGAGTTAGAACTACAGAGAGAATGTAGATTGCAGTTTGGGGACCAGTGACAGATCAGTAAATGGGCTCATTCTAGGGAGGGCCTAAAATGTGAGTTTAATAAGAATGCACTTCAATCTTCAGACAAGTGAAAGGTACTAAGAGTATTTTTTTTAAAGTAGGGATCACGCTTCCTAAAATGCAATCCTGACCACATACTGATATCTTGAAGCACTGTATAGAACAAGTGCAAAGAGGGGATTTAAGAGGAGGCATGGTCTGTGGACTCCAGAAAAGCCAAAGATGTCTATTGTCACAATACTGAGACTATCATCTCTCGCATTCATTAGGGCTGTCTCCAGCATTTCATCCTCACCCCTTCCCACCATCCCAGCCTACTTTCCTGTGTTGTGCATACAGATAAGCCTCCTCTGTCATCAACTCTTGTTACAGAGAATGTTTTATAAGTAATGCATACACTACGCACCATCCCTCCCTTGGTACTTAGATAAAGAACCAGAAAACAAACTGCCTGAGATCAAGGGGGATGCTTTCTGGATACTGCAACTGGTTAACTTCACAGGAATGTTCTACACATTGGTTTTGGACGATTTCTGTCTCCTTTGCAGCCCTCCCTCTGACTTCAAACAGCCCTATGGAGACCCCCCTAGCACTTCCTAATGTGCAGGAGATACAAAATGAAATAAACTACCACTGAAAGGACGCTGTGAGATGGTGTGCACAGAATATCCAAGGTCAGCCGACTGAAGGCTACGGACCTTGATATGCTGAATTCAGTGTCAGCCTTGCCTCAGAGACACAGAGAATCCTTACAGCTCATTTTTTTTTTTGGGGGGGGGGACTGGGGATTGAACTCAGGGGCACTTGACCACTGAGCCACATCCCAGCCTTATTTTGTATTTTATTTAGAGACAGGATCTCACTGAGGTGCTTAAGGCCTCACTTTTGCTGAAGCTGGCTTTGAACTTGAGGTAATCCTCCTGCCTTAGCCTCCCGAGACACTGGGATTACAGGCACACAACACTGCGCTTGGTCAGCCCACATTTTAATGGGAGCAATATCACCTTCAAGATTGGTTCTTGGAGAGTAAAAACATCTAACTGGTGTTATGCATAAACACCACACACATATACTGTAGTATTAAATTGTCATGGGGAAAATTTTATTAACTTACTAATGTCTTAGGAACAAAATGTCTTGACATTATCTCCTTAGGAGAGCAATGATGAGAAAGATTGAGAAATGCTGTTGTAGGAGCATAGGAGCCTCAGTGCATTCACAGGGGAAGTGGAAGAGGGGGAGGGGAAAATTCATGAGAAAACCCCACCTGACTCTGTCCCTGAGCCAAGGTAGAACTGTCTAAATACTGTAGCATCTGCAGTGATAAGGCTGAAGGTAGCTATTCAGAGAGCGGAAACAGAGTATGAAATTCCCAGTCTTACAGACTTCAGAGAAAGCCTGCTGGGTGGCAGCTGGGGAAGTGACAGGCTCAGGCAGCTTAGGAGTGGCTTGTTAAGCTTGAGGGTGGGGATTTCTCATGGTCCTCCTTGGAGCTCAGGCTTGTAAGGACAGAGCTGGGCTTCCCCAGCATTGCTCTCCACCTGGGGATAGACAAGCAAGGCTGAGCTTAGTATTTAAGTGCTGGTTCTGTAAAGATTCCTGTCTCTATGGAGATATTTGGGAGGAAGTATTTGACTATGTTGGGTCTTCTGTAAACTAGCAGACTGGTAGTGCAAGACACTTTTGACAATCAATTTCTGCTTAGGGTGATGATATATTCTCCTGTTTGTGGCTGAGGGACAAAGAGATGGAGAGAATCCGCGTGGTCTGGGGCCACCCATGACATCAGACAGAGAGTCAGCTTTGCTTCTATTAAAGTTTCTGTGTAATTGTTTTGTCCACCCACAAACATTTGGAGTCTTGCCCAGTATCTGAGACTTGGGAAGGGGTTGGGGAAAATGAACTGTATGGGAGCAGGATGTTCTGTATGGAAAGCATGTGAAGGATGGTGGAGAAGAGGAGGAGGGCAGTGGGTGAGAGTGAAACTGCAGAAAATGAAGGTCGGGTTATCAAGTCCATTTTGGCTAAGGAGGAAGAAAATATGAGGAAAATTGTTCTGAAGACTAATTGGCTAGATATGTAATTTTCTCTAATTATGTTATATGAGAAAATTATGCATATTATATATGTCAGAGACTGCATATCTCCATACAAACATGCCAACACATGTATATCTCATCTTCTTGTGTGTATGTGTGTGTGATATTTGAGTATGTAATTTTCTAATTTGATAATTATTTAATGAAGTTTTCCTTTCAAGGTACTTTCCTTTGAATTCCTTTTGGTGTGCCCATATGCAAAGTAGAAAGTGAGAGGATACTTCCAAAAATGGAAATACATCAAGGTAAGCAATGGAGATGGGATGAGGCTGTCACTCTTTAGATCTTAAAGGGATTTCTTACAAAGGGTGAATAATACTCAATATAATTACTTACTGAAGGATTAGGATGCATTTTTTAATTATAGTTTATTCACATAAATGTTTATGGACTTGCACCGACAAGCCTCAAGAGAGGTAAAGAAGTTCTAAGTCCTGTGGGAGGAGAAACAGGTCCACAAAAGGAAGTAATATTATTATCCCACATCATTTCATGTGAAATCAGCTTTGGAATTCATGTTCATACCTTTTATGGTTAAAACAATGGAGGCTTGATTTGCATTTGAAATATGTGCTGAGGTTCATATCCAGTTACATCCATCTAAGTACACACCCATGTCATTCTGACAAGACTGAGGTGCAGCTGAAAGTAAGGATTCTCAAAGTCATTCAAACCAACACCGTACGTAACTATGTCTGCCAAGTGTGATGGAAGGACGGATTTAACCTCAAATCCGAGAAAGGAAACATCTCAATCATCTATATGTCTAATGTTTTTGTCCACAATTCTGCACTTATTTAAACAATTACTTACACATACAGATTTTAATAATGTCATATTCACTCCTTGATGAACAGTCCAATCTAAGTTTCAAGGGGAAAACTAATTACACGAGGGAGCTGGTATAGGATAGAGGAAAAATTCTTTGTCATCACTCAAGTATGCGCCATTGAAACCACATGCTTTCAGAAACAATGGCTTCCACCTATATAATAAAATCACAGGGGGCTGGGGATGTGGCTCAAGCGGTAGCGCACTCACCTGGCATGCGTTCGGCCCGGTTCGATCCTCAGCACCACATACAAACAAAGATGTTGTGTCCACCAAAAACTAAAAAATAAATATTAAAAATCTCTCTCTCTCTCTCTCTCTCTCTCTCTTAAAAAAACAAACAAACAAACAAACACAGTATCTGAAAATTGTAAGCTATTGTACCTAACTTCTTCTATCTGTTCCACTTAGAGAATAGCCCCTTTCACCAGAAATGCTTTTATACACAAATCCCCATGCCTTTTAAAAGGCACTGGCAGAA
Source organism: Marmota marmota marmota (assembly GCF_001458135.2). Lineage (NCBI taxonomy): Eukaryota > Metazoa > Chordata > Mammalia > Rodentia > Sciuridae > Marmota > Marmota marmota. The sequence goes on along the minus strand of NW_026000037.1, from coordinate 39,143,946 downwards.
GTTAACAGCACAGAGTTCCAGCTTTAGAGTACTGATTCTTCTCTCAAAGCTGACACATACCTACAAAGGAATTTCCTTGCATGAGCTGTGCCTCACAGCTTGTATTTCTAAGTATGTTTTTGTTTGTTTGGTTGACTGGTTGTCATGAGTTCACTAATCTTCCCTATATACTGTATATGGAAGAGTCCAATAGTGTCATTACTAAATTCATCCTAAATGAGTATTTAGGCATAATAAAACTGAACAATGCAAGACAAATATGCTTTGTCCAGTCTCAATAAATCTCCTCTTCCATTTTCTTTCAAACATGCCTAAAGAATTTCTTGCCATGAAGACCATTTGTTCACAACAGTTCTTCCATGTTTTTATTTTATGAAGGAGCAAGGGTTAAAAGAAGTATAAGCAAATGCCAAAATGCATGAGGCTTATTTTTTTTCTGTATTTTCCCCTCTGTTCTCTGAAGAATTTTTGAGTAGTTTTGTTGTTCTATTTCAAAATCCAGTTAATAAGAACCTTTTTCTAATTGTGGAATCTGGCTTTGATATCATGCAATGAGCTATTCCTAAGAAAGTACAAAGCAGGAATAACATGCAGAGTTATATTACAATTATTAAATCATCTTTGCACCACAATAAAACCCAGAATGTGGTGAGTTAAAAGTCATCTGTTTTCTAGGCAATGAGAGAAATTAAGATCTTTACCAAAAAAAAAGAAAGAAAGAAAAGAAAAAACAAGAATCTCCTACATGAAAAATTGCATTTTGATATTTGTGGAATAAAATAAGTGATCATTCATTTCTCAAAAGAAATATGTTGAGGAAAAAGCAAGTTTTCATATAGAAACACATACATTGAGAAAGGATTTCTTTTCTGGGAAACTTTTAGGTTTACGCATGCAACACTAATACACTAATACGAAGGGCTTTCTTTTAGTTTGTCACACATTTGCCTCTTCCTGAGGTGAAACCAACTGTATGCCCAATTGGTTCTCACAGTATTTCACCTTAATTGGAACAGAAGCTAAAAATACAAAGATAAAAGGCAGATTTGAACCGAAATAGAAAGTCCTCTTCTACATCCTAGGTCACTGGGATCACTGTAAATACAAAGTCAAATGATCCTGAATCCTACATAAATGAATGCAAAAAAATTCTTTCCACCTGAGGCGATATTCGAAAAGGAAATAAGAGCTTGTAAAGTACACCATATGTTCTGTGTAACCCTAGTCATGTGTTAAAATATTAACTAATGAAAAAAAATCACAAAAAGGTAAGAGTCTAAAATTAAAAATAAAAAACAAAACCAGAATATTATGAAAGAAAAACAGGTGTCTCATATGCTCTAAATAAATTAACTGAGCCTATAAAAGTCGAAGAATTTCAATTACTGCAAGTTGCTGGAAACGGTTGCAGTGCTACTGAGAAAAAGAAGTAATGGTGCGCAGAACACAGGTAAAGTTGTCTGCATCCTCTTGTGGCTTGTCCATAACCAATTCAAGAGTTATTCAGAATTGTTTTAGCCTCACTAAAAATCCAAGAAGAGTTTATAGTTTATAGTAACCTATACAGTAGGAAACCACTCAGCCAAAGCTTGTTAAAGTCTTATTTTTATGAAACTACTGTAATTTTCAGGTTTTAAATTTAGGTAACCATGTAACCATTTAAATTTAGGTAACCACTCCAGAGAGATTACCCTACCATATTAGTCCTATTAATAATAACAAACCTTCAGTTAGATGATTCAGCGACCCTTACCATGTTTTCTCCAATATGCTCTTTTAAATGGGCAACTTCTAAGTACTGGCACATTCATTAATTTAACAAAATGCGGGGTAAAAGAAACCTCTTCAAATACTGACTTCAGATAACCTGGGTCCTTCTCCAAGTCTCCTCCTCACTTCATATCTTTTAGGTAGATTATGCTTAAAAACATCTTTCTTAAATTCCAAGTCAGTCTGTAGAGCCAGTGGGATTAAACTGCTCAAAACATATAGCCACTTAATAGTAACAACCATTTTTTTTCCATCAGTAAAATTAGAAGACTGAATTGGTTGATCTTGAAAATCCTTTCCAGATTTACAGTTCTTGTTCTAACAGCAAAAGAAATACAGAAAAGCTTCAAACAAAGTTGGACAGGAAGCTAATATTTGTAATGTCACACAGAGAGATTAGCTCAGCAATTTTCATTAATAGGAGTCATATGGTGAAATCCCCCGGAGCTATTTAGAAACAAGTCTCTGATTGCTTGGAACTGCAGGTAGAGCCAATTTACTTAGACATTTTTTTTTTTTTAGAAAATTCAAGGCATTCGGGGGTTATGCTCTGTCTTTGTCAAAATGGAGAAACACAAAGGCATTCAGAGAACAAAGTTGTGTTTTTCAGGTGAACTTGAGAAAAAGACTGAACTGAGTATGAGATAGGGCCTAGAAAAAAGGTGCTATGAAGGTCATAGCAACAGAAGAGGCGGGGCTGTAGATTGGCATGTGACCAGTCTTTCATTCAGGACCCAGGGCTTGTTGACAGTGGGCCAGCCTACCCACTGTACTTACCACCCCAAACAGTACAAGAGGTGTGCAGAGATTCCGGGCAGTGTGCTCATCACTTTAAGTTGGTTGTGGGATAGTTAATGTGAGGCTCGACAAATACCAAAGTCAAAAGAGGGGAGAGGGCAATCAAAGGACATTCTCAAAGATTAAGAGAAACACTCTAACATGTTTTCCTCAAGGGGTGTTGGGAGGAAGTGTTACTTCTCATAATCACAAGTATTTATAAATTGTTCACAGAAATCTGAGTAAAATGGTTCCCAGTTGTTAGATGGTTCACATTTCTGTAAATAAAAAGTTTCAAGTTATTAAAAATGAGGATAGAATATTAGAAGGAGTAATCTAAAAAAAATAGAAACAAAAGAGAATATACTTCTCATATTCCTAAGACTCACTCTTCATTCTTTTTAAAACTATCAAGATTTAATAGCAATAAGATACCTAGATTTTGAGGTTTTATATTAAAATTTTTGAAATTCGATTTTTTTAAAGTCAAGTCTACTTCAGAATTGCAAATTATTCTTGATTCTTACAATATTAATGTATCCTAAAAATTCAACAGCCTAGTTAAATTAAAATGTTACAAAAAAAAGTTAACAACATAGAAACAACAAACTAATTCTTCCTCCTCTGGGTTCTTCACTGATAATCCATAGGTTGTTTTAGATGTTCCTTCTCATTCGTCCCCACTGTATTTTTATGTTAAAAACTTGTCTTACTGGTTTCTTTATAGGTGTTTCTGCTCAATGTACTGTAGGCTATTTTCAAACAGGGATTGTTTTCATCTTAGAATTTTCTCTGATTAATGAACAGTGAGCATTCAGTAAGAATTTGCTCAATAGCTTGGTACTATCTTGACTGATTGATTTTTGGGCCAGGGATTGAACTCAGAAGCACTCGACCTCTGAGCCACATCCCCAGTCCCATTTTGTATTTTATTTTGAGACAGGGTTTCACTGAGTTGCTTGGCACCTTGCTTTTGCTGAGGCTGGATTTGAACTTGCTATCCTCCTGCCTCAGCCTCTAGAGTAGTTGGGATCACAGATGTGCAATACCATGCCTGGCTTGATTTTTTTTGTTTTGTTTTTTTTTTTTTTTAGAGAGAGAGAGAGAGAGTTTTTTTTTTTTTTTTAAATATTTATTTTTTAGCTTTTCGGTGGACACAACATCTTTGTATGTGGTGCTGAGGATTGAACCCAGGCCACACGCATGCCAGGCGAGCGCGCTACCGCTTGAGCCACATCCCCAGCCCCTGGCTTGATTTATTTTTAAATGCACATAAAGAGAAAGATCAAATAAATAAAAATCTTAGCCAATTCTTAAAAATCCTTGATGATAATACTGGGATACTTATAAATAAAAAACTTAGAATAACTATATGGAAGAAAATATTTGCATCATATTTGATAAAAGGATTATTTCTAAAAGACAAAGAATAACACTATAACAAGAAAAATACAAATAGTCAAATGGGAAAATAATAATCATTAAAAGATTTGAATAAAAGTACAAAGGACTAATGAACATATGAAAAGTTATCAGAGAACAAAATATTTTAAAGAATCAGAGAACTTCTAGGTTTGCACAGTTCATGGAGCCAAATTTTAAGTAGTTGATAAGGTCAGTGGTTGAAGGAAGTAGTCACTCTTATTTATTGTTAGTAGGTATGTAAAATGGTGCTGCTCACTTAAGGAAAGGACTTTTCAGTTTCTAACCTATTAAAACTTATAACACATGTGCTTTGAAACAGCAATTTTGCATCTTACAACTTATTTTAGAAAAATACTCACATAAGAAGTGTGTACCAGTTTATGACAACATTTCTATTGCTGTTATATTAGTGAAGAACTGGAGACAATCTAAATATTTATTAAAAGGGCTCAGGTTAAATAAATTATGGCTGTCCATGTGTGGAAATCTGTGCAATCACAAAAAGAATTCCTTTATAAGGAATTCATTGGGGCTGAGGCTGTGGCTCGGTGGTAGAGCGCTCACCTAGAATGTGCAAGGTGCTAGGTTCAATCCTCAGCACCACATAAAAATAAGTAAATAAAATAAAAGTATATAAAAAATCACATCAATCTTAAAAAAAAATCATTGACAAGGAAATATATCTAGGAAATAATGTGTATGAAAAAGAAAGTTGTAGGAAAGTTTATATAGTATGCTCCCATGTTTTGGTAACATATATAATCACAACAAAAACTATGCATGATAGTATCTGAAAAGATGCCCAATGTTAAGGTTGACAACCAGAGTGTTTCATGTTATTTTTATATACTTTTGCATTGACTTATATTGCTACTTGATAATTTTTGTTTTGAAACTGAAATTCAAGCCAGGTGCGGTGGTGCATACCTGTAATCCCAGCAGCTCAGGGAGGCTGAGACAGGAGGATCACAAGTTCAAAGCCAGCCTCAGTAAAACCGAGGTGCTAAGAAAGTCAGTGAGACCCTGCCTCTAAATAAAATACAAAATAGGGCTGCGAATGTGGCTCAGTGGTCAAGTGTCACTGATTTCAATCCCTGATACCCCACCACCACCAAAATACAAAAAGCAAAAAACAAAACCTGGGAAATGCAGAGTGAGAACTTTGTATGCTTGAAGTAAAATTTGTAATATTAATCATGTTGTTTAGTTGTATAGTAAATATGGATTTTTTTTTTCTCAAAAATATCCGTTCCCTTACCTGGGACCCTTCCTTTGTCATTCATTTGGCCAGATTAGCATCACAGACAAAGGAAATGAGATTGTCCTTGGAATTTTAAGTAGGACTGCCCAGCCCCCAACTTCAGCTCCCTGCATACCAACAAAATCTGGGTTGTTTTTGGAAGGAGGAAGATGCTGGATAGTCAACCAACAATGGAAATTACTGGTTATCATAAGAAGAAATAATCTATTTTTGCCAATGCTGCAGTCTGGCTGGGCACAATTCAGGAGCCACTTGTCAAAAAAAACGATCTTTATTTTTAGAACCACACACCACACCACACAGCTCCCCAGGAAAAACCCTCAGAGCCCAACTGCCACCACCCGCTTCCCACAAGCCTCTCAACCTCCCCCACTCCTCCTGCTCTTGAGGCCGATTGGCTGGGTCGAGTGGGCAGAGCCAAAAAAAAAGTCCCCCAATGAGCAGCTCCCTAGTCTGAAAGGGCGGGGAAACAGCCCAATGAGCAGCCAATCAGCTAGAAGTTGCTGGGGCCGCTGTGAGCCAATCATCAGCTGGCAGCTGGAAGTTTGCTGGGGCCTCTTTGGCTGTGGCTCACAGCAGCCCCCATCACTTCCTTTCTCAGTTGAGGTATTTATTACCCATCCCCATCATTTCCTACAGATTTTTTCCCTCTACCAACCCCCAGTTTCCATCATCTGTCATTTTTATAATGACATGTTCACAGCATTTTATAATGATAGGTAAATTTACCTTCAATAAGCAAAGTTTTGACTATAGGTTACTACTGGAAGATGGAAAATCAGTAATAGGGTCTCTCTTACAAAATGATGTCATTATTTGTCATTTTGTGGAAGTTTCTTTTGACATTTTCACTTTTTTGTTCTTGATCCATTTGTCTTCATCATATTCTCAATTGCTATCAGACTCCTTCTTATCATTTATTCTCTCTAGTTTCTTTTCTCCCCTGTCAGAGTGATTCTTCCACGAGCACTTTCCTCCCTCTGTCAGTCCAGTTGCCCTATGAACCTCCTGGGAGCTGACCTTCTGGGACCCCCTTCAACAATTCTCCTGGTTTGGAAATATTATTTACTAGAGTTCTTGTTTTTTTCTTTTCTTTTCTTAGTTTATTTCACCATTTTGTTGAAAATAAAAATATCTTCAAAAACTTCTGAGAATGATTTTTTGGAATGCTGAGTATGTTAAAAGAATTTTATTCTAAACCATGTGTCATGATTTGGATCTTAAATGTCCTCTAAAGGCCCATAGGAAAAAGGCTCAGTTACCAGTCTGTGGCCCTATTGGGGAAAGTGGCAGAACCTTCAAGAAAAAGGAGCCTAATGAAGGGCCATGATCTCACAGGGGATACTGGGACATGTGACATTCCCCCCATCTCTCTTTCTCTCTTTCTGTCTACCATGAAGTGAACAGCTTTAGTCCACCATGAGCTTCCCATCAGAATGTTCTATGTCATCACACAGGTTGCAAGGGAGCCAACTGACCTTGGAATGAAACCTCTGAAACTATGAGAATACACTTTTCCTTTTTAAGTTGTTAATCTCAAGTCTTTTGTCCCAGTAATGGAAAGCTGACTAACATACCATGCTGTATCATAGTTTGGCTGGGTTGGATACCCCATCCAAACTATGGGGTATACAAAATGGCTTTTCGTATTCAAAGCGATATACACGTTTTCTCTGAAAGATTTTAATCACTTCTCTTTATTTTCAATGTTCAGGAATCTGCAACAGATATTCCTTAGGTACATGTTTTCTTCCATTTTGTGTGGATGTTATTGAGTCCCTTCTATCTGAATGTTCATGTCCTTCTTTGTAAGAAATTGGTTTCTGTTATTTTTTAATAAAATATCTTCTCATCTGATTTTACTACTCTTTTGAAACTCGTTATTTGGACAATTCACTTGCTAGATTGATTTTTAAATTTTTTTTCACTTATTTTTTTCTTTCACAGTCTTTTGACTTTATTTTCTAAAAAAATTTAGCTCCTTTTCTTAGAAACTTTGTGTTGCTATTTGTTTTTTTCATTTCAGCAATGATTTTTAACTTCCAGGAACATTTCCCACCCCACCCCCCCCCTTTTTTTTTTAAATCTTCTTTTTTTCAAGGAAAATAATCTATCTTTTTGAATCTATCTGTGTTATGTGTCTATGGGGACATGTAAGACAATTATTATTATT
>NW_026000037.1:39132508-39136515 GCF_001458135.2 Marmota marmota marmota | reverse complement strand
CAGGAACATTTCCCACCCCACCCCCCCCTTTTTTTTAAACTTCTTTTTCAAGGAAATAATCTATCTTTTGAATCTATCTACAGATGCTGTTTAGTGATTTTGTTGTTGTTGTTCTCTTCTGTTTTCTGAATTCTCTTATTTTTCTCTGAAGTTAAGATTTTCCAGCTACTTCCTTCTCCTTCATGTTGCAAGTTTTCCACAAATGCTTTTGTTTCCTGGCTGCATTATCATCCTAATGAAAAGATTAACATAAAAGTTCACTCTGAGCTCTGGTGGTGGGGGTGGGGATGATCAACCAACAAGCAGAGGGCCAGCTACCTAAATGGCAGAGTTTGGAGGGTTTTCAGGTGGATTATCAGCTCCCACACTACCTGCCCTAATTTCCCCTAGATAGTTACTTCAGTTTCTTTATAGTAGAACCTTTTGGTCCATGCGTTTGTGCCATTAATAGTAGTGGTGGTGAGTAGATACTCGATTCCAGGCATTTTGTTACTAGGGATCAACTGGGCTGTGCCAAAATTTAATTGCTCTGCTGTGGATCCACTAATTTTCTTTATCTGCAATAGTACTTTTTTTTTTTCTCTCTCTCTTTTGGCTTAATCCTTTTCAGGATTCTTTAGAGGAGATAAACTCTAGTCAGGCACACAGGTCTCTCTGCTTTTAACTCATGCTGTGTTTTCCTCCAGCCAGCTTCATCATCCACTGGTTCATTATCCATGCTTATCTTCCAAAAATCTGTTAGCATGCTTATCTGTTGGTGTCTATCTCCCATACTTCCTCACTCTTGTGGAATTTTATCTTCATTATTCTCTACTACTGTTTTTAGTGGCATTTCATGTGAGGGGTGGGGGATGGGGGTAGGAAGAGAATAAACACAGGTTTTCCATTCACTGTGTCAAATCAAAAGTTGCAGAGAAGCTTCTAAAGAAAAAATTTTCAACACCAGTTGAGCATATTTTACAGGAAGATTTATCATTTTCAAAGTATCTTGTCATGCAATGATTTAACTCTCCACCACAACTTCATAGACAAAAATTATCTCTAATTTACAAATAGCAGAAATCAGATACAGTAAGATTGTCATGCTCCCAGTTAAGACACTAGTTAGAACTCAGCTCTAAGTGCTGCAATTCCCTGATCAGTGCAAGATCACCCAGCAACATAACTACATTAAGAGGTCATGGCCTTAGAGATGCATCTACTTCAGCCACTGGCATTGTTGAAGATGTAAGATGGTATCAGGTAAAGAGCCCTTGGCTGAATGAGTCAGGAGACTTAAAGTCTAATCTTATTTCTCCTATTAACCACACCTCTATAGGCTTTCATTTACTCATCTGTCAAGTGTTAGATGCAATGACATTTCCAAAGTTCTTTTTACCTTTCATGATTTATGTTCCTATAAGCCTAGAGCACATGTCTCTAAATGATATTTATTTGAGACTTAATGAACTTTATTGTGTGTTCTGAGCATGTCTGATTTGTATTTAAGTATACAATGCCCTGCCCTTTAGTGGGATGGGCTTCATCAAGAATTTTCCCAAGGCACCAAATTAAATCTAATGATATTTAATAGGGAGGACTTTTGCCTAATCGGGACAGTCACGCTCATTTAATTGAGATGCCTCTAGGTAACTGTGTGGTATATCTACAACTTGGGGTGACCAGAGACTAGTGATGTTTTGGACTTCTTCAAATAAGATTTGCTGCTAGTGCCAATTCAACAGAGCAAGCACAGAGTAAGCAATCCTTTCTTCAGAAACATAATCTCCTCTAGGTAAGAAGAATCAATTTTCCCAGGAAGAAGATTACTCTCCAGTTCCTTAGTAAAGATCAATTAGTAAATGGCACTCTTAATTCCAGAGGGATGGCTCTTCACTGAGGAGTTGGTCCAGGGTATTGCACATTCAGCCTAAAACAGCAGACATGGTTGTATGCTGTCTGCCTAAGAAAATTGTTTAATCTATAGTAAGAGATAATGAGAAAAGAGGCAGGTGATGAATGTGAAGCTCAAAAAAAGACCTTAAACATGCATAAACACACACACACACATTTATTACCTAAATAAGACAAAAACTCTGGTACATAGATTCTTCTTAACAAAGTTCATATCCTCAACAGAAGATATATAATTTAACAACTGGACACTATTAATCCATTAATCTTTCCCCATTTTGATTGGATGAGGTCTCTTGTTTCTTTAATTTCTTAAACTGCCACTATATTGAGGTTTGTTGCCATTATATTATGAACATTTTGACTTTTGAATTTAGTTCACTCTGTCTCCTCCATTTTGCCCATATGACAATATTTTCCTTATCACAATCATACAGGAAATTTTTATATACAGAAATTCACTATTTTAAGAACTAAAAGGAAGCATATTTACATTTTTCTCATTTTTCAAAAACACATAGACCTTCCAAATGCAGTGAATTGATTCCCCCTTCAGGAGATTTTGGCTTTATCTACTATATTTTGTAGCATATACTAGTAAACATGTCTTAGAAGAATCACAGTGTTTCCTGTAGGCATAGAGTTGAGCACTCCATACGTGCAAATAGTTCTTAATCCAAATACTCCTAAGCTACAAGTTGCATATAATCAGTGCAGTTGCTAAGAGAAGGCTCACACTGCTTAATTTATTTTTTTTCCCAAAGGGTGGAGCTTCTTAGATAATTCATTTAACAAAGTCAAAGGTATATGTTTAATTATTGCTTTTCAGCAGTTTGCATGACATTTGGGCTCAGTGATACCATGAGATTTCTTCCACCCAAAGAAGGAATGTTCCATGCCCTTGATTTAACCCCCTCCGAACCAGGTGAACACCTGCACTGTTATTAACAAAGGTATTTTACAACCCACCCTGAATGCAGAGAGTTATTTTTCTCTACTCATCTCACTTAGGCCCTCAAGCTGACTCCAGAGACCTATGGAAGTTTAATGAGTTAATATGCTGAAGTTGTGTGTGGGGGAGATTTCAGCACCCCAAAGAGAAACTTCAAAGATTAGCATTTATTTAGGATCCTTTTCCCTTCCTTTTTTGTTCTTCCTCAAACTCTATGACCTGTACTGATGAGCAAAGTAGCAGCTTTCACTACAATGTGACTGTAATATTTTAGACATAATAAAATATTTACTATCTTTATAATACCTATGATTTTTATTTTCAAATTTTAAATACTGAATATTTTTCAGATTAGTTTAAGAGACTTTAAGTACCACTGGAAAGCTCCTGACAATTTGAAAAACAGAATCATTGTGCCATTTTCTTAGTCAGTACTGTCCTCCCAGTAGGTACTGAAAAATGGCAATTGCTGATTAGTAACTGCCATAAATGAATTTCATAAAACACCTTTATAATATTTTACCAATATTCTAGTCTACCTGATGATTGCTAAATATGCCAACAATATTCATTACATTATTTTTCTAAGTAAAGTCACTTTATGACCTATTGAATTCCTACAAATCTCTATTTACTTTGAAATTTTGATTTATTGGATCAATTTTTAAGGTCAAAGGTGAGCTACCACTTACAGTCACCAGATCTCAGCTACAGATTCAGGTTACATCTTGAATGCATTTTGCAGGAGAATTTTATTTTTTATTCTGAATTTTAAAATAATGTGGGTAGGAGGAAGAAAGATTTTTGAATGAAATAATGAGGAAAGCAAAATGAAGTGAGAATAGGAAGGCTGGTGGGTTTGCAGAAGCTCCTCAGCTACTAATTACCCTGTGGCTTTCTTTGGATATCCACTTTGTGATTTCACAGTGCAGGCCCTGAACTCAGTGTCTCTGACCTCATAATATGATGCTAACGCTGTCCCACCTCATATAGTTCCTCTGGAGGCATCTTAAAGCTATGGTGACTTTCTGACCTCAGCAGCTGTGAAGAAACAAAGGCTGTTTTCTAGTTTGTGAAATGTATAAATGTATTTTATGTAAAATGTAAAAGTCTAGAAAGTTGAATCAAGTATTTTGCCTAAAAAAAAAAAAAAAAAAAAAAA
>NW_026000037.1:39093376-39132503 GCF_001458135.2 Marmota marmota marmota | reverse complement strand
AAAAAAAAAAAAAAAAAAAAAAAAAAAAAAAAAAAAAAAAAAAATCTAGCAAAGCCCAGGCGCTCTGGTACACACCTGTAATCCCAATAGTTTGGGAGGACTAGGCAAGAGGAACCTGAGTTCAAAGCCAGACTCAGAAAAAGCAAGGCACTAAACAATTCAGTGAGACCTGTCTCTACATAAAATACAAAATAGGGCTAGGGATATGGCTCAGTGATTGAGTGCCCCTGAGTTCAATCCCTAGTACCCGCCACCAGAAAAATCTAGCAAAGATATAAAATCACATTTAGTTATACATTTAAACAGTTGTATTTTTCAGAAAAAAAAAAAGATTTAAGTAATTGAAACAATGGCATTAAGAATTCATATTTATTCTTTACTCTGGACTGACTGTGTCCTCTTCTCTAAATTCATATGTTGAAATCCTCAATAAGACTATATTTGGAGATGGTGTTTTCAGGAAGTAATTAAGATTAAATGAGCTTTAAAAAACAAAAACAATAAAACAAGAACAAGAGCAAAAAAGTAGGACCTTGTTCAGATGAGGCCTGATGGCCTTATAAAGTGGGGGGAGGGAGAGATGTGTGTGCTCAGAGGAAAGATAGTATTTGGACACCATGACAAGGTGGCCATCTACAATCCAGGAAAAAAATTCTCTCAGAAATTAAATCCTCTTACTTTGCAGTCTCCATAACTGTAAGAAATTATCTTTTATTGTTTAAACCAGACAGTCTGAGGTATTTTGTTATGATCATCTGTGCTAAGATATTCTCCATATGCACTAAAAGTACCAGAAATGACAAAAAATATATATTATGAGTGGAAATCCATGGGAGTCCTCAGAATAGCTCTAGTGCAATGCTGTCTGAAATACTTTATAAATTGTGCAATCTAACTCTAAAAATAAAAATTCACTCTACTGTTTTGCAGGAGGGCAGGCCTGACTCTGGCACATTTCTATTATCATAAGCCTCTGTGGGATGACTGGTCAGGTAATGTATCCTCCATATGTAATTTTGAGCATAATAATGGCAAAGTCTATCTACATATAAGCACTGAAAAGGATCTTTTAAGATCTGTTGCAGGGTGTGGCGGCACATACCTGTAATGCCAGTGGCTCCAGAGGCTGAGGCAGGAGGATCTTCAGTTCAAAGCCAGCCTCAGCAACTTAGTGAGGCCCTTAGAAACTCAGTAAGACCCTGTCTCTAAATAAAATACAAAAAAGGGATAGTTAAGTGCCCCTGAGTTCAATCCTTGATACCAAAAAAAAAAAAAAAACCAAAACACAAAAATTTGCTTTGTCCAAGATCAAGAGGGTCACGGATGCTCCCTTCTAAGGTGGAAGAATAACTGAGAGTATGGCACAGGGCTACAATATTATTACATCAAACTCCCCTGGACTTGCAGAGGTTGTTCTGCCCTCTGACAGTGAGTTAGTGCCAGGGCAAGCAAAAATATTAGCACAATCAGTCTTGAATGCTACCTACCAAATTACTTAATCCACAGGATGCAATCAAGCCATCATCCACAAGCAAAAAGAAGCTAATGGTTAAGGGACTCGCCCATAGTGCTCATGCACAAGAAGCAAAGAGTCCAAATTCAAAACCGGGTCTCTCAAATTCCATTGTTCAAGCTTTTATCCAGACCAGGATGCATAGATCCTCTTTCTGTGCATGGAGAATACAGCTGAGCATAAGAAAACTGCCACAGAGCCCAAAGCTTTGGGAAATATTTTTTAACATCCTCTAACATGTACATACTATTCAGTAGGAAAACACCTAAAATATTAGATATTTTTAAAAACACTAAAGCTATTCTAAACAACCAGCTGTTACAGTGTTATTGTTTTTCTTCCTTTATAAATTACGTGGGATGTGGACAAGTCACACGGTCCCCACATATGTTCGAAAGAAGTAAACAAACTTATTTACTTCCTTGGTTGGTTCTAATTTTGTTATCTCGTACAGAGCTGCATTCTCAAAAGAAAAATAATGACTTGGTTGTGTGCCCTTTGTCAGAATCATTTGTAAACACTCTTCTATAATGGAAAAGAATCAACCTTGAAATAAACTAAAACACAGTTATTTTTCTTGACTGAAAGTACTTGCCTAAAAAAAGAAATTCAATTCACTTTCAACTTTCAAAGATGCTAAATTAATTGTCTTGTTCATAACATAGAATATTTTGGAGAGAAGATAAATAACAACAAAAGGCAATCTCTGAATTTCTGAAGTCTTTAAGGTTTTCCCCGGTTTATGTTTTTGAAATTATGTAATTCAGATTGTATTGTTATTTACTCTGCCATATAAGCAAAATCTCCCATAGGTAATTATTTTAATTATAGTTTTTAATGTAGTTTCTAGTGTCCAGGATTTTATTTTCCCAATAAACTGGAGAAGGATTATTCTGTAAAGCAATTCACAGCTTGACAGTTTAAATTTTTGCTAGTGTTTATCAAGAATTCCATTTGCTATTGATGCACAGCTTAATACTCTCCAGTGTATCTTGTGAGCACACTTCGGTCAGCCAAGATGAGGGCATAAGTAAATTGTCCCACTAACATCACAAACCCTGTATTTCATAGTAAAAGATAGAAGCAGTGCTCCCACAGTGAGTGAGGAAATCAGCTCACTCCAAACATGGATTTGGATGGTGCTCAGACAGAGAATATTAAATGGGCTTCAAGTTTTGCCTCTTTCTTGGAGTATGTGGTAAGAAAAGTAAGAGGCGTGCATGCACACACACACACACACACTCTCACAGAAGGCAAATAAAAATATCTAGTAGAGAATTTTAAGGATCTTTAACAAATACTTTACTTTCTTCTTCCAACTCGAAATATCACCATCATAGACAGGAGAAACTATAAAAGACCTAGTATATGAGGAGTGTTAACACTAGTATATTGAATTCAGGATGCTAAATAAATAGAATATGGCTGCTCTTGACAAATACAAAAAAGGGGATAACTTATGCGAGATGATGAATATGCTAATTTGTTCCAATAGAGTAACCACTTTACTATACACATATCCTATAAAATCATGTTGTAACAGGGCACAGTGTCCCACACTGGTAGTCCCAGTGACTCCAGGAGTGGAGGCAGGAGAACAAGTTCAAAAATCAGCCTTAGCAACATAGTAAAGCTCTAAGCAATTTAGTGACCCCTTATGCAATTTAGCAAGACATTGTCTCAAAATAAAAAATAAAAAGGGCTGAGGTTGTGGTTTAGCACCCCCTGTCCCTGTATTTTTTAATTTATTTAAAAAATAAATAAAAACACAATGTATACCTTACATATACACCCTAATTTATTTCAAAAAGCCAAACCTCTGGAGAGCAGATATTATAAACCATGAAGCTAATATGTAATAATTGCTATTGGAATAGTACCTTTCTGGGTTTCCTAAATTCCGCCTGTTACATTTAAGTATGTACTTCGTCTTATGGGAATGAAGTCCTTTGTCAAAGAAGCTGGAGAGTATCTAGTGACCATCTTTTTAATTAAAGATTTGCATAGGCTTGATGATGGATATTGTATCTAACCTAGAGTTTGCTTCCTACAGTGAATAATCTCACTTTTCTGCCTCTTTCCTCATCTCCTTTAATTTCAAAATTCCTAGTCTACACTGAGAACTGGAAGCAGCAAAAGACAAGGATTAAAAGTCAAGGTTGTACCCACAATTCGGCCACAAATTAACTGTGTGTTTTTTAATAATTTCAACTTCTTTGAGTTTTATCATCAGTAAAATGTGGAGTTTGGACTGAATTATCTCTAATTATTCTTGTATCTTAAAGTCAAGCTCTGAGTCTACCATGATGTCCATCTAATTCACCCACATTAACCAGTACTCTAGAGCTAGGTGCAGCGCACTGGAGCTGTACAGAGAGGTCATATTGTCAACTGACCTGCATTGCTACTGGGTCTGAATCCTAGTCTCACAACAGTGTTTTAAAATTATTGGACTTCCAGGATGAAAGGATTACTTTATTATCTTTGTTGACCCCAAGATTTTTGGTTGTTTGTTTTTTGCTAATCTTGATCATCCTATTAGCTTTGAATTTTGTTCTGCATCCTATCAGCTAAAGATATAATTAAATGACATACCTTTAGGTTGTGACTGATTACTCCTCCAACATATCATTTTATAATATGATCCAGACAACCCAAACTGGCCAATCTTTCCATTTAGTAATACATTATTTACTCCCTTAATTATTATTCTCACAAATCACCCAAGAAAATATTTATCATTGCCAGGGCTGGTGCTGGCCCCAAGTAGCACCAGTGTTGACACTGATCTTCTTTGATAAGTCCTGCCTACTGAATGACCTGGAGTTCTGTGATCCACCCTAGAACTTGTGTTCTCTGCTTGCTTATTTTCCATTTCCCTATGGGTTGATTATATTTAGTGCACTATGTCTTCTATTGAACTACTTCCCTTGAGAGACAGAAAGCAGCCCATGCAGAGAGAATGTCACCTAAGAACCAATTTAGATAAGATATGACAAAAGAAACCAGCATGGAAGGAAAAAAAAGAAACAACTAAAAAATCAGAGCAAACTGAACTGTGTCAATTGCTATGTTAAATCCAAATGGGTTAAAAACTCCTGTTAAAAACAGATTATCAGAGCTAGGTGTGGTGATCCACACCTATGATACCAGCAGTTTGGAAGGCTGAGGCCAGAGGATCTCAAGGTCAAAGCCAGCCTCAGCAATTTAGTGAGGCCCTAGGCAGATCACTGAGACCCTGTCTCAAAATAAAAGATTAAAAAAAAAAGGGGGGGCGGCTAGGGTTGTGGCTCAGTGGTTAAGTGCCCCTGAGTTCAAGTCTTTGGAACCAAAAAAAAAAAAAGAGAGATTATCAAATGGACAACAATATAAGACCTAACTACATGGTATCAAAAAGAAACAAGCTGTAAATATTAGACAAAAATAATTTGAAAGTAAAAAAAAAATAGAAAAAAAATGTATCATCTAAACACTAATTACAGAAAAGTTAGTATCACTGTATCTATATCAGAGACAGTAGACTTTTATTAGGAAGTATTAAAGACAGGAGAAATATTTTATAATAATAAAAGTCTGAATTCATCCCAAAATGACATTTTGGAATGAGCTATATCTAATAGCTGCTTCAAAGTACATGAAACAAAAATAGATAAAATGAAATAGAAAAATAGACAAATGAACAATCATCTTTAAACACAGTCTATTCTCAGTAATTGATATAAAAAGTAGATAAAAGCCTCAGTAGGAATACATTATATTTGAACAGCACTATCATGTCCTAATAGACTGTAATAGAGCACGAAAATCAACTGATGCAGAATATACATTCCTTTCAAAAACACATGGAATGTTAAGCAACACCAAAACAAAGACAAAAAAATATTTAAAATACTCAATAAACTTCAAAGGACTGAAACCACAGAGTATATAATCCAACCCTAGTAAAATTAGATTAGAAACTAATAATAAAAAAGTTAATAAACTCCTCACATACTTGGAAATTAAGCAACCTCCTTTTAAATGACTCACTGGTAAAGAGGAAGTTGCAAAAGAAATTAGAAAAAATATTTTTACCTGAACTATAAGGAATTAAAACACTGAACTTTGTAAGATGGACCTAAATCCATGCCTAAAGGGAATTCTATAGTTTTTAAATTTATAGTAGAAAACCATAAAACCTAAAATCAATAATTTTCCCTTTCATCTTAAAAACCTAGAAAAAAGAAATACAAATTAAGCTTTAAGGAAGTGGAAGGAAGAAAATAAAAAACAGAATAGAAATCAATTAAATAAATCTCAAATATTAAGAAATTAAAACAATTCAAAAGTTGGCTCCTTCAGAGATTAATAAAGTTAATAAAACTCCAGCAAGATTGATCATGAAAAAAGAAAGAAATCACAAAACACCAAAATCAAGAATTAAACAGGGGTTATCATCAAAGATCCTATGGACATTAGAAGACTAATAAAAAAAATTATGCACAACTGTATTTCAACAATCTTGACAACAAAGATGAGAAAATATGCCTCAAAAACTTAATATCCCCAAATGATAATAATCTCTATATAAATGCATATATTTTAAAATTTGGAAAATTTCACACCAAAAACTCTACACATTTGTCCATGAGAATAAATTCTGTCCAATATTTAAGAGAAAAAAGAAAGAAACAAACAAACAATTGTGCCCAGTCTTTTTTGGAAAATGTGGAGGGGAGGTAAGATCCCAATAACAACATATGACCCTACTACCAAAATCTGAAAAGAACAATGGAAGAAAATTTATAGGTCAACATCCTTCCTTAATATAGTTAGCATCTATAACAAAACATCACTAACTGTAACCCAACAATATAGAAAAGGATGCTGCATCATGATCAAATAGTATTTATTTTAAAAATGCAGTATTACTTTGAATGCAAATATCAGTTGATGCAGCCAGCACAGTGGCACTCATGCCTTAATTTCAGTAGTTCTTAAGGCTGAGGCAGGAGAATCACAAGTTAAAAACCAACCTCAGCAACTTAGCAAGGCCCTAAGCAACTTAGAAGACCCTGCCTCAAAATTAAAAAAAAAATAAATAAATTTAACAGGGCTGGGGATGTGGCTCAGTGGTAAAGTGCCCCTGGGTTCAATTTTTGGCAATCAATCAATCAATCAAACAATCAATAAATGTGTGTGTGCCCATGTGTATATATAAACTGATAGAAATCACTTTTTTTTCATAATAAAGGAGAAAATCACATGGACATTTCAATATGGAAAATTGAACAAGTTCCCAAGAAACTGGGAAGAGAAAAGAACTTCCTCAATATAAGAGGAATATATGAATAATATACAACTCACATCCTGAACACTTTTCCACTAAGACAAGAAACAGATTAAGTAATGCTTATTTTTTGCCAATTTTATTCAACATTCTATGTGTCCTAACCATTGTGGTAAGATGTAAATATTTATTTTAGACAATAGGTCTGTTTGTGAATCCCAAAGAATCTACACAAAAAAACAAAAACCAAAAAACCTACTAGATCTACAAGATAAAATAAGCATGATCTGAGGAATTCAGGATCAATATATGAATACTAATTATCTTTCTAAGTACTATCAATGACCAACTGCAAACTAAGTTGCAATAGCCCCAAATTTAAGATATTTAGAGATACATTTAACTAAATACATGTAAGATTCATACTTCAAAAACTACAAAATATTTCTGAAGAAATTGACTCAAATAAGGGATAAATGGCTATTTTACATAAATTAGGAGACTCAGAATTGTTAATGTTACAATTCTGCCCAAATTCTTCTTTATGTATGATCACATACCCAGCAGAATTTTTTTAAACTAAAATTTATATGGAAAGATAAAGGGCCTAAAATAGCTCAAACAGTCCTGTGAAAGAATTGAAGTTGGAAAACTCTTTACAAGATTTAATGCAAAGCTCTTGCAATTAAAATAGTGAGGTATTTGCATAAGGCTAGGTAATAAATAAGTGGTACAATGAATAAAGTCAAGACATAGTCTCCTTCATTTTTACTGAAAAAAAAAATTTAAGAAGATGGCAAAAATTTACTGATAAAATAATTTTTGAACAAAAAATGCTAGGGAAGCTGAATATTCTTACCAAGAAAAGTGAGAGATGACTTACTTTGTTGTTGTTGTTGTTGTGTTACCAGGAATTGAACCCAGAGGGGCTTAACCTCAGAGCTATATTACTGTTTAGCTCTTTTTATATTTTGTTTTGAGACAGGGTCTCACTAAGTTGCTTAGGGCCTTGCTAAGTTGCTGAGGCTGTCTTTAAACTCAATATCCTCCTGCCTCAGCCTCCAAAGCCACTGGCATTACAAGTGTACACCACTGCACCTGGATAAATTTACTTATTTTTAATATTATACAAAATATTAACCACATAAGTTTTACAGATAAAGGTAAAAGCTAAAATAAACCTATTCAGTAAAGAACTGGAGATGATCTTTGAGACTTTATGGTAGGCAAATATTTATAGACAGAATGCAAAGAACACTGACTATAAAAAGAAAATAGATAAACAGGACTTATCAAAATTCAAAAGACACTAAACTAATTCAAATCACAGACTGAGATAACATATTCACAATGAATATACCTGACAAATAATAGATTAGATTCTGAACACTTTTTTAAAAATTATAAGTCAATAGAAAGAAAAATACCTAGTAAAAATGGCAAGTTTTGGATGGAGACCTCATAAAGGAGAATATAGGAGAGGCAAATAGACACATGAAAATATGGTAAACACATTAGGTAAATGAAAATTGAAAATACAAAGAGAAATCATTATATACTCACTAGATTGGCTAACATGAAAATTACCAAATGCCCAAGAGAATGTAGAGCAATGGAATTGTTTACACATTGCTGGTAGGAAGTATAATAATGTAATCACCTTGACAACTGTTTAACAATGTTTACTCAAATTTAACATATGCATAAACTTTAGCCTATCAATTCCACTCCTACCCCTCAAAAGGAAAAGATGCCCACAAACAGTCACATACAGAAATGCTCAAAGAAAATTAATTTATGATCATAAAAAATTTGGAATCAATCCAAGAGTCTTTCAGTAGAAACATAGATAAGCAAATTGTGGTAATGTTCATACAATGAAATACTACTCGCAATAAAAAGGAGAAACTATGAATATATGCAATCACATGGATAAATCTAAACACCATTATGTTGATGTTCTGCAATTCTTAAAGTTCGAGAATAAGTAAAATTAATCCACAGAGATAAAATCAGAATAATAGTTGCTCCTAGAGGAAGATAAATTGACTGGAAAGGGAAATGAGAAAATAGTGCAGTGTTCTGTGTTTTGCTTGGGATATTGATGATGGGAGCATACGTATTTGTCAAAATGCATTCATCTATATACTCAAGATCTATGCTTTTTGCTGTATATAATTATATCTCAATAACACAAGTCTGGCAGGTACAATATGACATATTTATGCAGTTATAGTTGTGTGTTCACATAAAGAAACCACTTTGCTTGACCATATTTCAATCAACTCTTCTGTATTAGATTCGAATGGATTTTTCTCAATGCCATTTAAATGATATTAGAGTAGGTAGAAATCCTATGCCTATTGGCCAGTGACCTAAGCCTGTCACACGGTTGGATTTATAAGTCCATACATAAAACTGCCTGCAGAGGATCTAAGGCCTAGAAAAATGGGACAAATATCCAAAGTCCTCTACTTAGAAGCCTAGAATCTGTGGTTTCTGGGAGGCAAGCAATAGAGGACACAGTTCTTTCTGTTGATCTAAAAACATAATCTGGGTCATGGGCCATAGTGTGCTAGAACCATGCAATACTTTAGTGGTCATCCAGGACAACTCTAACTGTACAGATGGAGAACTTGACATCCAGAGAGGTTAAATATTTGCCCAAGAACACACATCTAGTTAGTGGTAATCTGAGGCTAAACTCAAAATACCCTTATTCCCAACACTTTGAGAGGTCACTATATCTGACTGCTTTTCTCATCTATAATTATTCCTCATTTTCAAAACAAAAGTGAGTGGACCATTAGGGCATTCAGTCTAAACATTGACTTTTGAATGTCTCGGACCCCTTTAAGGCTCCCTTTGATCTGTATTCAAACCAGATTTAGATTTGAAAGGGAAGAGTGTCTAATTGTGCTTGCCTATGCCCCAAACCCTCCAGGGCTGGCTGACTGAGAAAGAACTTTATTTCAAGTTAACTGTATTTCAGTTTCTTGGGGGCAATTGCACTACAGTGGTTTTAAGATCTTCACTGAATTTAAGCTGCATTTATTCTGCAAGAGGAACACAAACATTTCATTTGCATGTTAGTTTCAAAGTAGTAAAATAATGGATTTTCACTCTTTGATACTTAAGGATCGTTTATATATTTAAGATATAAACAAAACTTTGCTTTCCAAATTTTAACCTCATTATTTGTTGTCACTGTGTAATTTTAAAACACCTGGAGATCTTGCTTGTGTCCCAGATTTCCTTTGGAGACTGGGTTTGTAGTCTAACGATGTTTACATTTTACTGCCAACTGATTTTCCTTATAGTAGTGAAAGCCTTTGGCAGGCTTCTGTTTAGAAACTGGATATCAGGGATCTGGAATTACCCAAATAATTTGCCCTCCAAAAGGCTTCTGTGCTTGCCCCAAGCCTATGCCTGGTTCTGTGTCCAAGACATTTGGGACTGTCATAGAAACAGATTTACAGGGTTTGAACTGCAGAGCTCAGAGTCTCTATCCTTTCCCCTGAGAATGGTGGGAGCCCTGTGATAAATTCGGTCCGTATCAGTCTGTTTGGGAAGACTTGAGAAACCTTGGAGTCCATGAGCTGCCTCGGTGAGGTGAGCTCCAGAGAACTGCAAAATTTTCTGATTCTTTTTTTCCAGCTTTTTCCACCTGACTTTTCAGGTTCTGTGGGCTAATTTTCTGCTAGCAGGAGATGTGAAGAAGCTGCATGAAAAAGAAGAACCTTGGCAGAGAATACCTGGGAGGGAAGAAGAATGAAAAGCATAGGCTGAGTAGCACTCCAAGAGGATAGGCAGCCATACTGAGAAGTCAGGGGGAAATAAAACCAAGAGTTCACTATATACATATGTATATTATATATTTATATATAAGAAAATAATATATATTTAAAATATAAATAAAATAATAAAGATGTATTTTTTTTCCCAGAAAAAGCATTACATAAACTTTTGAAAAATTTAAAGTATTGTTTTGGAAAATTTCCAAGACCTGTTCATTAGAAAGCCACTTGTTAGCTTTTATGGAAAAGAATCAAAGTTAAATGGTTTTCATTATACTTTTTAATAAACCCATCTTTAATGATACTAGTATTTGACTTTCTAATTCTTATGTTTTTATAAAAGAAAATACATTCACCTTTTCCCTGCTTTTCTTTCCTCATCACGCTATGATTGCCAGTGCACCACAAAATTCGGTTTCACATATTCTGTTCACATACCAGTTTTACATATGTGAACCACTTTAAGTGCCCTCATGCCACCTTAAGAAGCTTTATTGACCTCACATGATATTAACCTAGAATTCTATATATGGAACTCAATGATACACAGGACACTTCTGAAAGCAGTGTCACCATTGTGACAATGTGGAACCAGAACGGTGCATCTTCAGAGGCGGCGTGGACACTATAAGAAAGAGCAAAGGACACTACCATAAATCCTCAGCAAATACTTATTAAGATCAATGGTTACATACTATGTGCTGATGGGAGCTTTTATTTCTGAGTGGGAATTAAGATGAATGATATCATGGATGTATTAGAACCTCCTCTTTGCTTTTAAAACACAGGACAGTTCCTCCCCCCAGTCCCCCATACAATTGACCAATCTTTCTAGTCACAAGACATTGCATCATAATGCTCCATATTCATTTAACCTATGATCAGTCTGCCCTACTTTGGTGACAATGATGTGACCTACAGGAGAGTCTTGCATAAAGGCCAGAATCAGATTGTGATGAGTCATTTGTCCTTGACTTACATGGCCACTTCTAAGGCACTAGCCGTTCATAATCACATTCCACAGTGCTCAGTGAATGAGTAATACTTCAGCTCGAATTAGAGAAAACAGTGACTTTCAGGGTGGCCTTCTAGAAGCTGTGGTGGAAAAGGGCAGAGAGGATCCTCAGGACTAGAAGATACTTACAGAAGGCAAAATTCTTGTTGGTTACATAAAAGGATACTTTTCTTCTCTCTTTCAAATCTTTTTTTTTAAATAGTGTTTTCCAGACTTTCTTTGAACCTACGCTACCTTAGATATTTTTGAGTGCTATTTTAAGCAATTGGGCATATTCTCTATGATGCTTTCTTTTCCGCAACCAGTACCCTTCAATGGAATGAATAAGATTTGGGGTTTCAATTTACAACCTGGACATAAGAAAAACTTAACTGAAAGGATCTTTTAGGATAAGAACAAAAAAGTCTTTTGAATAATTAAGTGAAAGGAAAATGAAATAATAATGCTCCCATTTCTATGACAAAAATTTAGAAAGCAATAATGCATTTTGACATATTGTACACAAATGGAGCACAATTTCTCCTTCCTCTGACTGAACATGGTGAAGAGTCATACTGATAGTGTAATCATACATGTATATAGGGTAATAATGTCCTTCTCATTCCACCATCCTGCCCATCCCCACACACCTGCCCCTCCCCTCGACCCCTCTGCACAATCCAAAGTTCCTTCATTCTTCACCCTGAGCCCCCACCCCATTATGGATTAGCATCCACTTATCAGAGGAAAACATTCACTTTTGTTTTTTGGGGTTTGGCTTATTTCAATCTGATATTCTCCAGCTTCATCCATTTGCCTGCAAATGCCATGATTTCATTCTTTATATGGCTGAGTAATATGCCATTGTGTATATATACTACATTTTCTATATCCATTCATCTGTTGAAGGGCATCTAGGTTGGTACCATAGTTTAGCTATTGTGAATCAAGCTGCTCTAAACATTGATCTGGCTATGTCACTGTAGTATGCTGACTTTAAGTCTTAGTGTTTAAACCAAAAAGTGGGATAGCTGGGTCAAATGGTAGTACCATTCCAAGTTTTCTGAGGAATCCCCCCTGCTGCTATCCATAGTGGATGCACCAATTTGCAGTCTGGTGGTTTGATTTTGTTTGTCAAAATAATAGCCAAAGCCCAAACATATTCTAGAGCTATTTATCTGAAGAGTAAGTTGGGATTCAATGCCTTAAGCTCTCCTCTGCCTTTGCCTAAGATAATGATTCATTACCAGTTATCCAAGCCAATTGTTTTCTGTTTCTTTACTTTGAGTTCAGAAATGATAAAATAGTGCTTAGTGTGTGTGTTATTGTTTATAAATCTGATCTAACAATTATTGCCTTTTCATTAAGTATGCATGGACTTCAACTAAGTTTTTATATATTCTTTTGTTGAATATTTCAACATTAGGATAAGAATTTCCAAAAAGGACTTTTCATAAACTTAATAGGACATCTCTGATTCCATCTTTTAAGTCTTAAGATTAAAATATTAATAATTACATACCTGTAATTCCAATGTCACTTGACAATGCACATAGCCATAAATAATCAGCTCAGTATATCTCATCAGATTGGCATTGAAGCTCAGACAGTCTCCAAAAGATAGCTTGCCTTGTGCTCAGTAACAATCATGCTTTCCTTGGAATACTCCTAAAACACTAGAAAAGCTATATCTCTGGAATATACTATATGTTTTTCAAAGAGAACAATCTATTTTAAAAATAAACATTCTTTGAACTTTTTCCTAGAAAAGTTCCTAAAGTATTTTTCATATTATGTTAATTAGTTGATATAAAATATATTTGGATATTTAATATATTAAGATAATTTGGTATTAATCTGTTTTTTATGTAATTTTATCAAGAATTGAAGACATTCAAATTTGGGGAAGGTGATTGGAAAGGTTCCTGCATGCCCTGTAATATACACAACTAAAATTGTATGGTCCAGGTCTTTAAAGAATGCAACAAAGGCTTGGGCAGTGACACATACCTGTAATTCCAACAACTTGGGAGGCCAAGGCAGGAGGATTGCAAGTTCAAGGCCAGCCTCAACAAGTTAACAAGATCCTATCCATAAAAATGAATAAATAAATAAATACAACAAATTTTTTGTCAAATTTGTTATGAACTGAGAAAGGGATAGATGATTGAGTAATGACTTACTATTCAACATTCACACAGCTGTGTTATTTCCTGTTGGCTAAAATGTAAAGGCTATGTCCACACCGCAGCATAAATCACTCTAGTAGTCACCATTAATGAGAAAAACAAGACCAAATACTTCAACTGGAAGACTCTTACATATAGGCTAGACAACTGATCAATGCCCTCAGCAGGAGACACTGGCCTAATTTTAAGAGAAAATAAAAGATTCCCTTCCAAGAGAACAAATTCTTCCCAAATAGCGAGTTCAAGCTATTGAATTTTATGAACCTCCTTTTTTCATTTCTTCTTTCTTAGGTGCAGAGGGGAGAAGTACCCTCTTGTTTTACCGGTGTTGTATAAGGCTAGTTAATGTATCACCCTCTTCTGATCATGCCCCCCCAAAAGTCAACTGTGAAAATGCCACCATTAAGTACAGAGTTTGTTTTATACTCTTGTCCTTACTCTTCATGCTTTTAAAACTATCCAATATCAATCATCTTACTAAATTCTCAGAGAAAGCCCATGACTCACATCCACATTTTCTGACATAATGTCTACAAAGGCATCCAGATTTCTTGTTTTTGCATCAGTTTTCTCTCTGCTTTGCTGATGTTGTCTGTAAGTGACCTGTGCCTTCTCCTCATTGTGTAATTGCTTCTTCAAACACTTGTGCTAGAATATGAGGAGAGGCAGGCAATCAAGAACAGTCAGATTATGCCTTATAGTATTCCACTGTGAGCTGAGATCTCCGTGAAGACACTGACTTTGAAAAGAAAGGTGTCTGTAGTGTCCATCTAAAGAGGATGGGGCATGGATTTCTAAGCTGCCTTATTGTGCAATTTAAGGAGGCAGATAGAATCTCCCCACCCAAAGGATGAAACAAAGGAAGAGAATTCTGGGCTTTCCCAAGGTCAGGCAGTGTGTTGGTTCAACCTGTACTAACCCACTTCCTGACTTGTAGTCCAGTGCTCAAAGAGAGAACACAGAGCTGTTGTTTATGAGTCCTCTGCCATCTCTGTGTGGGGGATCTCTCAGTTAGCCTTTCCTCCAGGACTGGGATCAGCCCTCTTTGTGTCAGAGAGAATGAATTTTCCATAAGAGGATGATTTCCCCTAATAATTAAAGGGTTCATTGCAAAGAATAATTTTTAAGCTCATGTCTTTTGGGGAAACTGATTATGCAATATTAAAAAAAATATATAGAAATGTTTGCTGTTGGTTTTCTCTTCGGTTGGTCTTAGGGTAAATCAAAGAAAGGAGAGAGTAATAAGAAGACAAAAAACAAATAGGAGGACTAACAAAAGGAAGACCATTAGGCAACACATGATCCCCCAGATGGGGCTTTATATCTTACAAATAAATGAGTTTCTTAGGGGAAATTTTTCAATGCAGTCTGAAATTTCAGTCTTCTCTAGGACTTTTGGCATATTTGGATCTCGTAGTCTCATTGAAGATGAGCAGTTTCATTAAGATGGCTCAGCTAGTAAGTGACCGATGCAGACCTAGAACTTTAGCCATTCATTCATTCACTCATTTGTTCATGTGATCATGCTGCTACCCTGCTCCAGGCCTTCCAGCGTCTGGCTTCCCATTGCCCTGAGAATCAAGTCCAGATCCTATGATCAGTCATTCAGCCACTGCTCATCCTTCTGTCCCCACCTCCGCTCCCCTCCTTCAGTGGACCTCAGCCATTCTGGCCTTCCTTCTGTTCCTCAATGCTGCCAACTCTTCCTTCCACGTAACCTTTCCACGGTCTGTTTCCTGCCTGAGTATCCTCCTGCTGGGCCTTCTCATGGCTGATTTGTCCCCATCATTAAAGACTCAACTTCATATAGAGGCACTGCCAGGCTTTAGGATCCAACTGCCACACTAGTGTACTTTATCATTCCACCCTGGTTTGTTTTTTTTTTTCCTTCACAGAGCTTAGCACGCTCCTTCTTATTTATATGCTTGCTTCCTCATATATTGTTTATCTTCTGTCTGGAATGTATGTTCTCTGACAGCAGAAAACAGGTCTGGCATGTTTACTGCTATATCTGTAGTTCCTGGAACAGTACCTAGCATGTAGCAAATACTTGGTAAATAACTGATAAACTGAATGTTAAATTCTTCAAAAATATGTATTAAATATACATCACACATTGAGTGCTAGAGAATCAAAAAAAAAAAAAAACCTAAAGAAAGAATTCCTACCCTAGAAAGACTCAAAGCTGGGGACTTTAGGCCATTGGTTTTCTACTCTATAATGCATTCATCAAATTTCACTCAGCAACTGGCAGATTCCTAGAGATTCAGGTCACCTGATTGCCAAGTGCAGTCATCCACTATTATTTGGGATCATTCACCAGTGAGGCGGTTATGCTTCTGGTCTTGCCTGGGACAGACCCTTTTACATCTGTGTTCCTGCTGTAACCATTGGTAGTGCCCCATTTGCTTGCCAAAGTAAGCCAGCTTAGATAATAAATTATGTGGTTATCGTATTCACCTATCATTCAATTAAAAACAAATAACTACTAATGCTAGTCAGAGTGGCTTAACCACACAGGCCACAACAGTAAAGGAATATGAAAGGTCAAGTCCTATCTCTGGAAAGAAGCAACTTCACAAGTCAAAAATGTGAGAGAAAATGAGGTGGGGCCAATTCCAATGACTAAATCCACGAATGAAAATAGGATTCCCCAAGATGTGTTCAGCGGTTCTGGGAAAAGCAAGTAAGAGTGACAGGGAAATATAAGTGCAGAGCTCTTTATTGAGCCAGAAACTGTTATGCAAGCCTCATTTGCATTTCCTCATAAATACTATTATAACTCCTATTTTCAAGATGATGAAATTGAGGCTTCCAGAAGTTAAATAATTCACCCAATGTCACATAACCAGAATATGTGAATCTCAAGATCCAACTACACTTCCTTGTGATTGCCTGCCCCAATCTTTATGCCCACTACTTCTCAAATGAACATGTAAATAACTTGATAAAAGTTTCCTGTGCTTAAGTAGGTTTGGGAAGTGCTAGGTTCTGAAACTATGCTCACTGGCCACTTTTTAAAAAAATTATTCTAATTTGTTATATATGATAGAAGAATGTATTACAATTCATAATACACATACAGAGCACAATTTTTTATATCTCTGGTTGTATACAAAGTATATTCACACCATTTGTGTCTTCATACATGTACTTAGGGTACATCATTTTTATCCCCTGGCTCCCACCCCACCTCTCCTTCCCCTTTGCCCTATCTAGAGTTCATCTAAACTTTGCATGCTCCCCCTCCCAACCCCATTATGTATCAGCCTCCTTATATCAGAGAAAACATTCGGCATTTGGTCTTTTGGGATTGGCTAACTTCAGTCATTTAGCATTATATTCTCCAATTCCATCCATTTACCTGCAAATGCCATAATTTTATTATCTTCTATTGCTGAGTAATATTCCATTTGTGTCTGTGTATATATATATATATATATCACATTTTCTTTACCCATTCATCTACTGAAGGGCATCTAGGTTGGTTCCACAGTTTAGCTATTGTGAATTTTGCTGCAATAAACATTGATGTGGCTGTGTCCCTGTAGTATGCTGTTTTTAAGTCCTTTGGGTATAGACTGAGGAATGGGATAGCTAGGTCAAAAGGTGGTTACATTCTCACTGGGCCACTTTTCTATAGGATGTTTTCATGACCCTAACAAATCTAAGTGCCTGGTAAGTCTTCATGGGAGATATGGGCAGTTTTTCCTCACAAACTGCCTAGGGGACCATTTGTGTGAGGAGAGGGCTAAAGCTCTTCAAAGCAACTCCAGCAAATGATGCTATAGAAAACCCCAGAAGTGCCAGCTACTTCCTTCTCCATGGGTTTACACCTGTGTAAAACAAACCCATCAATCCAGTTAAAGTCAGGACTGTCTTTTCAGGGGAGACTCCAATGTTCTCAGCTCTGAGTGGAAGGGAGAGACCATTCCAGGATGCCCTACACTTCTTGGTCCTAGCTGTTCCTATTTACATCAGGGTTTTAACTACCCTTCATTGTGTCTTTCAACTACCCACACTGAACATTTTTTTTCCATCTTACCTTATCATTTAGAAGCCCAGAAATTCCCATAGGAGGATCTATAAATTAGTTTGGGCCAATATCCTTATTACAATTTAATAACTGAAACCTCCTGATCATGTGGGGTACAAGAGATGAAGATGAGTTTTCACAGAGAGAAAAAAAGAGAACAAAATCTGTGGGCTATTTTGGTCCTTCTGAGGCTCTTGCTGGGAGGAAGAGTTTGGAAGGCTAGAGGTATGGATGTGGAGGAGAGGTGGAGAGGGCTGGAGCGTTGTACTTGAGTTTTTCATCTAAGGGTATGTGGGCCTTCTGAATCTATCTGAGAGTGCTTTGATTCCAAGGCAGATGGTGGCTACAGATGAACGAATGAAAGGCAGAGAGGTCCAAGGGCAGGAGTGGGCAGAAGGCTAACACTGTGTATTTGGTCCCTAGTGCAGTAAGGCTGCTTCCAGTAGCTTCAGTTATAAGCATCTTCTGCTTCTCTTTCTTCTCCCCTCCCACTCCCTCTTCCCACTCCTCCAAACCTTTCTGCTTCCTCTTGAATGACTGAAATTGCCAGGTTTCAGAAGCCAACCTGATACTGTGACCCAGCAAACTAATTCTTGCATCTGAAACAGCTTGGCTTAGCTATTGTTCCATGGCCTACGTACCTGACACTGACCTTTAATTTTCTTTGTAATGCAACCATTTAACCCTTTGGCACCCAAAATTTGCTTCCTATGTTTTGTAACTATGCCTTGACTTAAATGGGAAATACTTACGTTCTCACAAAAAAGTTCATGAGGCTTCTGGAGAAGATCACTTATGAAAACATCTTTAAAGGAATTCTAGTACAAATCGATGTGCACAGATATCCATTTTCTGCCTCCTTCTGTACTTGTTCAGTTCCATCCAACAGAAAATCCTACTTGGGGTCTTCTAGTTGTCCCAGAGCTTTGCTCTGAAATCCATTCTGTACAGCCACCCTAGAGGGCGCGCTGCTTACATTTTCCGCAAGCAACGCTACAGCGCTCGCTCCCAGGCTCCATAAAAGGGGAGGAGGCGGATCAGTTTCCTTCTCTCATTGAGAAAGAAGAGGATTGGAAGGCTGGGCGTATAAAGCCGCGCAGAGAGCGTGAAACAAAGCAGTCAGATCGGAATTGGACTTGGGAGGCGCGGTGTGGAGTCAGGCATAAAACTTGTTGGAGGGGAGTAACGAGCCGGCTCTTCTCGTTCTCCTCCTCGTCTGCGTTGCGCTTCAGGGGTTCCCACCAGCCTTGCGATTTATTTTTATATATGCTTTTTATAGAGAGAGAAATATATATTTTTTCTTCTTAAGAGAAAATTCCTGTTCCAAGAGAAAATAAGGCAACATCAATGAAGGAGAGAAGAGCCAGCCAGAAACTATCCAGTAAATCTATCATGGATCCTAACCAGAACGTGAAATGCAAGATAGTAGTGGTGGGAGACAGTCAGTGTGGGAAAACTGCGCTGCTGCACGTCTTCGCCAAGGACTGCTTCCCCGAGGTGAGTGAGGCAAGCCTTGGCTTTTAGGGAGGCAACCCATGAGATACCCCTTCTCGAGGTTCTTCCCCCTGCTTCTCACCCTTTCCCACTTTCCCCACTGCTCACACTGCTCGGAATGGGAAAGTGCACTGGAAGCGTTTCAGGGGTTGGGACGCGCCTGCACACGGGGTTATTTAGCTCCTGAAACTTGTTCATTTCTGTGTGCAGAGCCTGAGGTAGGAAGATTTGGGTCAGCTTGTCTCCGAGAGCCGGCTGGGCCGACAGGGTTTCGGACAGAGTCCACGTGTTTAGTGTGTAGTCTGATGTGTGGGGTTTTTTTTCTGTGTGTGTGTGCGTGCGCGCTGCGTGTTTTCTTTTTTCCATTGGGAACTAGGGGAGGAGATATTTTCAGTGTTCGATGGTGTCGTGTATTTAAAAAATAACCTCTTTGCCCCCTTTCCTTCCTCTTCTGTCCATTTTGTTTGTCCAGAATTACGTCCCTACAGTGTTTGAGAATTATACGGCCAGTTTTGAAATCGACACACAAAGAATAGAGTTGAGCCTTTGGGACACTTCGGGTAAGAGTCATCGGACCGCGTGGCGCTTGGGGCGGGTTTCTAGTCGCTGCGGGGTGTGCGGCGGGCTGGTTCCACCAGCTCTCTGCGCCTTTCCATTAATTTTGCCCCTGTGAGGGATTCCCACGGCCCCTGCTGGGTGAAAATTTTATCCTTTCTGCGTGGGGGCGGGGTACAATATGGGGAGAGGGGTGGCAGTAGGGAGAGGAGAGCGCTGTGTGCCCTCAGGGTGACCCCGAGGTTGGAGTCACCCCAGGCAGGGTGGCCCGGCGCGGTCGGTTCTTGCGGCCTTGCCCGAGTGGTCTCCAGGCTGCCAAGGTGGCTCGGTCCAGGGGGAGTGCGCGCGCCCCTGTGGAACCACTGGCACTAGGCGGGCGCCCCTACTGAATGTGACCTGATGTTTGGCTGGGAGGCGGAAAGCTCTGGCGGTGGGGTGGGGTGGGGTGTGGGGGAGGTGGAAGAAAATCCCCGGAGCGATGCGGTTACAAGCGGATTCCGCGCTTGGGGCAGAGTAACGTGCAAAACGGCTGCCGGCGCGCATGACGCCTACTGCCAGGAATGCGCTGGCGGCTAGGGCAGCGCGGGAGCCCGGTACTAGACTGGCCTTTTGCAAGCGCCGCCGGCCCTTTCCTTAGCGCCCACCTGCACGCAATCTCCTCTTAGCCCTCCCAGTGATCACGCAGCTCACCTCTACCACGCCAGTCCCTCGCTACCCCTATTGCATCACCTTCCGTTTGCCAGCCGAGCTGCAGCTAGCACTATTCCCCTTTGACCTTCCTGTCTACTTGAATTATTGGCTTCGTGGTGGGTTATTTTCAAAGGTCTGGGGTTCAAGGTCGGGTTATTGCCTTCCCCTGTGCCCATCCACCTACCTGTCTCGTGGTGGCAGAAAGGGTCAAATACCCGCCAGTGGGAAGGCTTCCAGCCCTCTACCTTACGGGTTTGCACCGGGTCAAGGTCGGTGGGGGCGGGGGCACCACCTGAGTATCTGGGGCTAGGATCCTCTACCCCTGGTCAGCAGTGCTCCGCTGTGAGGGATTACTGTTTGCTGAAAGGGTGTCTTTAGGGGAGCAAAGCCACCAGGCAAGGCAAGGGAAAGGCCTCTGCGCATAGGGAACTGATCTGCTGGTGCACTGATCTGCCAAATCCTACTCGAAACTAGCGAGGAGGAGCGCACAAGTGCCAACAAGCAGGTTTTGCCGTCCGGCGGGGAGGCTCTGAGGTGGAGCCGGGCTCAGCTGGGAGTGGCTTCGTGGAGGTGCTTCTGTGAGCTTCCCACAACTCTGGGCTTGAATCTCTGTAGCTCCCCAAAGACGTGGGGCATTAGAGAGCAAGAGGAAAAGGCCAGACTGACAGGGTCGCCAGAGGCAGTCCTTGCACAAAGGCAAGCGAGAAGTCTCGCACGAGCGCCTCTCACGGTGGGTGCCAGATGCTCCGACTGCTGTAGTGAGGAGGGCCGGTTTACTTTCCCCCTGGAGAGTCAGGCTCTTCCTTGAACTGCGCCAAGGGCAGCAGAACAAGGACCTTGTCATATTTAGTGTTGTGTATTGGGGGTTGCCCACACAGACTCGATACTATCAAAAAGGTGTTGATGGACGAAATTCCAGTGGTTTTTTATTTCAATATTACTATCATCAGAATTATTCACAGCCTAGCACTAATGGGCTCCAATTCCAAGACATATCATGGAAATCGTTTGCCTAGTGGGCAGGACAGCTGGTATGGTACCAGTAATTAACACCAGTACTCTCTCTCCCACCCAATCCTGTTTGGACCTAATGCTTGATAAGAATTATTTAGGCATGGGGTGGAGCAGTGGATCTGATCCAGTCCTTGATACAAAGCTGTGTTTAGATTTAGCTCCTGGTTACCAGGATTTCTGTGTGCAAATCCTCTACCTCCCCGGGTCTCATTTTCATCTTTTGTAAAAAGAGGACACTGAGCTAGATAATGTGCAGAGTCTGTCCCAGCTATGCGCTTCTTGGCTTTAGTACACTGGACAGGCAAGTCTTTTTGTTTCCCAGGATGTTGGTTGGCTTCAGCTCTTAGTCCCAGTGGATCTGGCATCCTATGATGGAGTTCTCACAGCCTACAAAGCAAGCCAGGTTTTGCGCAGAGCCAGGCTTCCTGGTGAATTTAGGAATGAGACTTATTTGGATAGGGAGAAGGAATGGGTGGGCTTATAGGAATGCTGGGTTATGCATCCCTGTCTCAAGCTTCAGGAGTCACAAGACCACCAACAGAGATTTTAGATTAGGTGCCCAAAGCGGGAAAAATGACTTTATTTTGGGAGAGAAGAGGCCCTTTTTTTAAAGGCTAGAAAATAAATAGAATAGGCACAGTTTATAGTTGGAGCTGTTCTTCAAGCATACAGATAAATATCACTTTAGATATTTTCAGGCATAAACAAAACTTTACAGTTCATAGTCTACACATATAACAGAATGCCTTGTACAAACAGTAGTCACCCAATAAAATCTGATGAATGAGCAGAGGAATAATGATATGCATGGTTTCCAAGGAGATGAGGCTTTTCTGACATTTCTGACACTGAATTACCTGTGCTTTAAGAATGGTAACTTTATAAATATTGCCTTTCATCAAGTTAAAGATTATCACCTGAAATGAAGTCAGTAGTGAAATAATCATTTGTATTTTTATTTAGAGAAACAAAAACCTACGCATGCTTAACAAAATGTAAAGGTTTTACAACTGTGGTTACAAAATAATTAAAATGCAAAATTTTCCAGTATGAAATCTTAATTAGAACTTAGACATATACAGTTGGAAATAGAGGCATAAGAGAATTATTTAGAAGTCTATTGCAGTATTTTGTGAGCTGTTAGTTAATTTAACAGTCACCAAGCACTGCTTGTATTTGAAGAACAGCCTGTTTACACTAAAAGGGGTTTGTCATTCATGAATAAAATACATTTAGCAGGAACCATTGCATTAACAACTAACCATTTCAACTTTCAGAATTTATCCACTTTATCCCAAGCTTTACATCACAATTTTCTGAACAGGATTAATTTTTTTTTTTTTTGTCAAAAGTTTGGCATTTTCTTTGCCCTTGAAGACATTTGTATAGTTCAAGTTGTGAAAACATTTGCATATACCTTATGTCTCTTGATATATTTATTTTTTACAACTGCTATCAACTCTGGAGAAAAGACTAAAGACTAATCTGTAAAGTCCTAAATGTCAATTTTTTTTATTCTCAGAACTTTGTGAGAAAGGCTTTATATTGGAAAAATTGAGTGCACTTTATTTCTCTTACATATACAGATACCACAAAGTTTGTTCTTTGCATGGTATTCTATTTTGTTCAGCCTCCTACCAGAGGGGCAATCATTTAGGAGACAGAAGCAGTTTTTTTTTTTTTTCTTATCTGGTCTTTATAATTGCTCAGCATCTCATAACTCATGGCAACTATGTGATCATTTATATACAAAACTCTGCCAATATAAATACGGGAAAGATCAAATGAAAGTAGGATAATGTGGGATGTCTTTGCATCAAGAAAAAAAGGAAAAATTTTAAGACCTTTTTAAGACCTAATATTTCCTTCCTTTCTCCCTCTCTTCTTTTTTTTTTTTTTTTTTCCTGCATCTGCTATCAGCAGGCCCTCTGTCAGGCTGTAGGATGCATTGTTAATTAAAACATGGTCCTGCTCTACTGCCTGTTCAGCCCAGTGGGGCATTGGGGAGAAGGAGACTCCCCACTTGGCATAGCTCATGGTCAACCTATAAGGAGCCCAATATTGTTGAGATTTTGAGCTCTAGTGCCCTATTCCACCTGCTTGCCAATGTATTTCCCTTATCAGCTTCCTAGGGCTTTATAGATCCTCTAGATCATCTTTGGGTAGGAAAACCCACCCACCCCCGCCCCCAGGCACATGCCAGTTAAAGCAACCACAAATGGCACTTTGCCAGTTGGAGTCACTCCAGCCTTCCCAAAAGTAAACAAAAAGGTGCCACAGGAATTATCTAAAACAGGAGATTCATAAAGATAGTCTTTGATCCATATTTTCTTCATTTTGCTAACAAATGTTATTATAAACATTTTTATTAATCATTGCAGAAGTGCTCTGCATGATTTTCAGATTCATCCAATGAGTGTCTACAAAACAGTGGGCAATGATTTCAACATTTTAAAGTGATAAGTGAGACTAAAGTAATTCTAGTATCTTGTGCTTCAAAATCTGCCACATTTGCCAAGCATAGAAGCAATTTGTAGTATGAAGCCAGATCCCTACTAATAATAGAAACTTAGTCATTTAAGGATCACCATATCTTTTTCTAGGAGGTTTGATTGCAGTGTAATTTCAGCACATATGATTTAGGGAGTAATAACCATTCGAGCCAGCTTTTAACCAAGGCAAGTTAGTGCACATATTATTTAAGGCATACTATTAGTTTTAAAATATTCAATTCAGCTACTAGAACTATGCCTCATGAATACTCTTTTGAATCTTGTCATGTTATGAGCTTCTTTTAGGCCCTGAGGGCTAAAGTTAGCACTTTCTGTAATATTTTTTAGCATCATTAACAGAGAATGTGGTATTCTTTAAATTTTATACTTATAGAAACAGGGAGGATAGAAAAATCGTAATAGCTTAATGACTTTACTTTGAGGACAAACCTCTCTATAAACATAAATCTATCTCTATTATTAAATTTATAGCTTATCAAGTTTGAAGAAGGGTCTTGGTGACAGGTGTTCTAGTGAAATATTTCTTAACAAGAATGGAAGTATATCAGCAACTGTGGAGATAAGTACATAATTAATCCAGAAAAGTGGCTTGCAAGAAGATCACTGGTCGCACCCCTCCCCCCCCCATATACTTTTTGTGATTTAACATACAAATGAACACATCTTGGCACCAATTACAGACTTGTACAAAGCCAGTCAACCTGGTCGTTTGACTGTGCGCATACACTGCTGCTGTTGTTGGGACCAGGAGTTGTTACCCACCTGAGAAAGGGTGGCTTCTGCCCGCAAGATGCTTACAGTCTGGTTAGAGTGAGAAGACAAATTAGAGAGGTAGAAGAATGGGTGACTATAAAATAACAAATACTCAGGTTCTTCCAAGGTAATGTAAGAAACCAGGTAAGGAGTCCAGATTAGGTGTAAGGAGTTTAGATGGAAAGAAATGTTAGTGAACTGGAGCTTAACAGGGTAAGGAATTCTTGGCTTGGCATCCTTCTGAGAATATGCACAGGACAAATGGAGGTCATGGAAACATTAAGAGTGAGCCTAAAGTTTTGAGAGCTGGATTCACCAAGTAGCAACAAGAACCAAAGGATTGCTGAAGGCCGGGGGACCAGCCCAGGCCCCCTGACTCAGGTCTCGAGTCTTTACACCCCACTTGAAAACATACTTACAATAATGGCTACCAAGGAAAACAAGATTTGTAAGTTTGGAATTCCAACTGAAGTTCACCTTTGTAGAGAAAGGGAGAGAGTAAGATTTACAGAGAAACCATAGAAGCATGGGTGCTGATGATGTGGATATCCAGGATAAAATTGCAGAAAATCAGGTTTTTCTTTAAGTGGTAATGATCACTGGGAGCTTAGGATTTCAAAACCAGGTTCAGTTTTTAAATTGGGTGTTCACATTCTGAAGAGATGTAGGATAAGGCAAAACAGCTTGGGTGGTGGTTTCCAATAAGCAATACAGAATGCTGCATTTTGGAGATTTGTTTGTAACAATTTCCACTTAGACCATGGACCCTCCCCAAGAGAGAGGAGGAGGTGTGAATTCCTAAGTCTTCGTCTGTCATTAGATTTTTTTTAAAAACCCCAGTTTGTACTAGTTTTTCCAATCTGTTTTCTTGCTAACTTGAACATTTCAGTGAGCTGTCCAGATTGGTCATTCTGATGCCATATGAAATAACCATGTTTCCTTATTAGTTTACTTCTTTTGCATGTAAATATGACACCAATGACCAGTGCTGTCTCCATTTAGTTCATGATGCCTGGTGGGCTATGATACCAAATGAATTAACTGTACCTCAGTCCTTTTCTGGTGTCCTTGAAATATCTTTTCAATTACTCCACATTGGCAAATTTCTCAGAGTCCCCTTTGGCAAAAACAGAAATTTTTACTGACATGGAATGTGAGTTGCCTCCAGAGTTTGACCAGGTGTTGTGCACATTGGTTTTGAAAAATGAGCCTGATGACATAGTATGTGGAAAGGGGAATTCACTCATGGGACTTCACTCTAAGGAATCTGACTCATATGAAACATAAAAGCTTCAATCTGTTACTGAATGATAATGTAATTTTCAAAAAATTATGCCTACATACTTTTATCCATAAAGTTCTATGACTCACCATGATTCCACCACTAGTAAAATATTTTGATTCTTCTATATTTTTAAGTATCTTAATAATATTAGGAGTTTAAAGCTAATGTTTTATTTAAAGCCCCAAAATAGCAATTTTATTTCAACCTTTCTATTCAACTGTGTGTATTCATTGTTGCCAGAAGTAGAACAGAACATATTGTGTCAATTTTTATAGCATTACATAAATGCCCACAAGTTTTCAGAACATAAGTCTGATTCTATAGAAGAAACAAATAAAATATCCTTCCTGGGAATGTTTGTGGCATACTTTAGGCATGGAATTTGAAGTGTCAACAGTTGGCAAAAGAGGAAAAAAGAGTCTTCTACTGGGCCAGATATAAAAGTTCTGCCCAGACTTGATTCACATTCTTGAACTGCTGCTCATTTGAAGTTTTTACTGTGCGTAGAGATGGCATGAGGAAGCGCAGTCTTGTAATAAATGGGCAGATCATGCAGTGTCACGCTAGCTGCTATTTGGTACAGATGTGCTCTTTGGTAGTCACTAAAAATAACAAAAGTTAATATATATTCTCTGCCAAAAACTTTCAGTATCCCTAACTTGCTGTTTCTGTTAGGAATTTCTAATGGAGAAAAGGGATGCTTTTCAAATTAAGGTTCAAGCCTTAGAAGCTAGACTTATGAAATATTCAACAAGAAGAGTCCTCTGTTCTTAGATTCATCTAAAGCCTCCCAGTGTTTGAACCTGTTTTGCAAAGGTCCATAAAGCCTCCCTTTTGGGCATGAATCTTCTGACATATACATTTAATTATGTACATATATGGTGTGTTCTATCTCTGTAAAAGGATGACTTCAACAGGTAGGTATGTGTCTGAAGAATTAGTTTCTGGGCGAGGCACTTTGTGACTATTCTTGGTCTGGAAATTTTGCTCTCACCTGAAATTAATGATCTTGAAGACAAAGATGGGTAGAACTGCAATTTCAAAAGCCTTTTAGGACTTTGCTGATGTTTGCAAACTTGAGCAACTAAGAATCCCCAAAGCATACATACTTAGTCTGTGCCAGAACAAAACCCTTCAACTTTTTGCTGGGGGAGGGGGAGATATAATTTGAATATGTAATGTGGTTTTTCTTTTAATAATAATGTATTTTCCTGTAGTTTTCCCTTTGATGGTCTGGTAGTTTACTTAGAAAGGACCATGAAACAGTGCTGTGGGCTTAAAGTTTCACAGAGTACAAGAGAGATGCTGGCATCTGAGAATTTCCATATGCATGAAGCCTGTTCCAAATGCTGAGAAAAAGTTTTATTTGACGAGCAAAACTCAGTGCCCAGATTTATTAGACCTTAACTGTAGTGCATTCTTAGGTCCTTGAGTACAGACTGTGTGCTCACCAGTACCTACTATGTAGTGCAGTTAAAGTTTAATACTTGGCTGCATAGTAAAATATGTTCAGCTCTCTTTCCCGTGTTGTGTTTATACAGTTAGCACCTTGAAAGCTTTTCATGTGCACCTTTAAAAAAATAATCTATAGAAGCTTTGTTACTTGGCTTCAGGTGGTGTTGGACTACTTTTCCTGGAGGAATGTAGGAATCAGGGCAGGTGTGGTTCCTGCTTTCTTGGCTTACTTTTGCCCCCTTCCTTGGATGTCATTTCTGCTTCATTGTGGTGCTTCTCACTTACATGGGCATTCCTGGGATTCCTCTTCCTCTTCTCTTGGCTTAGGAGGGAGCCTGCACAGGCCTGGGACTACAAGGCCCTCTACAGCTTTGCTTTACATTCTTTGTGCAGTAGCTTGGGCTTCATAAGAGAGAATTCAAAGTGGTTAAGCTCAGAGTAAACACTGTAAAGTTACACAAGACTTTTTTTCCCCTGAAGTTCCTCTTTAGCTGATGAATTGTAAAATCTTTCCTGGTAGGATGATTCTTTTATAATTCTGTATCCATTTTGTTGCTATGAAAAAAAAAAAAAATAGAGGCAATAGTTTTCTCTATCCCCCCAAAACAAAACCTTAACTTTTCAAAAACTAAAATGAAAAGTTTTTTATTTTATTATTATTATTATTATTTTTAACATTTATTTTTTAGTTTTCGGCGGACACAACATCTTTGTTTGTATGTGGTGCTGAGGACACAACATCTTTGTATGTGGTGCTGAGGATCGAACCCGGGCGGCACGCATGCCAGGCGAGCACGCTACGGCTTGAGCCACACCCCCAGCCCTATTTTATTATTTTTTATGTCAAGTGAGTCTTTTTGTCCGTGGTCAGACAAATTATACTTAAACTAATAAATGCAGGGATCACTTTTATTAGTACCCTTGGACACTCTTGATGATCCAAAAGCAGCACATTTATTAACAAAAGTAATAGTACCAGATCAAAGTGTCATTGCTAATTAGATCTTGTGAAAGCCTTTAAAATTACCTGTTCATGCCCACAAGCCCCGAGGTTTATTTCTCATGAACCTTTACACTACATATGTATTGTCATTCAGACTGTTAAACCAAATAAAAACAAAAGCAAAAACCAATTTCCATGAGAATTTGGCTTAGCTTAAGAAATCTGTTTCATTTAAAAATCATGCTTGAGTCTAAACTTTACAGATATTTTACACGCTCACTAAGCACAGAAGCTGGCTCACTTGATTTCTACAAGCAAAGTCTCCAGCCTGCCTGTGACAGAGGGCTGAACACAAAGCCAGATCTCCTTTGTGGCCATAAAATGGGTGGGGGAGGGGAATTAGCCTACAGAGGGTGGGCTGTTCTCTGCAGCCAGCCATGTGGTGACCTGGATGTTCAAATCATTTCACTGGGTTTTTCTGGTAGTCCCAATTTTTATTAAATGACTTTTGTCCCCTTTGGATTTTTTCTACCACCTTTCCTAATTTTTGCATTTGGAAAAGGTGGTCTACAATATCATATAGTCTTAAGATGCCAGACTAAGGGGGAGTATGCTCATATCTTACAACATCCTGTCTTGAAGAAGTGAGGCACCCATAGAGAGTTGTCCTCAAGTTCAGGTCCCTTTGAGACTGGAAAGTATCCAGAGAGTTATCTTTCCTTATGTGAATAACTTCCAAGAAAAGATTCCTGAAGTCTGGTTAGGTTTTGGATAGCCCTGTCCACAGTTTCGACTATGGGTCTAGGGTCAGGTCATCTTTTGCTAACTCTCAAAAGCAGTGGAAACCCTCCTAAGACATGGCCTGTGTTTACATTTCCACTCTGTGATCTGGAATTTTCTGACTATTTGGAAAGACATGCCCTGATGCTTACAGCAGGAGCTGTGTTAAAGTTCGACTTTGGACACAGAAACAAGGAAAGTTACAACAGAGACCATCTGCATTTCAGCATTAATATAGAGATACCAATATATCCATAAATACTGTTAAGCTAACTCATTTCTGCTGTGTCTCAAAAATGGGTGAACTGTTTGTGAATTATTCTTATAACCTCACATTTCTTTATGTGGCAGCCACAGGTTGTCATTTTCAGGGATGGCCTCATTTTGATTATTTTAATATTTAAATGCTTCTACTTTTTAAATTTTAAAGCTTATACTCTGTAAGCTTTGAGGAAATATCTTTCAGTTGTCAGGCTCAGCTACACCAGTTGCTGAGGCTCCTGAAAAATTCTGGCTTATTCTCACTTTTCTTCCTGATTCCTGGGACACTCTTCCTTGGTTGCAGACACACCTAGTTCAAGTTACTACTCTGTACCCCTAAAAGCAGCTGGTGAGAAAGCCACTTTTGCCTGGGTTTCCATAGTCAATGTCTGGGACCCAGATACTGTGGGCATGGAATGGGGTGTCTTAACACGGTGACTTCTAGGTAACAAGAACAAGCTTGTGAAAATTTTAATAGAAGTATAAAAGATGATTTTAAAGCTTTTTTCCCTTCTCCTGTCTTTGACTGTTGAGATTTTGATTTATCAGGGGACAACATGTCATGTTTTTCTTCTAGAAATGAAAAATAATGTCAAAATGAAAGAGAGTTTCAAAAAGACTTTGGATGCTTTCAGTTTTTTTTCTTTGCTCTGGAGTGAAATATGTATGTGCATATGTGTTTGCTTGGTGAGCTGGTTTTCATGTGAAGTTTGTGAAATGTCAGTATACTGAAAGCAGTTTCTTTAAAAGTAGCAATCGGCAAGCTGTATTTAATTTTATAGCCACACCACTTTGTAATTACCGGCCTCGTTTAATTACCCATCCTTCAGAATTCTTAAAGGAGTAAAAGAAACTTCTTAAACGACCAGAGAGTTCTGTGGTTAAATTAAACTGTTTGGTGGCATGAACTTTTCCTGTACCCTGGATTTTACTCAAGCCAGGATCCTTGTATTGTGCCTCAGCATCACTCTTGGAGGTGGATCTGTGTGGGAAAATGATGTGATCCAGCATGGAATTTATTGCATTCCTTGTTATAACAGGAAGAAAGCCTGTATAGGGTCTGGGAATAAGTTTAAGTCAGTAACCTCAAAGGTCAAAGACCAAACCAAACTTGTAACTTAGAGATAAGAGGCCACTGGATTACTGTGGTTCTCTTTGCACGGTTGAACCTACCCCCCTTCTCCCCCTCTTGCCCCTGTCTGAATATCAGGCAAATCTTGAGTTTTGGACTCCTTTCCAGGAAGCAGGCTCTATTTAAGATGCTTGCTAGCACTCAGATTTTAACAAAATTGACATCACCACCACAGTAATCCCAGTCAGTATTTCCTGATCCTTTATTAAATGCCAGGCATTGCCTGGGTGTTTTTTTAAGTCCCAGATAGACATATTGTCATCATCTTCATTTTATGAGTGACGAATCAGAGCACAGACACCTGAGGCTACCTGACTCCCTCCCACTTTCATGGTGGAGGT
This sequence comes from Marmota marmota marmota, assembly GCF_001458135.2. NCBI lineage: Eukaryota > Metazoa > Chordata > Mammalia > Rodentia > Sciuridae > Marmota > Marmota marmota. The sequence goes on along the minus strand of NW_026000037.1, from coordinate 39,101,489 downwards.
GGATTTGCACATAAGGACACCTGGCTCCAGGTGCCACTCCACTTCATCCAGGTGCCTTCAGCCTCTAGTCTTTGAACTGTGTAGATTTCACTTTAAGATCCTGGTCCTACTCTCTGATTCAGGTCAGATACATGTGAATTGCCATTCATCTTCTGATAGAAATGAATGTATTACTTACAGGGCTTTTGTATATTTGTTTGCCTTTCTTTCCCAAGAATTAGGAGTGGTGCTTCAAAGTGACAGTTGAGGGATTTAGGTCAAAAGCAGAGAGTTAATGTATGACAAACACAGGGGACTTTAACCTGAAACTTGTGTGTCTTTTGTTTCTTCTCAGGTTCTCCTTACTATGACAACGTCCGTCCCCTCTCTTACCCAGATTCGGATGCCGTGCTGATTTGCTTTGATATCAGTAGACCAGAGACCCTGGACAGTGTCCTTAAAAAGGCAAGTGCTGGGTGTGGGTGACACAGTTCTGTGCTAAGCAATCCTAAGGCAGAAACCTGTGCTTGGCTGGGGAGCTCCAAGATTCTAATTAGTTCCTTACCTTATATTTTGTAATTAAAACACCAGAAAAGATACACCAAAACAGGCTTCCCACATGTATGCATCACTATTTTTGATAATAAATCTGCTTGAATTTTTTTCTCATAAAGTTCTGAGACAAAATATCCTTTAAAACCTTTCCATGTTAGTTAGGTTTCCCTTCCTTCCTTCCTTCCTTCCTTCCTTCCGGTGCATCTCAAAATAGTTACAATTGAGTACTATCATTTATCTTCCTTTCTTCTCTTTTTTTCATTTACCAGACAGATTAAGCCTTAGTTTATAGATTTATATTTGACCTCAGTTTAGGTATTGAACTGAATGCAATAGTAGATACTTTAATAAAGAAGCCATGTTTCAGTCATGATTTTATTTATTAGAAACAAAAACGGACTGGTATAGGAGAAATAGGGGTATGTCTCCAGACACGGGACAATGTGAGTTATGATTAGTTGTGTCAGATACTAATCAAGACAATAGTTGTAAACACATTGTACATTATCACATTTCCCAGTTTCTGGAGGCAAAGATAAGGCAGATTCTGTAGTGGAGGAGGAACCTGAGGCAGCTTCATACCAAAGGGACCAGGGGGAGGTCAAAAGGAAAGCAACCAGTTGAGGATGCACCAGAGGTCATAGGGAGGCTAACAGAAGGAAGAGATGTTCCTTGGCCTCTACCAGCCTGGGACTCAGCCCTCAAGTGGGTGTTAGAGGGGTGTGAGCATTAATGGGGCAGCATTGACTAGCCACAACCTCTTTTCTCAACTTTGGATTAAGTGCTGTGGGGATTCAGGGTTAGAACCTTGGTAGAGCACGCCGCCTCCATGCACTGTGGCTTAGACACAGGATGTTGAGAGCAAGGTGGTGTCAGCCAAGTGGTCACCACGTGTCCCAATCAGAGTGAGCATGGAAGGGGTTGAGGAAGATAGACACCGGAGTTTATTTATTTATTTTGTTTTGTTTGGATTGGATTCTTTTTTTTTTTTTTTTTTACCTTTAGTGGGATTTGAAATTTTTGTGCTTTTATGAATTTATACTTTTCTGTGGTATTTCATGGCTTGGCTTCTGTGCCATTAAAAAATGAGGGTTTGAAGTTCCCATCCCTCTATCTTTACTAAACATTGCAAACATAGCTCAAGGAAATGTGGAAATGTGACTTTCTGAATAGATCAAAGGTTTTTTTTTTTTTTTTTTTTTTACTTAACTCCTCTCAATTTTAAGTAATGTATATCAAACACAAATAGGACTGATGTTTTGTCAGATTCAGGCAGGAATACACCTTTCCTGTCTTTAATGCTTGTAAACAATTGCTAGACATGCAGAGGGAGGCCAGAGTCATTACGCAGCTGAAGATCAACATCACGGCATGTCTGGGTCTGTCTGTAGATAAAAGAGGTTGCTTATTTACTGGGTTTTTTACTTGATGTAGTATTAGGTTATGCATAATTTATAATGAAAAGCCTTTCTCTCCTGGCTTTTTTTTTTTTTTTTTGCTTTTGTCTTCTAAGACCAAATGAACAGTGGCTTTGGACTTAGTGATATTACTGAGTGCATTTTAGATTTGTGTTAGGGTTGAGACTTAGGATAACTCTTGCTGTGGTTCATCTTGATTAATTGAGTCCTTGAAGTCTATGAATATCACAGAGATTAGTGTGAATTGAAACAAGATAGATTTCTTATTCTTATTTTCAATTCATCATTATGAATTTATACTTCTCTTTGGTATTTGATGGCTTGGCTTCTGTACCATTAAAAAATGAGGGTTTGAAGTTTTAAATTTTACTACTTTTAAAAGTGGATCCATTAGGGAATATCTAAGTCTATTATCATCCATTCCCTCTCTGTTTCTAATGTCAGTGCTACCTAGCCATGGTAGATTCTCCTAAACAATTTCTGGAAAGAAATCATGGGAAAAAAATCATCAGGGTATAAACTGGTTGTTGAACTAGAGTCCACTGCCCAAAGCACATCTTTAAACCTGGGGTTGCCTCGTGGTGGTCTCTCCAGTTACTCTTGCAGGAGGTCCCTCTTATCTAGTATCACATGCATTACTTCATCACCCCAGCTATTCTGTGAATTCCTTTCTGGGAGAAACAGCTATGTCTTAGGCATCTTGGTCATCTCCACAATCGTTCCTAGAGTGCTTAAGACAGATATGTGAATGTGATTTGGAAGAGCCTAAGCCCCTTTTAACCCGTCATCTCTGAGAGCCAGAGATATCTTGTGGACACACTTGGAATCCCTGACTTCTGTCCTGATGGCAGAGAGCAAAAGCCCCAGGAAATGAAACCACAGCCTGCTTTTAAAGTGTACAATTAACATTCCCTGCCAGACATTTCTGGAGGTTCTAATAATTTTGTTTAGGTCATGAACCAACTAGTCAAACTGAACTATATTAAAATATTTACAGTTTGTGTACCTTAAAAACTAACTCAAAGGCAAATGAGCTATAGGACCAGCCTTGTTGATAGCCCAAGAAATGGACTTGCTGTCATCTGTTCATTCAGCCACATGAATAGAAGCTTCTTGAAGGCAGGAGGTTATTTTACTAATTCCAGCTCAGGATCCTGACACCTGTGGCATGTGTCAGTCTTCCCTGACCAGCTTAGTGAGTGCATGCTGGTGTTTGATTTCCAGCCTTCTACCTAGAAGATTCCCATTCAATACATCTGAGGACACGGTCACTCATTGTAATTATTCTTAAGTTACTTTTAAGATACCCCCAAATTAAGAAATTGTTGAGGTTACCTTTAGACAACACCCCATAAGCCTCTTATTGTAGGAGCACATGAGTCACAGAGAGGGAATGGATGATAATAGACTTAGACATTCCCTCATGGATCCACTTTTAAAAGTAGTAAAACTTAATATCTACTTAGGAAATAAATGCAAGTTTGCTTCTTTATCTGAGGTGTCATTCATTTTAATGTCCTTTTGAAAGTCCCGTTTCCAATGTCTGCCAGTAGAAAAGTTGTTCTCACTCTGTGAATAGAGGTGCTCTGTTAATTTTCTATCTTTTTTTGTTTTTACCCCTTACAGTGGAAAGGTGAAATCCAAGAATTTTGTCCCAATACTAAAATGCTCTTGGTCGGCTGCAAGTCTGATCTGCGGACGGATGTTAGTACACTGGTAGAGCTCTCAAATCACAGGCAAACACCAGTGTCATATGACCAGGTATGTATGTTGTCAGTGTGTAAAAGTAGATTTCAGAAAGAGTGAAAGAAATGGAATATCACTCATAATAAATAAAATAAAAAAGACTGTTTTTCTAAAGACTCAGCCAGTGGTCAACTATGGTATGTAAAATGCCCTGTCATTCAGTAGACTAATTACATGATATCTGAGTACATAAATGGTTGATCATATGCTACCCTTGTATATCTCTGCAATCCCCTTGGTTTTTAAGTTTAGTAGTTTTAGAGGGAATGTAGTCAAAATCAATAGTTCTCTTTAAGAGAGGTACTCTTTTTTACACGTAGCAGCCCAATAGAATACTAAAACAGGCAGTTGCAGGTAAAGTAGACCAACTCCATAAAACAGTCTTTTAGAGATGCGTCATTTTTACAGGGGTTTCCCATAAGTATTTAGAAAGGAAAACCAGTTCCAGAAGTTCATTCTCTAAAGCCCACAGTCAGATTCTAAAGAGAATTTGTGTTGAAATAGCTAGAATGACATTTAGTACTCATCACTTAAAATACTACAACATAGGACTGTGGATGTAGCTCACTGGAAGAGCACTTGCCCAGCATACCCGAGGCCCTGGGTTTGATCTTCAACACCACAAAAGAGTGGGAAAAAAAAAAAAAAACCTCTCATCTTCTTCATGTATCATTTTGATTATGTATCCATGCTTATTATTGTGTATATTGCTAGAATCAACCACATTAAACTAGCTATTTTACGTTTCATAAAGTAACTGATGTCAAAGTACTACAAATCCTTTTCTCAACTTATTTTGGCCCTAAAATCCAAACACAAACTTACTCTATTTGAAATTGATTTTAAATTCATTCATTGTCCTTGTGTTTTGTACAACCTGTTGACTAGCTTCAGTTGCCACTTATAGTCAGGAAGAGTTTTAGAAAGCAAGTCCCCATGAGGGGCTAAACAGGCTTTAGAGGCTATGTTGCCCCTGCCAGAGCTGTGTGGAAAGTGCAAAGTTTGGGTTCGTGATCTTGGGCTGACTTGTTCTAGTAGTAAGCTTCTATGCTTTTCTGTAAACCCTGGAAGAACCTATGAACCAGTGACTCTTAACTACATTTGATAGGATGATTCATCCCCTTAGCTCCTCTCCTGCTTCACCATTAAGTATTTGCTGATCAGGGCCTTCATCTCTTAGTGACCCAGTGATGTTGGATTGGCCTTTGGCACCATGGGGAGCCACAGCAGTATCTATTGAGTAATGACAGTTGAGTATCTCAGAATTGGATCTTGACTGCAAATATTTATGAAGTAATAAAGTTGTTCAGTTTTTAAAAAAGCATTTTTATTTTTTTGTAATGACAGTTGGAAAATTCCATTGACTTGTTAGAAAATGTTTGACGATGCAGGATTGTTGTGTGTTCTCAGAAGATACTTTGTAAGTTTCCTCCAAAGTCTTATTGCTGATTAAAATCCCTTCTTTTGCTTCTCAGGGGGCAAATATGGCCAAACAGATTGGAGCGGCTACTTACATTGAATGCTCAGCTTTACAGTCAGAAAATAGCGTCAGAGACATTTTTCACGTTGCCACCTTGGCCTGTGTAAATAAGACAAATAAAAACGTTAAGCGGAACAAATCACAGAGGGCCACAAAGCGGATTTCACACATGCCTAGCAGACCAGAACTCTCGGCAGTTGCTACGGACTTACGAAAGGACAAAGCGAAGAGCTGCAGTGTGATGTGAAACTTGCATTATCTTTAACGAGGACAAAGGAATCTAGTGTAAAAAAAACAACGTGAGCAAAACAAAAAAGCTGAAGTCGAGTGAAGTGCACAGCCAAAGTCACGTGTCCCACAGGCTAGAGGCCTCTGCAAGGGTGCCCGTCTTTTTGGAATCCTGTCCTTAGGTTCGGCATGTAGACCGAGTGGTGAGAAGTGAATACATTGAAGAGTTTTGAAGTGTGACTTGAAAAATATGCCAAAAAAAGTGAGATTCAAATGCTCTAGAGGTAGAGGAGGAGGAATGCGAGTACCACCAAGAAGAAAAATCACACTCTGAATGGTGCTTGCGGTTTTTTTGTTTTGTTTTGTTTTTGTTGTTTTGTTTTTTGGCTTTTTTTTTTTTGGTTGTTGTTGTTGTTGTTGTTCCAATCTATTCATGGATCTCTATTTTGATTTAATTTTTAAACGTTTTAATCTCCTTTACAAAAGTATATCTTAATATACCGTCCTCGTTGGGGAACTGGCACTGTGACCTTAGCGTTTAGTTTTCTAGAGGATGTGATCTAATTTCCTCTTAGCTCATCATTAAAATGGAAATTGTATCGGGACCCGTGGGATTCCAGAGGAAAACTTCATGAGGCTTTGAAATCTTGCCTTTCTGAAGATGGCTGATGAGCGAGATGGTTCTAAAGAAAGGCTTTCGCAGCCTTGCAAGATGTGTAGACCGGCACTGCACAGATCGCATAGATCAAATAGAAAAAAGTGTTGATTTTTTTATTCAGTCGGATGGTTCTGTTCATCTTTGTGATTGTCATTAACAAGTGGTAAATTGCTCAATGTAATATTTTTGTGTGCTTTTCTAGAGGGTGTGTGATTTTTTTTGTTTTGTTTTGTTTTTTGCCAACTTTGATAAAAATGCAAAGTCAAATAAAAGTTGTCTTGGTTTGATGTCATAGAATGATCCAAGGGGGAAGTATAGGTACTATTTTCACCAGGAGAGATAATGAAGGAATAGTAACAGAAAGCACAGTTTGTGAGTAAAGCTGTCTGGAACAAGTTACCAAATATACAAAGCAAAAGGACAATGTGGGGATGAAGCTCCAAAATTGGGCAACCTCTAATGATCTGCATTTTCTTTCACTTTCTTTGAATGAACCTCAGTTTGAGAAGGACCCAAAATGAACCTCAGTTTGAGAAGGACCCACTTACCCAAGCTTTAGAGAATCCCTAGTAGAAAATTATATAATATCAGTCCTGACGTAACACTATGCTGTTTCTAGACCGTGATGGCTAAACCTCACTTAACCAGATTCAGCCAGGGTCCATATTCAAAACTTGATTGTTGATACATAAAATAATAAGCATTTAAACCAGTTTACAGATATTTTCTTGACCAGTTCCTTTTAGAGATTCTTTCAGAGAATAAACCTGATTGAACCTGTTTGTTGTTGGCGCTTGTTGAAAACAAGCTTTCCTTCCAATGATATAATGCTTCATTTTTGAAGTGTTGAAGCTGTGCTCCCATTAAGTTGTGGCAGGAGAGGAGATTAAGGTAATTACAACACTCAGTTCTATGTCTTACAAGCACTTTGTTTTGTCTCTGCAAGAAAATACCATTCCAGTCATTTCCCACGAAATACAGACATTTTACCAACATAATATATGCTTTGATTGGTGCAGCATTATGCTTTGGGCAGTATTACAAAATAGCTGGCAAGTGCTTTCTGTATTTAAATATTGTAAAAAGAGAATAAGTTATAACTGCTATAAAGCAGAACTTGCATTGCATTTTTTTTTAATGTTGAAGTCACTTTGTACGTTTGTTTGGTCAATGTTTTCGCAGTATTTATTAAAACATACTTTTTTTTCCTTCAAATAAAAAAGTAACCATGTCTTTGTCTAAATGTGATCTGTCTTTTCTTAATACACTTCCTGATTTTGTAGTTTAGCTTTGTTCTTTAGTCTAGAGATGATTACAGAATCTGTCCTAACTTTTCCCGAATTAGTTGGATTTGGGGACAGTAGTCCTTTCTCAGAGAACAATAAATCTTCATGTATAAGAGATTTTCATTATAATTTCAAATGACAAGAAGTAAACAGGGCTAATGCTTAGACTTAGCAATTTGATCAACAGAACAAGCCATGATGCTGCCTAGAATTGTACTTTCTTGAAGAAAGTACAGAAATTCAATGAAGTTCAGAATAAAACAGTATGACATGGTCTCAGGTCACAGGTTGAATTCTAATGTGTGAGCCTGATTGCTATTCTCTCCTCTGGGGTCCAAAGTCTTGGTCCTTCACCCAGCCATCTGCCTTGCAAGGTATTCTCTTGTTCACAACAGCCAGATGCACACATGACCCAAGACCCTGCTATTGTGACAAATAAGTTGAAGGGAAGAAAAACGCAAAACAAAAACTATCCTGTTTATGGTGGTAGCATTTTTTAAAAGCACAGAACAACATACAGTCTTCCCCACTGACCCAAAAAGTGGAAAGTAAGCATGGAAAAGCTTGGGATAGAGGGAAGCCAGGGTCCCCACAAGCCCAGTTGATGCTCAGTCTTCAGCTAAAATTCTTGCCTATAAATTTTATATAAATGTACAAAGATAGTCCATGTGGGACTTTAAAACTTTGATTCTACCCAACTAAGACACTTCATATAAAAACTGCATCCTTGTGGCTTTTTTTTTTTTTTTTTTTTTTTTTTTTT
>NW_026000037.1:39045821-39093360 GCF_001458135.2 Marmota marmota marmota | reverse complement strand
AAAAAAAAAAAAAAAAAAAAAAAAAGCCTTCAGCCCTGGGCATGTATGCCTTCCTTTGCTCTGACTTTTTGCCTTTGCAAGCATTTCTTCTATGTATTCTGTGAACATTCCTTTCTGTTGATAAATGATCATGATTAATGCCTTTTTAAATACTAAAAGGTGGTTTTCATACTCTTGAGTAAGACTTCAGCTGTATCTCCTTCACCTCTATTAATCTTTTCCAGGAATAGTTGCTTGAGAAGATTCTAGTCTTAGAGGGAATGTGTCTTAAGTGTAAACTTAGAAATAACCAGGGAATTTTATTTTATCAAAAGGAATTTTTTTTAATGACCTCATTCTCTAAGGCTCCTGAAACTAAAAGCTGCTTACCCTCCTTCTGACAGATGGACATCAGCATTCAGTTCTAAACCATTCAATTCTTATTATTTTTCCATTCACCAAATATTTATTAATTGCCTATTACCTGTCTAGCACTGTTCTAGATTTGGCATTTAATCTTGACTTAAGCATAATCTCTGAGCGAGGGACATTTCATAATCTAGGACAGTTACAAACCACAGTGCATCCTGTCAGGTTTTGATTTCCATTGGCATTAAATGAGTCATGGATATTGAGTTGGTAGCAAATATTTCAATGTGGAAGGAACAAAAGCAATAGCCACATTAAACATATTTATAATTCAAAAACAGTATTGTATATTTTAGTAAATCCTAAAGGCTAGAGTCCAGAGTTGCCAGTCATCATTGCAGTATTTGTACAATGATCACAGGTTTCCAAGGCTAGTTTGATAGGAGAAAAAAATGTGTCACAACTGAGTACAAGCAGCCCTTTCAAATGGGTGTTTGTTACATGTGCTGTACTTGCTATATAGATCTGTACTTTTTCAACTACTGAGTAAACTGGAAAAGAGAAATTGAAATAAAGTTTGGTATAAGTAAAATAAAATTCTATTATAAAGTTGAAATTCTAATTCTCAGAAGATGACAAAAAAAATCAAAAGAAATTATAAATATTTTAGTCAAAGGTAGAGAAACCATTGTTTATATAACATTGGAAATATTTATTTTGTAACAGTAAAACATCTTTTAAAAACAATCCATTCACAGTGAAGTCTAAGGCTGTTACATGTCTCTTCAACCTGGAAATACAGGATACAAGATCTAATGAATCCCAAAATGAAAATTTACAGGACTTTCAAGCCAAATCCTCTTTGAGACTCTACTTTCAAATTTTGTTTCTTGGAAGGAAACTGTTAGTACCTGTATTCTGTGGACACCCAGTGAGCCTCTGTTTTAAAAAAGCTAAATGAAAAAAAAAATAGTCCACAATGAGAAATTTAAACTAGATGGATATATGGTCAATCCTACTGCCAAAGTAATAGCTAACATTTAAATATGCACAAATATGTTCTAAACACTGTTCTAAATGGTTCACATGACTCCTTGGTCTCCCACCACAAACATATGCAGCAAGTTAAGTACCAACAAGCTCCCTGTATTGCACATGGGAATTCAGACTTCTCCAGATCATGTTGGAAGACCCAGGATTAGAACACAGGCATGCTGTTTGGGTTGGTAATTCCATGCTCTACCACACCATCTTGTCACGGACAAACCCTTCCTGAGTATGTTGTGGTATCCCAGGCACAGGTCAGCTGTACACCAGGCTCAGTGTTGCTTTCTGAGCTGCAATTTGGCCAAATCCATCCTGACCTCCCAAAGTCTTCACCAGCATGAGTCCTCTTGATTCCAACTAGGTTCTGACTTCTGGCCCCTGTGCCCACACTTCCTTCACCTTCTGTTTTCCCTGATTATGGGGCAGTGAAAGCATTATGAGGTGATAATGAAAGGACACAAGAATGGTGGACACATGTGTCTGTCCATAATCCAGGGCTTCTTGAACTCTACTAGAACCAAAGTTTCCACAGCAATAGCCTAGAATCCTTCAACCCGAAATGAATGCTGTGAAGGCCAGAATTAGATGAATAATAGAAAAAGAAAAAGATTTGACAGACAGCTGGGCAACTGCTAAGTTGGGTCTAATTTTTTATGAGTAAGATGAATAAATTGTAGTATAAATGAAGGTGATGGGCTATCAGCTGCATTAACCAACCACCTTCTCCTGTTGCAGGTCCCTTATTTGAGGAATCCAATTGGAGAGAGATCTACTTTGCTCACTTTTGGTTTCCCAAAGTTTCATTCTCAGTCAATAGTTATTTACATGCTGAAAAGTAGCTAAGAGTGAGTTACTTTTGACTGGGGCTGACATAGTCCCTTAAAACTGAAAATATGACTCAATTCAAACAATGCAGTAGTTTTCATTTGACCATAGTCATCAGGGTGATTTAACTGTCAACAGAACTCACAGAGGTGCCACATGCCACCTGTCATCCAAATGGTGTGGTGTTTTCTCTTCCTAAGGTGCCATTATATACTTCTGGCAAATAAATTTGTTTCATTGCTCTCGCTTATCCAGAACCCAACCTGTTCAGCTCTCGCCCTGCATCCACTCTCTGTCCTACCGAACCAAAAAATCATTGTAATTCTTTATCCATCTTTCTTCAGTCATATTCCATGAAAATAGGACCAAAAGCCAACAGCCAATATGACTTTCATGTTCTTTTTAACATCATCCAAAAAGCAACAAAAGACCTAGACTTTCTTGGTGACTTGGCTTTGACTATATTTCCCCAATCAAGAGGGTGGACAGCTAGGTCTCTTCCTCCTAAGTAGCAGGATCTCTGAAACATCTTGAAATGTTCCAATTCTTAAATTCATAAGAAAGGGACTATAATGTGCCCATGTGGTCATTTGGTATATATTTGCTCCACCACCACCCTCCCTCTACCCTTTGCAGACTTCTGCACAGCACACCTCTCTGTATCCAGAGAAATATCATTTTTTATTGTTGGAGTACGTTCTTGGGAATTCATACATTGGAAACTTGATCCCTGTGTGGCAGTGTTAAGTGGTGGGCCTTTGGGAGATGTTGAAGTCATGAGGTAGAGCTGTCACGAATGGATCATCATTGTTTTAACAAAAAAAGGGGAGGGGCTTGAAGGGAGGGTTCACTTTCTTCTGCTTTTCTGCCATGTAAGGACATAGAATTTCTCTCTCCATTGCCCTTTCTGCCTTCTGCCATGTAAGAATGCAGGAAAAATACCCTCACTAGATGCTGACACTTTGATTTTGAACTACCCAGCCTCTACAACAAAATAAAATAAATTTCTGTTCTTAATAAACTATCCGGTTTCTAGCAGAACAATCAGACTCATAAACCAGAAATGAGAACGTTACAGAATACTCTCACTTCATTGAGCACTAATTCACATCTATTGGATCATTATATGATTATAGCAAATAATTATATTATAATGTTATTATTTTTAGAATCTTCCCAATTTCTCAGTCTTCCACATGAATACTACTTTAGAAATGGAAGATGTGCTAAATTGTTAGTGAGAAGAGACTTCTGTTCTTTACATTCCCCAGAGATAAATGGTGACTTGTTAAAAACTCCGAATTCCCTTAGCTTCTGGCACAGTCTGTCCTCTTTTCTGACCACTTATTCATATACTTAGCCAAACACATTCTCTTCGTGCATTTTCCTTTTCTGCACATAATATCTATGAACATAACTGTTCCCACAAAACTATGACATAATAAATAAATACAAGTAAGTAAACGTAAGGTATTGTGGTGGGCTGAATCATGACCCACCCCCAAAGGATGTCCACCTCCTAACTGCATTAACTGAAGGTGGCCTTCTATTATAGAAGAGACTGCAGAACTGATCCACTGAAGACCTGGAGATAGGGAGATCATTGTGGCTTCTCCAATGGGGCCCTGTGTAGTCACAAATCCTCATGAAAGCTACAGAGGTACAGCAGAGTCAAGACAGTGGTAATGTGATGACAGAGGCTAAGGAGAAGGACAGGCAGGAGATTCAAGGCTTCCATGCTGCTGGCTCTGAAGAGGGAACCAGAGGGATCATAAGCCAAAGGATGTAGTTGGCTTCTGGAACCCGGGAAGGTTGAGGGAAAGGATTCTCCCCCGAGGCTCCAGAAAGACTGCAAACATACATAATCTAAAACCTATGTCAAACTCTGACCTCAAAAACTGTAAGATAATAAATTTGCGATATTTTTATTGGTAATTTGTAATAGGCAACTAACATACGTATGCTAAATCAACTCCTCCTTCTTTAGTCTTTAAGTTTGACTTCCTCAGAGCATGAGGTGATAGCCTTTGCTCATGGAATTTCTACACAGACCCAGGTCATGCCTTTTAAGAATGACCTACCCATCATTCCTGAGTGTCACAAATCTTCAAAATCTTGTCAATCTGTATCCCCAAATTTCCTGAACTCTCATCTTATCCTGTTGCCCCCTTTTGTGGACATTCTTAGCAAACCTTCCCTCTACTTTCCACCCTCTGAGCTTCATTTGAATAGGTGGTATGTATGGCCCTGCTCCTGAGAGGCCTAGAGTATTCAAGGCAATACAACCAATGTTCTAGGTAAGGTAAATCTACAAAATAACATTTCCACCTTTACTATGGGAATAACTAATAATTCATATATGGAATTTGGAGAAGTGAAAGGTCTAGGTCCGGGTTTGGATATATGGATGAAGTTTAACGTAGACAAACCTATTTAAAGTGTCATGAAATGGCAAAGGATCACACAGAAAGCCAACTATCAGAGTAAAAAGAAAATATTGTGGGCTGATGCAGTTTTAGAAATTTTTATAAAGATGTAGAAATTTTATAAGTGAAAGGATATGAAAATGTAACTATTCAAGATTTTCTCAGCTTTTTGTAAAGATAGTTTTATTTAAAAAAAAACACAGAAAGATGTAATCTCCTTTTCTTAAAAAATTACAAAAACATACTCATACAGCCGTAAGATACACACTTCAGGAAGCTGATAGACTTTTCCTGATCTTCATTCATGAATCTATGGTTTCCAGGTTAGGAGTCCCCTGTCCATCTCCTCTACTTTATACAGAAGAAAATGGAAACCAGTTATATTCAGGGTTTTGTCCAAGGTCACTAAGGTAATAAGAGAGACCAAATCTCAGCCTTCAAATTCATGTATAGCTATTCTCCCAGACCTGAGCCAAAGAGCAAGCTATTGTATGAAAGACTCAGTCACCATGTGTCTGCCATTTGATGGAATCAGAATGCATAGTTTCTTTCAAGCCAGATGTAACTCCACTGGCAGTGGAATTTTTCTGAATGGAAAATATCACGATGGAAATAGTTGTTTGGAGGATGCCTTTGCTTTTATAGACCCAGTCCTTGACGTAGTCAACAAATGCTTTCTGAATACTTTCTATGCCTCAGACACTGAGTTCTGTGCTAGGCATAAAGAAAGACAAATTTTATCCTGTTCTTGCCCTTATAAAGGACGGTCTAATTGGTGAGAAATACAAATATAATTAAAATTAAAATTTTAATTTTAATAAAGAGGGGTATATAAAGAGAGAGTTCTTTTCCTCTCTTTGTTATTATTATTGTTTATATCCTCTATCCATGTCCTAAATCTCAAAGATTCTTTGCGGCATTATAGGACAACTGAGATCAGATTCCACTCTTGTGATATAGAGTTTTCTCTGAAATTCTATGGAGAATAATAAATACAGTAGTCCCTTTTTATCTAGAGATCCCCAGTTGATGCCTGAAACCATAAATATTGCTGAACTACACACACACACACACACACACACAATGATATGTACATTACGAGCCTATGATAACATTATAAATTAAGCAGAGTAAGAGATTAACAACAATAATAAAAGAGAATAATTATAACAATATGGTTCGGTAAAATTGCTAGCATCACTACTCCAGTACTCTGGGGATATTGTCAGGTAAAACAAGTATTAGCTGGACACAAGTACTGCAATACCTACACAGTCAATCTGAAAACCAAGATGGCTACCAAGGCAGGTGGTACATCCAGGGCACATGTACTGTACACAGGAATAATTCACATTCCTTTTGGAGTGAAGCAAGACAGGACAAGATTTCATCATATTATTCAGAATGACATGTAAGGCTAATTATTTCTAGAAATTTCTGTTTAATATTAAATTCTAGCTGGTCACAGATAATTGAAATGGCAGAAAGTAAGATTGAATAAGGGGACGTTACTAAAGTCTGATTCTGTCCACTAAGAAATGTGTTTCTTTGTCCTTCAAATGCAAATTCATATTTTCCTGGAACTAAAAAGGACAAGGCTCAGATGTTCTCCCAATGCCATGAATGGAAGCCGGAAGGTATTAATTTTCATAATCAATAAGAAAAGGAGTTGCCATGCTTTTTCAATAAAGACACAAAAGCTACAACCTGAGTATATGCTGATGCAAAAAAGAGGAGATTGATTTATAAAATAGGAATAATTAATTTTAAAAGCAAAATAGAAATAACAGCTGAGTTGTCCTAAGGAACAGAATCCAGACATTTAATTTCAAATCCTCAATTCTATGGCAAGAAACCATGTGAATGTCATCTTTCTTTCCAACTCATACTGAGCCATTTTTTGCTGGGAGAATTTATTAGTGCTCACCCCATGGCCTGTTAAACCAACTTCAGTCAAGAGCTAGTCATCCTCTCTGAAGCTTTAGATAGAAGATGGTGGGGACCTTTAATGATGATTTAATTATACTAAATGGTATCTTGCTACCCTCTATTCTTAAAGATACATCTGGATTTTTTGAAGTCTATCTTCTAGCTACATAGATCTAGATGTGGTTGGCAAAGCAAGGTCCTGAAAGGAAACTGTGAAACAAGAAAAACCATAACCTCTCAGTCATCTCTTTCATATCAAGGCAATCTTGTCATTTCTTTGAGGTCCTGGCAAGGTGAAAGACAATTTTAGGCTAGAACGTTGCAACACCTTCTTTTGCATCTCTTGACATCAATCAAAAGGAAAACTGGGCTAGATTTCCAGTTCCCTAATGAGAAAGAACAGGTTGGGGAAAGTTAGAGGAATGATAGCAATTTGTGGGAGACCACAGGCAAAACAGTAAGTGATGAGTTCCCAGACAGTGCACCCCGATGGCTCCGAGTTTTGTGCTTACTCTTAAGTGCATTCCACAATTAGATGCTGAGAAAATCTTTCTTATGATAACTTAAATATAGCTTTGCTCTAATCAAAGCATTCTGGAATTATCAATGAAGTTGTTTCTCATACACCTGGGATTGGACAAAGCATCAATTCATTTTTATTGCTGTTTAACAGAGAAAGAAAAGGATGTGTTTGGAGAAGGGATGGAGGAATAAAATCCCTGCTACTTTTTCAGGTGAAGCAACAGGGATTTGGTTTAAGACTGTGGCTTCCCATTGCTCTTACAATCATGTTTGAACATCTTCACAGGGTTTGCAATGTCTGGCCCATCTGCTCCTTGTTTACCAGCTCAGCCTTCTCTCTTTTCACATTCTTCCTTTTCCCCCTGGTAGATTCCCTTCTTCTCCTTGTGGTTTCTGCTCCATCTGTAGGAACATCTTGAAATTCTCTTATGATTTCCAAGGCTCATGGATCACTAGTTCATCCAAATGAAGCTTCCAAATGGATCATCATCTGATCCCTAGCCTTATAGAATTTATTCCATGAAAAGTGATATTTATGTAATATTATATTTATAAGACATATGCTTTTTTTTTCTCCAAAGTAACATGGTAAAATATGAATGTATGTTCTTCCACCTTCCTTAAGTTTGAATGAAAATTAAGACTACAGAGACAAAGCAAGATCCTCTCACTGTACTCTCTCACTTCTGATCTTCAGGGATGCTGTGTCTTCTGCCAAAAACACTTCTCTTCTCATGGTTGGCCACGGTTACCTAGCAAACTCATCCTGACACTTCAAATGTCAACTTGGGTCTTGCTAATTCAGATATTTATCCCACTGACACTACAAGTTGTATTAGATATCCCTCTTATCTGGATCTATGGGGTTTCCATGCCATGGGCCATGCCACAGTGCAACAAGGAAAAATCTGTTTTTGGTTTTTTTTTAACCAGTATAGCCAAGTATCTGGCCTGGTTCTAGGACATATCAGGCCCTCAATAATAATACAGGCTTGTTAAGTGAACAGCAAAACACTCTCATTCTCCCTACTAATATTAGCTTGCTTCAGCAGAAAGGGAAAGATCAAACCATGGCTGTGCTTATCTGAAGTCAAGATCTGAAAACTCAGTAAGAACATGTGCTAGTTACACATAGGACTTGGGAAGGGAGGAGCATGAAAAACTATAAATAGAGAATATAGAACATAATTAACTATACTTGAGAAAATAAGAAAAGAATCTAGGACATTTTTAATATGACCCCAAGTGAATACATGAAAAAAGCAAGCAATTATGTTTAAGAAAATATATTCAGTCCTGGGGTTGGGTGGTAGTGAGGAGGGAGGTGTTCAGGAGAGCAGGACCTTGCATTCCACAAACTCTTCAGAGGGTTTATCAGCACAAATCCTGACACAGAATCAGACGTGTCATATAAAAGAGGAACTGGAAGGATCTGGATTGTACCTTATAATAGAAGTAGCTCTAGCCAAATGAGAATATTCAAAATAAAAGGAGTATCCTCATTATTGCCTTCAGGGAATCCGTTTGATTTCAGGGTAAGAAAATAAAGTAACAAGTTGTCATTATTCAGCTCTGAGAGAGTATGGGCAATGCTTTTGCTGAGTAAATAAATAATAAAGGCTAACAGAAAATATAAAATACATTTGCTCTAAAGAAAAACATGCCAATGAGGAAGACTGAGAGTCAGTCTTTGAGGGAACTTCTTTGATGGAAGTGTTGGAGTCTAAGAACAGGCTCCCCCATGTTGGGAAGCGAGACTAGGGAAGCCACTCAAAGCAAGGTGCCTTCCAGCCCAGGGAGAAGCCACATCCTTCGCTGGGAGCATTGTCCCATTGTTCTCCTGGGAAAATATCACCAGGACTTTCTCTTTCTGTTTGTGGGCTTGTTTCTTCATAATTGTGTATAACTTCTACAGCTGCCAACAAGAGAGTCCAAGAGATAATGGGGAGCATTAGGAACTGGAAGACTTAACAATTCAGTTCAGTCCACAAATGTTCCCAAAGGAGGTTTATCTTTCTTTGTCCTCTCATCACCACCTACAACCTCAGCCAACCCTCAGACAAACATGCCTTGAACAAGTCTACCCGAAACCACAAGGACCACATCCTTAAGTAACAGATAATTACACAGTAGTGACTTTTCTTCTGGCTAGCTTATCTATAATTTTTATCCTCCCTACTTTTTTTTTCACTGTCTCATGGCTCTGTTCTTTTAACCCAATGTAGCTGCTTCTGTTTCTATGCATAAACCATCATACTTTTCCTTCTCCTGGTAACATTCCCATAGTGGGCTGCTGAGGCAAACATCATAGAAATGAAAACTGTTTTATTTTAAGGATTAAAATTAAATTCTTATGCATTCAGTTTCTACGTCTGAATTCCTTTAACTCCTTTGTGAAATCTTCCAAAATATGTGGATTATAATAAAGGTGGCCTAATTGTAAAATCGATGAGCCTCAGTGTTGTATTCTACCATCTAATACAGAATCAGTGTATAATGATTACCCAATATGTATTTGTTCAATAAAAAATGAAAAATTAGGGTCTGGGGTTGTGGTTCAGTGGTAAAGTGCTTGCGTAGCACATGTGAGGCCCTGGGTTCGATCCTCAGCACCACATATAAATAAATAAAAAATAAAGGTATTGTGTCCAACTACAACTAAAAAATACATTTAAAAATGAAAAATTATTGTACACTGAAAGCATCAGCTTTCTTTATTTAAAAAATGTGTTTTAACAATGAATGAAGTACATTTGGATAAAAATTGAAATAAAAGCATTTATTCTCTATGTGATTAACACTCATTGAGCTATACTGTAGTATAGTATTGTATAGCAGTGTACTGTATAATATAGTATAGTATTTCAGAGATAGAAATGAATTCTGAGGATTTCTGGTACTATCATCTCATGGTGATCAAAGTAAAGAGTAACGAGACATGCAAAACATTGTATTAAAATTATTCAAGTCATTTCTAAAATTAAACCATACAATGCTGATTGACAGTATCCTTACTTCACATTGCTGGCTGTATTCTTCTTTGTTTTCCTCTACAGCATATTTCACACATGTTCACTAAATATTGTTCTACCAGTGGATAAATAAATATTGTAGAGAAATTTTCTTGAGTTGATTTATCTACCTCTTCTTTTCTACCTCCCTTGCCCTTTTGGTTTTATGAGCAACTTGATTTGGGGGAGACCATCAGCTGACATTTTCCCTTTTGAAGGGGATGATTCTGAATGTTCCTTTTAATGAATCAAGATTAATCTTCCATGAGGTATGGATTGTTTGCTCACATACCTATATAAAGTACCTTTAAAGAAGGTGCTCTTTTTCTTCCAATCAGACATCCATATCTCTGTATAAAACTAGATAATGAAATTAGCCCAGAAGAATTATTTGCACAAAACTCAAATTTTTTTCTCTTCCAACTAATAAGATGCTCTCTGGTTTTTGAGTTATTCTAAGAGAATTCCTTTGTGTTAACAACACACATTCATTTAAATCTTCCTATTGTTCAGGAGTGCAACAAAATCTAGCATCAGTTTCAGAAAACCAACTCTCTAAAATCAGGTGTTTGGCTTTATACCTAGTTGACTATAGTGCAAGATGGTGGGTTCATGCAGTTTTGAAAACTGGTGATTTTCAGATTTAAATCTGCCTAGAGATTTTTAAGGACAATAAGTTTTGGACTCTCATTACACAGCTATTTATGTAATAACACTGCAGCAAGCAAATTTCTGAGATGTAGAAATTTTACTCAAAAAACTTGCTTTATAGACATTGAATATAGAAATTAATTTATTAGACACAGTTCATTCTACTTTTAGGAAAATAAAACATAGAAAGCAAAGTCCCACATGACACCAGCCTCATGAAATGTCTACCCTCTCTCTCACTCCCCTTTGCCCAGAATTTCAGCTTGGCCTCTTTTTTTTTTCCATTTCACTTTTCTTATTCACTAGTCATAATATCCATATATGTCATTTTATATTACCTTTATTTACCCATTCAATTTTAGCACTTGGTAGTGAATCAGGAACCAGATGACAGAACCATTTACTCTTGGGACAAAGGTCCCATACACTACATCCTCACAATTATCCCGGAACCAACCTCATTACCACCACCACCATCAACATCAAGATCCAACCATTAACTGTGTGGACTGCTCCTGCTCCTTACATCCCCTTCCACTCTCCTTCTCTGTTTGTATTTTCTTCCAAAAAGTAGTTCTTAAACATTTTCCAAATAAGAAAATTAAAATTTAAAAAATAGAATGATAACAAACTATTTTTATGACAGTTCAGTTCTCTAAATCTAAATTCCTTTGTAAGGTCTTCTAAGATATTATTTATTCTTTTATATCTCGCTTTATTCCAAAAAATATGAGAAGTGACTTTTAAGTCATATACAAAGCAAGATAATAAAATAAATACATGAATAAAATAAAGGGAAATAAATTGAAACAAGGTCTATGTCTTATAGAAATGTAATTGCTTTAAAATAAGACTAAATTTTGACTTTTTTCTGAGCCAATCAAAGATGGGAGGCTATTGGTCACAAAGGTCATTTTTAAAGAATAATACAAATTTAAGTGCAATTATAGTTTCAATAAAGTGAATTTGATAGAAATACTTCTATAACTGAGGGAAAAGAAAAGAAACAGCACCGGTTCAAATTTTTGCAAACATTTTAAGGTACAAAAATTCTCCAAATACCCTCCCTCTAAAATTTTTTTTTCAAATTAACAAAGTTGTACCGAATATGTAATTTATCATTTAGTCAACTTTTGGATACTGACACTGGAGATGTGTGTCATATAATCTACTGTTTCTTCTCTTTTGGACATTTCAGTTTATTTAGGAAGACACACAACTCCAGCAGAGCAAGAATATGTAACAAGAGGATTCACAGAGTCACTTGTGGTGGTGAATATACGCTGACTTGTAAAAACCACTGGAACACAGCCTCAAATCCTAGCTTGCCCCCTTCTCCATTGCATTTCTGTCTTCTAAGAGGTTGATACAATAATACTTAGGTTTATATGATAATGCACACTCACAGATATCTTAACTTCTTTTAGATCTTAACATGATGAGCACCATCCTGGGAAATCTTTTCTAAGCACTCCATCAGTGCCATTTTGCCATTAGACACTCTCATAACACCTGTGTTCTTCCTTAGCACTCATAGCAGATGTAATCTTATATTTGTACCTGTGATTTTTTTGATAAGCATGTTTTCTTGGTACCTAGTCCAGTGCCTGGAACCTAGTAGATGCTCAATAATTTTTGAATGGATAAAAGGATAATTGAATGAGTGAATGGATAAAGAATTAAGAGCTATGACATAACACATGCTTACTCAGTGTCTGGCTAGGGACATTCTTCCATTGTTCTCACAGAAAAATATTCTTATCATTAGGTCTTCTATTATCTAGAATTCACTAGATAATAATTGTGAAAAATATGTTATGACTGTATCCTAGACTGATTTTTGTCTTACTCCATTTCTTATAGAGCTGATATGGATAAGAAATCCATTTCGATTCCTACTGGTGAGGAAAATAGTTTAAGCGTTTGGCATTAGAGTTAGATAATCAAATTAGATAAGACTTTAAAAATTGTACATGATATGAATATGCAACAATAAAACCCTCCACTCTGTACAATAATATGTATCAATTAAAAACAAAAAAAAATGTTGCTTGAGTTGTATTTAATGGTTTATTCTGTGATCTCAGCTATAATAATGAGATACTTTTTCTCATAAATCACTTAACATAGTAGTGTAAATCTGATCTGTTTACTTCCTGTGTGTTGAATAAATGTCACAAAATGGTAAGCACATATAAATATGTTTATCACAATTATTACTATCTATTTGGTTTAGGTCAAATTGATTTCTCAGTTCTCTGGCAGAGCATGAAATTAGTCAAAGGTAGGGTTGTCACAATTCACATCATGCCCAATGATGAAAGACCAAAGTTTTTCCCCCAAGAGAAGAAAAAGGACACAGATCTTCCCTTCTGTCATTTCTATTCCACACAGTACTAAAAGGTCTAGTCAGAAAATTTAGGAAAAAAAAATAAAGAAATTCAAAAAGAAGAAGTAAAGTTTGTTTACAAATTTCTGTGTGGTGCTGGCATATATAAATAACCCTAAAAATTACCTACATACACTCCCCCCCACACACACACAAACACACCCATTAGAACTAACAAATAAATTCAGCAAAGTTGCAGGATACAAAAATCAATACCTAAAAAACAGATGATATATGTGTAATATGAATTATAATGCATTCTGCTGTCTTATATAATAAATAAGAATATAAATAATTTTTTAAAAACCCAGAAGAATCTCTAGTCATTAAAAATGTTGATCAGGGCTAGGGATGTGGCTCAAGCGGTAGTGCGCTTGCCTGACATGTGTGGGGCGCTGGGTTCGATCCTCAGCACCACATAAAAATAAAATAAAGATGTTGTGTCCACTGAAAACTAAAAATAAATATTAAAAAATTTCTCTCTCTCTCTCTCAAAAGCAAATGATGATCAGAATATGGAAGGAAAAATCCCATTTACAATAGCAACAGAAAGAACAAAATACTTAGGAATATATATTCAAAAATATAAAACATACTTGTCCAAGGGAGTGATAGACTAGTACAGTGAAAAATAAAAAGATTGTTGAAATAAATAAGAGAAAATATAAATAGATGAAAATACATCCACGTTCACAGATTAGAAGACAATATTGTTATGATGTGCACATTTTCTTAAGCAATCTTCAGATTCAATAAACTTACTATCAAAATCCCAAGGTGTCATCTACAGAACTACAAAAATTAATCCTAAAACTCATAAGACATGTGAAGCTGCAAAACAACCTTGGATGGAGGGGGCTAAGTTGGTGGACCTAGTTTCCTGGTTTCAAAATTCATCATAAGCCTCCAGTAACCGAAACACTGTGGCACTAGCATAAGTTCAAACAAATAGACAAGTGGGATAGAATAGCGAGCCCAGAAATAAATCCTTATACATATGGCCAATTGGTTTTTGACAAAAGTGTCAAGACCATTTAATAAGGAAAGGACAGTCTTTTCAATGTATGGTGCTAGAAATACTAGATATTCACATGTTAAACAAAGCAGTTGGACCTTCACATTACACCATATTGAAAATAAACTCAAAATGGGTCTAAGACTTAAACATACCTTTAAATTATAAAAATTTTAGGAAAAACTTTGGGTAATATTTTCATAATATTGGATTTTGCAATGATTTCTTAGATATTGCAGCAAGAACAAAAACAATAAAAGGAAAAAAATGGCTTTACTCCAACTTTAAAACTTTCATCAATCGATGCCATCAAGAAAGTGAAAAGAGGGCTGGGGATATAGCTCAGATGGTTGAGTGCTTACCTTGCATGCACAAGGCCTGGGTTCAATCCCCAGTACCACTACCTCCCCACCCCCCCCCAAAAAAAAGAAAGTGAAAAGACAATCTACAGAATGGGAGAAAGTATTTACAAATCTCTGATAAGAGATTAATATGTAGAATTAATAACTAGACTATTAAAAACAAAACCCAACACAACAAAAACAACCCAGTTGAAATGTTCACCAAGGATTTGAGTAGATAATTCTCTGAAAAAGATGTACAGATGGCCAGTAGAATATAAAAAGATGTTCGACATCACTTACCACTAAGAAAATGGAAATCATAACCATGAGGACAAACCACTTTATGCTCATTAAGATAGTTACTGTTTTAAAAAGACGGGAGAAAAGAAAGGAAGGGAAATGAGGGAGGGTGAGGGCCAGAGCGAAGAAAAAAAGGGAAAAGAGTAAGTGTTGATGAAGAAGTAGAAAAACTAGAACCCTTGTGCTGGTGGGAATGTACAGTGGTGCAGCCTCTGTGGAAAACAGTTTGCTGGCTCCTAAGAAAGTAAAACAGAATTCCCATATGACCCAGCCATTCTAGTTATATGCCTAAAGAAAATGAAAGCAGGAACTCAGATATTGTACACTGTCCATAGCAGCGTTATTATTTCTACCTAGAGCAAAAGGTAAACATAATTAAAATGTCTAACATATGAAGAAACAGAAAAATGACATATCCATAAAATGGAATATTATTCAACCTTAGAAAGGAATGAAATTCTGATATAAACTACATAGTGAATATGGAAATCATTATGCCAGTTGGCATAAGTTAAATATAAAAGTCCAAGTATTATATGAGTCTACTTGTATGGGGTACCTAAAATAGTCAATTTATAAAGAGTGGACCAGAGTTTACCAGTGGCTGGGGGACAATGGGGAGCTATTGCTTCATGTATACAAGAGATTTGGAATGATGTAAAAGTTCTAGAAACGGTATTGGTCATGGTTATTTTGAATTCATATTATTTTGAATATTGAATAGTATATTTAAAAATTGTTGAAATGGAAAAGTTAAGTTTTATGTTTGTATATTTTGCGACAATTAAAAAAAAAAAAAGCTTAGGTTGCTTTCACAGGGAAGGAAGAGGAATACATTTTGGAACAAGACGTAGCATAATACCTTAACACTGAAATGGCTACTCAGGAGTTTGGTGTATTTAAAGACACAAGACAAGTAAGGACAAAGAAAAGACATTATAAGTGTCAATTACTTTGTGTTTTGATTTGTTAAGACTGAATTTTAGAAATAAGATTGTATAAAATTATGATACATAGAAAGTTGAAATTTCTGTTTTTACAAAAATTACCTAAATACATTTACTGCTTATGAAAGTAGTACAAACTATTTTCTGGGTTTCTCTTTCTTACACATAAAATGCTGTAGACAATTCTAGACTTATACATAAAATTTGTCACGTCTTATTTTAAAATATGACTTCAAAGATAACTATATTTTTCATGACTCCATATTGCTTTTGATTAGGTAAGTGGTGAATACTATTGAAAAATTTCTTTATTCTTAAAAATTAGAATACTGAAAATTTTATTCATTTTTTTATATTTTAAATCCTTTTTTTTATAAAAGATCAATTGACTCACCCAAAGATAATATCTTTCTTCGTTACATTTTTTTTTTTTTTTTAATCATCCATCACATCCTGTCAGGGATGTTAGTGCTTCTTGGCTGGTTCCCAGGACCTCTGACAGGCTTTCATCTTCAGAAACACAATTGCTTCCTGTATGGGTAACCTCCAGAACAAAAGAACCCTGCTCTTCCACCCCTTTGGAGGGGAAACTTGCTGCATAGTTTAAGCCGGCCTTCTTGCTAAAGGCAAGCTTCTCCCTGGAGCTCCTCACACATAAAATTTCCTGGCTTTGCCATCATCTTCTTCAAAGCACACATTGCCAGAAGGAAAGCTCCGCACAATTAGTTTTATTTTAGTCTCTAAAATTACTTTAATTCACTTGTGTGGTCCTCTCCCTTCTTCAGTTTTAGTACAATATTTGTGCTTTTCACTTGAGGAAAAACACACAGGGACACCCACATTCTGTGTATAGTACTGATATTGGCTCTGTGCAGACTCTTCTGAAGTATACCACCAAAAGCAAAATGCTTCTCTGAGTTGTTGCTAAGCTTTTGTCCTCACGGCCACAATCAAGCAGAGATTTGTTCATTTCCTGGTATATTAAACTATTCCTCAAGTTGGGTCTTGATATGAAATTACAAAAATTGGACAATAGTCAAAACTTTACTACATGTTAGGTAGATTGGCCAGAGTTAGCACATATACATGGTTGCATCCTAAAATTCTTTATTATTATTAATTATTATTATTATTTGTATCAGGGATTGAACCTAGTGGTGCTTTACCACTGAGTCATATCCCTAGCCGTTTTTTATATTTTATTTATAGACAGGGTCTTGCTGAGTTCCTCAGAGCCTTGGTAGGTTGTTAAGGCTGGCTTTGAACTCTAGATCCTCCTGCCTCAGCCTTTCTAGCACGTTACTTTGTTTTGGTAGCACACTAACTCTGTTTAGAGTTGAGATCATTTTGTCACATAACTTAAATAAAATACTATTACAGTAGAAATAATTTATTTCCTCTTTAAATATAAAATTATATCTATATAATTCGTGTTCAATTATCAGCTTCATTTAAATTGCTGACACTGTTTAAAATACAATCATAGCCATAGTGCAATTTATTAGCTTAGTACATTAAAGATTAGTTGAACAATTCAACAGTCTATTCAATGGTAAGTTTTTGTAATTCAGGTAATTTAAATCATAGTTGACAGTGCAAATCTCTACCTATGGAAAGTACATGGCATTTACAAGTTGAATTCAAAAAGTCTAATATAAACCCTGGTGTGGATAACTTGGTGGAGAAATTATTTATCAAACTGGCTCACATTTTCATATCGTTCTAATTTATTTCTTTTTTATTGTGCAATAAAATCTACTTCTTCGAATTTCAAATGAGAAAAAACAGTGTTAGAAACTCCAAACTAAAAACACCTATTAAAAAATATAGATACTATCAGTAGGTTAGAGGTCGTTCTTTCATCTACATACCTTTTCTTTTTACCATTTGACAAAATTTTGAGCATACTGAAAGGAATAAAAGGTGAAAAAATTCACTTGTTTAAATGTTTTCAAAGCATGTATCATTTTGGCCTTTATAATTTCCTGTGAAACGTCTGGGGCTCATTTGAGTAGGATAAAACAGGAGGCAGCCTGGTGGGATCTCAAACTTGGTTCCAGGTCATCTGGAGCTATTTTGCCAAAGCAGATGTTGATATTGTTCCTTTCTCCAATAATATAGTACCATATACTCCTGTGACGTGCTGGGAAATATATATTTAGTCTCTGCTTCCAGTTTCTGGCACAGAGCTTCTAAGATTCTTGAAATATTTTGAGGAATGGGAGGAAGAGAATCTTTTGTTATTCATAATAAGTCCTTTCCATCATAACTGAGTTTATGCTAATGTGGTAACTCTTTAGGAAGATGGGGGTAGTGCTGGTTGCCAAAGGAGCTAACCATGTTGTAAGAACCTGGAGCTTTCATCCCCACCTCTAGACCTCCTGGGAGATGGGAAGGAACTGAAGAAGACTGACCTGATCACCATGGCCCGATGATATGACCTATACTGCCCATGCAAAGAGCCTCCTTGAAAACACTAAACAACACATTTTGGAAAGTGTGCTGGAAGGGTGGCACACCCAGAGAGGATGTGTGATCACCAACCCCATACCCAAGTAATGAATCCCTTCCATTTGCCTGTGCTAGTTGTGCCTTTGGAAATAAAAAAAAGTACTAGTCAGTAAAGTGCTTTCCTGAGTCATTCTAGCAAATTATCCAACCTGAGTGGGTATGTGGGTACCTGCACCATACAGCCCACTGGTAAGTTTATATCACAACCTAGGACTTTGTGACTTGTGTCTTTCATAGTCCTTAAGCTGTGGGATCTGTGCTACCTCTGGGTAGTTACTGTTCAAACTGAGTTAAATTGCACTGAAGCAGGAGGAGTCCACAGAGAATCTGAGAATTCGTAGGTGCAGACAATTTACACATTTTGTATGAAAAAAGAGTGTTCTTGTATGAAGAGTAGGAAAAGGTTATTTGAGTCACATAGTTTCAGAAGTCTCAGTTCATAGATGGTGATTCCATTGCTTTGGGCCCAATAGTGTTACCACTGTTGACCGGTGACGAGTCCTTGCTTCCCCAATGTTGAAGAATAACACCAGAGAGCACACGCCGAGGCAAGGTCAGAGTAGAAATTAGAAGTTTATTAAAGGACAGCAGAAAAGACTTCTCCAGGAGGAAGAAGGGGACCCAAGAGGTGGAATCCGTGGAAGTGCAGTTGTTTCCCCTTTTTATAGTTTTGGTAATGGAATGTAGGTTGGAAGGCCGGAGGGGTGGGACACAGGTGGGCCAAAGAAGTAGTCTGAGCAGGAAGGACTTCATTAACACTTCTTTGGGATGGACTTTGGCCTAGGGCCTTTTTAGGACTTCATTAACATTCCATGAGTTGTCCTGCATTTCCTGGAATCATTCTCAGCATGGCCTCCATTTTAGATTTCACTCGGTATTAGACCCGATTTATCTAACTACACTGACTACCTAACTTTAAATCTGGCTTCAATAGGAGGCAGAACATCACGGTGGAAAAGGCCCAGCAGAAGAAAGCTGCTCGGCTCATGGTGGGCAAAAAAACAAAGAGAAGAGAGGGAGGAAGAGACACAGGCAAGATGCAGTCTTCCAAGGAACACCCCCAATGACCCACCTCTGCCAGTTACCACCCAGTCCATTCAAACTTGGATGGACAGATTGGGTTATGCCTCTCACATTCGGAATCATTTTGTCTCCAAAAGTTAATTTATTAATATAGGAGATTTGGAGGAACACCTCATACTCCAAACCATAGCAAAGAGTTTGGGTTTCTTTTTAGAAACACCCTACCTGGTGTTGCTGCTTCTTTCTTCTTCTTCTTTTCTCTCTTCCTCTTTTTCCTTTTTTTTTTTTTTTTTTTTTTGATAAAATGCCTCCAAAGTTATAAATTGTGATATTAGCTTTCATATACTAAGTTTTTCCAGCTTCAGTCTACAAAGATCAATAAATTACTACAAACCCACTTTAGTGGAAACAATTCCAAAGAGTGTCCAAAAAGTACAGGTCATATTCATTGGTTAATTGGTGAGTTTGGTTAATTCCAAGAAGATCTGAAGATTCCAAAGTTTCTCAATACCTTTCCCTAAAGTACACAGGAAGGCAAAGAAGACCAAACACTCAAAACATCAACAAAAAATACTGACAAAAGATGCACTATTAAGGTTTTAGATACTTGAGTTTAATTACAGAGAAGTAAGAATGAGGGAAAATCCCCCCCCACACACACCACAGTGTTTGGCATAGTTCTAAGTAGTTTACTCCCTCTGATCAATTAATGGGCACAACAAAGAACACAGATAACTATCCTGTTGTTCAATTGAGGAGAGCAGAGGCCCAAAGAGATTCAGTTAACTTATATATCTAGCCCATGATGGTGCTAGCATTTAAACTGAGAAAACCTCTATATGTGGTCCCTTGGTTACATTTGTTTAACCTAATGATTTTTTGACTTTCCAAGGTACCAAAGCATCCTTATAACCATCTGTTTTTCATTTCCAGTTCAATATTAAGTAAATTACATAAGAATAAAATATTCAACACTTTATTATAAAATAGGCATTGTGTAAGATGATTGTGCTTAACTAAAGGCTAGTGTAAGTGCTCTGAGTGCATTTGATGTATGATATTTGGTATAATAGATATGTGAAATGCATTTTCAACCTATGACATTTTCAACTTATTTTGGGTTTATTGGGACATAAATTTATCATCATTGGAGGAGTATCTGTACTCCTGATCATTACAGCATACTACGACATGAGCAAGCAAGGCAAGAATATTGAAAAATATAGTAGCAAAATTAATGTCTAAATTGAAGGCATGAAGGAGTTATTATTCATGGGCAAAACTGAGAAACTTTTTTTTTACAGTGAAGAGAAAAAAATAATATGAAGAAAATGAGAGAAAAATGATGATGCAGTAAATGCGTAAAGGTTCTGGCAGGAAATAAATAGATGATCAAATAGAGTGACTGAGGGTTTAATGAAAGGACTATGTACCAGTACATGGATATGATGGAGGGAAATCAATAGGTTTTGAAGTAACTGGAACTAGTTTTAGAGGAAATGAGTTGCCACTCTCAGGCCAGAAGGGATGAGAGTAGCCAGTGCTGAAATTTGGAGAAAGCAATAGAAGATTGCCTGCAGAAGCTCTGGCTAGAGGTAGAACAACCAGGCACTGCCAAGCCTTTTCCCAGTAGGGTGGAAACTGAGGAAATAAACATCTAATTTTTTCTATCCTCCAATCATCTCCAATCACCCCTCATTGGCCTTACACAACAAAAGACAGAGAGCCAAGAAAACCGAGTTATATGGCTACAAAGGTCAGACTTTCAAGGCACAGAACATAGTGGAGAAGAATGGAGAAAAGATCAATAGGACAAATGTAGACTACTTGTTTTAGTCAGCATTTTTTGCTGCTATGACTAATAGACTTGACCAGAAAAATCATAGAGAAGGAAAGTTATTTTGAGGGCTCACTAAAAAATTTTTTAGAGAGCTCAATCCATAGACATCTGGCTTTATTCCTCAGGGCTCAAGGTAAGGATGGAAGAGTGTGGTAGAGGGAAGCAGCTCACGTGATAATCAGGAAGCAGAGAGAGACTCCACTCATCAGATCCAAAATATATACCCCAAAGGCACACCAATAGTGCCCACCTCCTATAGTCACACCCTACCTGACTTCAGTTACCACTCAGTTAATCCCCATCAGAGGATTAATTCACTGACTGCATTAAGGCTTACATAACCCAATCATTTCTCCTCTAAACCTTTTTGCATCGTCTCACACCTGAGCTTTGGGTGGACACCTCACATCCAAACTATAACACTATTCAATCCAATGAATAATATAGAATAGGAAAGACAAAAAAAAGCACATGGAAAATTGTGTGTCAAAAGGTCAAATGAAGTAAGATAAACAATTAGAGATATCATAGAAGAAAATTTTTCTTAGCAAGGTGCATGTAGAATGGTATCACCATACTCTTGTTAATGTCAATGAAGAAGATTTACATCTGAATGATTTTGGCCAAAGAATAAATTAAAACCATAGGGATTTCAAGGAAGATAGTTTGTTTGCAAATGTAACAAAATTTAAATAGTCTCAATCTGTGAAACAGAATATTAACACAATAGGGCTGGGGATATAGCTTAGTTGGTAGCATGGCTTGTCTCCCATGCACAAGGCCTGGGTTCAATCAAAAAGAATATTAAAACAACAATAGTAATAAAGAAACTTTTACAGGACTTTGAAGGCAGACAATTGCAAGTCAAGAATTTCATACTTGGTCCACTTGCCCCTTATGTGTACAGGAATAAAAAATGAATATTCAGATATGAGTAGGCAGAAAGAATATAATACGATATATTTTCTTAAAAAACATTTCCTAAAGGTACTTTTCATTGAAATGTAGTAAACATACAGGATTATCGGTTTCTCTGTGGCATACTTACACATTTATAGAAACATAATTTGATGGATTTCACTTTCCAATTCTTTCCCACTCTTTCTTCCTCCCTCCCCACTGGTTCCTCTCCCATAATGGTAGAGACATCCCTTTTGCTCCTATTTGTCTCTAGCTTCCAAATATGACAGAAAACATTTGATAGTTTTCTGAGTCTGACTTATTTCACTTGCAATTATGGTTTCTAGTTTCATCCACACCCCTGTAAATGGCACAATGTAATTCTTCTTTATGATGGAATAAAACTTCATTATGTATATATATTACATTTTCTTTATCCATTCATCTGTTGACAGAGTCCTAGACTGGTTCCCTGGCTTGGCTTTTGTAAATAGTGCTTCATGGATATACATGTATCGCTAAAGTACATTGATTTTTAATTCTTTTGGATAAATACCAAAGAGTGGTATAGCTGGATCATATGGTGGTTCTATTTTTAGCTTTTTGAGGAACTGCCATATACATAGTGGCTGTACTAACTTACATCCTGACTAACTAGTGTATAAGAGGCCCTCCCCCCACCGGCCCTCCACACCCTCACAACATTTATTGTTATTTGAATTCATGATGATTGCCACTCTAACAGGAGTGAGATGGTATCTCCGTGTACTGTTGTTGATTTATATTAAGTATATTCTATGAGGTAAAAAATAATATGAGAAGCTGGAAAGATATCATGTTATAAACTAGCTTATTGTTAACATTAAAACGATTTAAACACACACATAACAACTATAACAACACAGAATACAAATGTCTAAATATTCTTATAAAATTAGTAAAATAAACATACCATAATAACAGAACTACAGATGATAAATCTAACCCAATAGAAATGAAGAAAGAATAAAAAACTAATTTTCTCACATCATATGGGAATATGTTTTTTACTTTGTCATCCAGTAATTAGTAATAATAATAACAATACCAATAACATGCTTACTGTATGGAACTTCTTACTGTTAGGAACTTCTGAGTACAATTTACATAATTAATTTCAAACTTCAATTGTATTAGGCAGGCTCCATTATTATTGTTTAATTTTAATTTTAATTTTTGATACTGGGGATGGAACCCATGGCCACTTTACCCTTTTCATTTTGAGACAGGGTCTCACCAAGTTGTCAAGTCTATCCTAGAACATGTGATCCCCCTGCTTCAGCCTTCCAAGTCTCTGGAATTCTAAACTATGCCACCAAGTCCTACAAAAAAAAAAACCTTACCCAAAGTTAATCAGCTGGTTATTGAACCATTCTTTTTTTTTTTTTTTTTAATACTATTGTATGTGAGCTACAAATGTTCAACAATAGAATATCGGTTAAATAAAATTATGATTGTCTAAAAATAGAAGGTACACATTTGTTGATATGTACCTGATGTAAAATATTTACCTTTTATTATGTGTGGACATTTATTTTCCCCTTCACAATATACCCACAGTGTTGTCTAATGTGTTAAGTTACTCTGAATGAAACCATGCTTCTATCAATCTTTTAACTATAAGAGCTAATAAATTCCCTCTTTTAATCCATATGGTGTTGAGTGTCCTGTTAATTGTGACTGAAGTACTGTTAAGGATATATTTTTAAAGGAAAATGACAGTTGTCAAATTATACAGTGTCCTTTTAAAAATTAATATATGTATAATTATATAGTAACTAAAGTCTAAAGTTACTCTTGTTATTAAAAGCTATATTTGACAGTAGCTTATTTTTCAAATCTGTATGTCTAAAGCTTCCTTCAATGACTAAGTTCTTATTGTATGATAATGATGATAAATAAAAATCCTAGAAAAAATAATGAAACAATTACTCTTAGAAATTACTTTTCTTTAGAAAAGTTTTCTTGTAGTACTTATAGATCAGGCAATTTCAGGTTCTTTTCTCATTAAAGTATAATTATTTTCTGAATAGATGCATGCATGTATAAATAAATGAATGAAATTCTGAAAGTGCTGAAGGGAAGACCACCTCTCTTCTTCTATCTCTCTTTTTATATGTTCTTTCTAGATATACATGACAGTAGGGTGTATTTTGACATTTTATACATACATAGAATAAGTATAACTTATTCCAAATAGGATACCATTATTGTGGTTGTATATGATGTGGAGTTACATTGGTTATGTATTCATATATAAGGATAGAAAAGATATGTTTGATTCATTCTACTGTCTTTTCTATTCTCATCCCTCCTCCCTTTCCTTCATTCCCCTTTGACTAATCTATTGAACTTCTAATCTTCCTCTCTCTTGTTGTGGGTTAGCATCCACAACAGAGAGAATATTCTGCTTTGGTTTTTTGGGACTGGCTTATTTTACTTAGCATGATATTCCCTAGTTCCATCCATTTACAAGCAAATGTCATTCTTTTACAAGCAATTTACAAGCAAATTTCATTCTTCATATGGCTGAGTAATATTCTATTGTATGTATGTGTATATATATATATATATATATATATATATATCACATTTTCTTTATCCATTCATCTGTTATAGGGCACCTAGGTTGGTTCCATAGCTTAGCTATTATGAATTGAGCTGCTATAAACATTGAAGTGGATGTGTCACTGTAGTATGCTGATTTTAAGTTTTTTGGGTGTAACCTGAGAAGTGGGATAACTGGATGGAAGGGTGGTTCCATTCCAAGTTTTCTGAGGAATCTTCATACTGCTTTCCAAGGGAGTGCACCAATTTGCAGTCCCACTAGTAATATATGAGTGAAGCTTTTCCCCCACATCCCCATCAACATTAATTGTTGCTTATATTCTTGATAATTGCCACTCTGACATGAGTGAGATGGAATCTCAGTATAGTTTTGATTTACATTTCTCTAATAGTTAGAAATGTTGAACATTTTTTCATTAATTTTTGACCATCATTATTTCTTCTTCTGTGAAGTGCCCCTTCAGTTCCTTTGTCCATTTATTGATTGGGTATTTTGGTGTTAAGTTTTTTGAATTCTTTGTATATCCTAGAGATTAATGCTCTGAGGTGCTGGTGGTAAAGATTTTCTCCCATTCTGTAGACTCTTTGTTTCCTTATGGTGAAGAAGCTTTTTAGCTTAATGCTGTCTCATTTATTGATTCTTGATTTTACTTCTTGTGCTTTATGAGTCTTATTGAGGAAGTTGGTTCCTAAACCAACATCCACCTATCTTTTTATAGTGATAATAGGAGACCCTATAGGTAAAGTTAGATATTTTCTTAAGGTGCAAATTTTACCAGTTTTAGCACATAAATGAATGATAATTTCTCCAAATTCTGTACATAGAGCATCACAAGATTAGTGATTTGGAATAACATATTTAAAGCAGTCATAGCTAGCATTACCAGACAACCACAGTTCCTTAAAAAAAAAAAGTACTGAGGCTTCCATTTAATGCCTAATATTAACCATGACTTTCTGGTCAAACTTATTCACAAGAAAAGGAAATGGATATATTGACTTTATGTTACTAAGAAACCACTAAGTTTCTATTTTTGGTGGTACTTGTCAATATAATAAAAATCAAATATATTTAAAGTAACAATCATGGAATATCTGTTGTTCTCCAAGGGCATTACATACAGTATTTTTAATCCTTTAAGTTTCAAAAGAGGAAACTGAAACTCAGAGAAATACCCACATAATACACAGCTCAGGAGTTGTGCACCTGGTGTTTGAATCAGGACCTGCCCAGGTCTCAAGCAGCTTCCCCACTCCACTATCTGGCCCTCTCCCAGGCCAGGAGAACAGTTTCTCTGCATTTAAACAATGTTGTCCTGGGGAGTCCAGACAATGAGCAGTAACTAAAGGTGTTTTTTTTTTTTTTTTTTAATTCCTTATTTAAGCCAAGTAGAGCTTTAATCTCCTTGCTGCCAGCAAGGATCACAGGCAGAATTTCAGCTCAACAAATCTCAGCTTTGGTGAGGCAAATGTCCAGGTCTCTGGAACTGAGACCATGTGGACTTTCTCCGAATTTTACTCTCCAAGTCACTGTAATACATCAGAAGAACCCAACAGAGATATTGGCACGGAACTACAATGACGTTGAATGAGTAGTAATAATTTTTGTTCTATAAATAGTAAAGTGAGGGAATGTTGATTTATAATTAGGCCTTATTTTTCCTATTACATTCTAGAAAATGGAAAAATAGGGCAGTTTTCCCTGTCACATGAAGTTAATTTTTTTCTCCCAGCCTAAATTATCTTCAAAAGATTACAAACCTGTAGCCACGCTTATTCTAAATTAATCTTCTGCAGTTTTATACTAAAATCCAGTATATACTAAAATCTATAAACTAACATATAAATGAAAGATCTATAAACCCATAAATATTATATGTATTATGTGTACACTGTACTTCAAATTGGTGCCTCGTTGTTATTATATGAGACTGGCCTGGACATGGAGTATTTTTATTTACCTCAGAAGGACCAAGAGGAGATGATCTGCTTTTCTCAACTGTGTGATTTTTAGAATGAAGCCATAATTAAAGTTAAGAAGGAAAGCTTGATATCTAAAGTAATTGCCCACATTTTAAGCAAGCAAACAAACAAAAACCCAAAACAGTTAAGACTGCACCAGTGGCTAATGAGTAAGATGACCTCATTGTTTAAACAAAAAACAAAAACAAAAACAAAAAAGCCCAGGCTGAAGGGATAATTTAGCGTGGGTCAGGACTGAGGGTGTTTCCTCGCTGAAGAGTCAGGTTTCTCTTTCCAGATGGTTTCTCCTCCCTTAACTCAAAAACAAAAAATTGCTTTTACGGCTATTGATTTTGATTAATGGATCCCGTCATAGGAAACCATTTTCTTTATCTTGGAAAGAACAAGGACCATTGTGAATAGTAAAAAGTTTGGGATTAAATCCCTATCATTAGCCAGTGGACTGAGAAGGACTCTGCCTAGGTTTCTCCCATCACTGGAGAGGCATCTGCCTCATTGGTGGGAATCTTAATTTTGCAAATCTTTTAATTTCTGTTCCCTTATGTAGCAGAATACAATGGTTGATGAAGAGAAAGCTTATGTCTTAAGCTCTAATTTCAATTCAGGAATATAATTAATGTTCCCAAGGTCAGGTTCTTGCCTGGTAGAGGCCCCATGGGCTTCCCATGACCAAGAGGAGAGAATTAAGCAGAGAGAATCATCCCTGCAAGCCAGCTGGGCATCCCTGGTTCCCTCTCCCTGCCTCAGCCAAATCCTCTGCGTCCCCAAGCCCTGTTGTTATCTGCTATCAAGCAGAGCCAGAGGAAATTGATGGAGACAGTGCCAACATCAATGTCCCCGAGGGTTCCCTTCTACCAACATTAGCTCTAAAGAGGCAGGTCTCATTCACAGTTAAAGCTATTGATTCTTTGTCCCTCCCTCAGGCCAGCCCTGTAATATGCTCCTTCTAGGGTCTGAGGGCTGTGTCTTTCACCAGTATGTTTCTTTTAGAACATTCATTTACAGAATCAAAGAAGAACTCTCCTGGGTATCCAGTTATCTTGCCAGGCCTGACCTGAAATACGGCTGGAAAATGCAGGCAGCTTTGTAAATAACAGATCTGACCTTCATCACTCGGCACTTCCTGGCATGCTTCTTGCTAGAAAAGACTATAAGAAAATTGAGAGCAAGTATTCCCATTCAATTGCTCACTCCTTCCCTGGGTATCGGTGTTTTAAATTCTCATACAGTGATGTGTAAATGATATTTGTGTTTTTCCTAAGTATATTCTCCTTAGTGAATATACTTTGAAATTAGTGGTTTGTGTCTTGGATAATTTATTTATTCATTTATGCAGGCAATTCAGTCATTCATGCAATTCACTCATTCATTCATTTATTCAACACCCGCTTATTATCTACATATCTACTGCTTGCAAGGGACTGTGTCAAATGATGGAAGTTTCAGTATGTAACAAAACACACCAGGTCCCTGTCTTCATGATATCTACAGAATTAATAAAGCAGACATTAAGTAAAGAAATTCATTGGGAGGCTGAGGCAGGAAGATCGCATGTTCAAAGCCAGCCTCAGCAACTTAGCAAGGCCCTAAGCAACTTATGGAGACCCTGTCTCTAAGTAAAATATTTTTTAAAAAAGGGCTGGGGATATGGCTCCGTGGTTATACTTCCTGGGATCAATCCCTGATATCAAAAACAAACAAACAAACAAAAAATCCCCAAACTTAAGTTTTAATTTTGCTATGTGATACCAGGAAAATATCCAGGGTACTTTAAGACAGCACAACAATTTAGATAATGGAGTTTGCAAGAAAAGAGATAATCAAGCTGGCATAGGTGTAGGCTGAGAACTTGATCTCCACCTGTCCTGTGTGGAGTCATTGGAGAGGAGGCCAGCTAAAGATGCATTAGAAATACAGGAGGACTCAGAAATAGCTTGTCTTATTTCATCAGCATAAGACAATATCAACTACATATTTTTTAAAATATTAATTTTTTAGTTTTTTTAGGTGGACACAATATCTTTATTTTACATTTATGTGGTGCTAAAGTTTGAACTGAGGGCCTCATGCATGCTACGTGAGCACTCTACCTGAGCGACAATCCCAGCTCCTCAACTACATTTTTATTTGGCATAAATATAAAATTTTTCAAATGTAATAATACCTGCTTGATTTTTAAGGATCAAAATATATAGTGTAGGCAATAGAGAAAATACAGAAGAAAAGAAGCAGTATCCCAATCACCTATAAACACTTTTCTTACCAGTCTTATGTTAAAAATGAAAATTATCTGTCTTCACTTTTTTTCTTGTATGTTTGCATGTATGTAAACACATATACACTTATACATCCATGTGTTTGTATAGGAATGTATACTTATACACATACACACCTATACATGAATAAAATATGTGTGTCTATATGTGTATCATATTACATAAAGGATTTATACTATTCATATTATCAGAAAACTTACGATAATTTTCCATTTAGCACACATAAAATTATTCTTGATACTTGAACAATACATAAATATAGATGAAAGGATAATCACATTTTAGTAATTCTACATTATTTCTAATGCATTTTATAGTTTTGCTTGTTTATGTTTAGCATGGAATTCATCCAAAAATTATCTTTGTACATTGTTTGCAGCAAGGTCACAATTTTGTTTTTCTCTCTTGAGTGATTGTCAGTATTCTCACATAGACATAGATGCTTCTTACAATCAATCTACTTTACTCCAGTGGTCTATTTATCCATGATTATGGCTGCCCAATTTTGTCTTATTAAGGTTGTATAGTGCTCTGATATCTTATAGGCAAGTGACCCCAAGAGTGGTATTAGGAGTATAGTTGCTGGAGCTAGGCCAAACTCCACCCCAAACACCAGACAGTAATCATTTACTTACCCGGCATGACATTGATGATCAGCATATTCTTACATCAGCATGAGACCGTCATCAGTGTATTTTAGTTGAGCATATGGTTAGAACTGACTGAGTGTTGACTGTTGGTGATACATGTACATAAAACCATGTAATCTTAAAGTGAAAAAGAAACTTGAATTTGAAATGTCATTTCTTTAAAATGATGTACTTTCTTACACATAATTGACTAGGATGCAATGGTGGCTTTAATAAAGTTACAATAAAGATGGTTTGTACAGTCTGATGACTATCCACTTCTGCTATGAAAAGGCTCATGTCTTTGGTATAAAATGCATATATCTTGAGTTATGTTTTATGGTAGCAGCTCCGACTGTGGGCCTTTGGAGAAATAGAGGGGAACAGGAGGAAAATACACATTGGTGAATACTCTAAGAGTAATGGTATATGTTATCTCCCAAAGTTGCCAGCCACAGAAGATGAAGGACAGAAAGTACTGTCCATTCTGTCTTGATCACTTGGAGAAATTACATTTGGCTGTGAGAACATTCTAAATCTGTCAGTTGGAAAAATGCCATGAGCAAAAACCTCTTGAATAAGTTAAAAGGAAACATTGGCAAATATTAATATTGTATTTCTGGAAAAAACATTATCAGACAAAACACGATGAGACTGGAGGAGGCCTAGATGCTGATTCATCCAGTCAAGTAATTGTGTAGCAAAACAACCCTGAGGGATGGTATGAGCTGGTAAGGGAGACATTGATGGTACCAAATAAATGAAAGGCCACATCATTTTAGGGCAATTTAAATGGAAAAATTTCAAGAGAAGGATTTTTTTTTTTTTTGTACTGGGGATTGAACTCAGGAGCACTCCACCACTAAGCCACATGCCCAGACTTATTTTGTATTTTATTTAGACACAGTGTCTCAAGGCTTACTGCCTTGCTTTTGCTGAGGCTGACTTTGAACTAGCAATCCTCCTGTCTTAGCCTCCTGAGCCACTGGGATTACAGGCATGCGCAACCATGCCCAGCTGAAGAGAAGGATTTTTAAGTGTCAAATATCGACATCTCAGAGTGATATGACTGGTTCAGCCATAAGACATTTAACAAGAAAAATTATGATTTAACCTAGAAATAGTAGGTTACCCATCATAACAACACTATTCAACTTATTGAACACTGATTACTGATCACTACTATAAAGAATCATCTTTCTAGTAATCGGAACCTTTTTAATTTGCACAATCAGAGAAAGCCTTATTGGACAATTAAAGGAAGAAGCTGGGTACAATGCTGCATGTGTGTAATTCCAGCGCCTGGGGAGGCTGAGGCAGGAGAATCACAAGTTCAAGGCCAACCTCAGCCATTTAGTGAGATACTATCTCAAAATAAAAAGTAAAAAAGTTGGGTGTCTAGCTCAGTGGTAAAGCACCCGTGTGTTCAATCCCTGGTGCCAAAAAAATTAAAATTAAAAAATAAAGGAAGAAAACAGAGTCAGATAAGAGCCCAAGGTGACAATTCTCTCCTTCCCTCCCTCCCTTCCTCCTTTTTTGTTGTCTGTCTGTCTGTTTCTCTGTCTCACATACACATGCACACACACTCCTCAGGAGTCCATTCAGGAATTAATGCCAATTGTGCCAGTGTTATCCAACCTAAGTAACCAATGCCTCGGTTACTCTTCCTCTCTCTTTTCCTTCATTCACACACATAGTCCACGAAAACCTTCCCTGGTCAAGTTTTCACCATCAGTTTCTCCCCTGCATTCCTGCTGTACCCATCCTTGTCTAGACCTTTTAATGATTTCAAGAATGGACTAATTAGTTTCCCTCTGTCTTTTTCCTTCTGATCCATGAACAACTTCATAGATTTCTCTTCTTAAATTGAAATCAGCACCCCAGCTTCAAACATCTGGAATGACCCTTTTTTTTTTTTGTAACATAAAGACCAAATTCCTCATCCTGTCCTTCTGTGATCTGTTGGCAAAGCTGCTGCTCAGCTCATGTCAACCACTACTGCGCTACAGACCATTAGTGAAACACCCCACTCTGCCCACTATTCCCCATACTTTGAGATGTCCACTCTTTCCTTTGTGTATTTATGGATTTCATTTCCCTTATTTGCTTTTTAAAAAATTTGAGCCCTTTCCTTTGAGGTCCAGTTCATATTCTACCTCTTTTTTATTACGTTTCTTAAACTTTCAAAATGTCATTGGAGACCCATTTAAATAACTGCATGTTGAGTTATATCGCTGGACACTTCTAATTCTTGAGAGTTTTGAAATATTAAGAAGGGCTGGAATCAGGAAGCTGGCCTATAAAGCTGCAAGTGGTTTTCTATCTCTGAGGTAGACACTCCAATTCAATTCAGTGGAAGATTGTTTTGAGATGTGGCCATCAATGGTTTTAATCAAATATTTCTAGCTCTTGGCCTTCTAATCATAACCAAGTGGAAGGGTACTTCTCTTCTCTCATGGAGTTGGGTATGGCCACATGACTTGCTTTGGCAGTGAGTTGCGAATTTAAGTGACATGACACTTCTGTTTTTAGCTATCTTTGATTTTTTTAAGCCACTAAAATTCGGAGATGATGATGATGATAATGATGATGATGATTTTGCATAACCAAACCCACCCTGAATGATCTGTTTTATTTAAGAAAATTTCCAAAACTCACAAATTTTTCAAATATGGAAGGTGGCCATTCGTTATTTGGGGGCAATGAAAACATTATTTACTTAAATGATAGAGGGTGAGCTGATGAGCAAGTTTCTTGAGCATTTATAGCAGAAGATCAAGAGTGGAGAACCTCAGGGCCAGTTTTGAAGAGTCATTCCAGGACTTTGAAGATCAACTAAAACAGATGTGGCAAGTTCTTGGGAAGAGGACGCCCCACCCCCACCCTGCCATCTCCACAGCAACTGGAACTGCTGTGATACATGGAGGGAGGAATTTTTGCAGCATCGAAAGCACTGTCTCCTGAAGAGTAGCAGCAGCAGGCTGACAATGCACCCTAGCAGACAAGTTATAAAGCAGTGACATTAGCCGAGGGAGCTGCAGCCACAGAGAAAAATCAAGACAGTGAGAAGTGAGTTTAGCAAATGCTCTCCTGTGAGTAAAACTGAAGTAATCCCCTAAGGATGCCCAGGAATAATTTAAGGATACTGTGTCATTGGAAGTTTGAGCCAAATGTCATTTAGACCATAAAGGAAAATTGTCCTCATTTATTACTAGATAAACCATGTTTGTTCTATGAACACAATTATGATTTATCAAGTTTATTTATCATTCTTATTAGTTTATAATTATTGTTTTTAACTTTGTACAAAAATCTTGACTTCACAAAAACATTTATTAGTTCTTTGGAGGCCAGGATAATATTTTTAGCATACAATGGACATTTAGAAGATGATTTAATATTGATAAAAAAGTTGTAACAGAAGGTTAGTTTGAGGCCAAAAAAAAACATTCTAATTTTATTTTAAGTAGAAATGTTTTATTTTAGGATAAAAATGTGTCTCTAGTAAATTAAGTTTTGAATTTCAATAATAGAAACTTAAAAATAATTTTGCCCACCAGTTTCAAAACATGTTTGGAAGAACAATCTCAGAGGCCCTATGTTCTTCCCTGGAAGCAACTCTACTTCTACTTGCTCTCTGCGGTGGTTTCTGTGGTAGACAAATTAACTTGAAGAATTGAGTCCACTGTCAATGCAAAACTGACCTAGCCTTATGAATAGATTGATACAGTTTAACTACCTTATGTTATTAAGGCTTAAATGGGTCAAGAAATGTTAAAAGGATTACCTAAGAACACATATCCGGTGAGTATAGGAGCCAGAGAATCAGATCTGACAGCCACTCTGGTGTTACCAAACACAGTTGTTCTGTTGATATTTATTCTTTATTTTTAGCATGTGTTACTCATTCATTCTGCAGTCCCATGAGTATCCCACTTTGTTTTTGCTTTCCTTGGACACTTTAAAAAAAGTCTTTCAGAGAGGGTAAAGTACAGTACTGAGGAAGAAAGTACCATGATGTGGCTGGAAAAATCCCTATCTACTTTTAGAATCCTGTATTAGATTCAGAAATAATCCCCTTTCCCTTCACATGATATATTAATCCCGTTCCTAGAACTTCTGCTGGGTGGACATTCTTCCCATATTGGATGACTGGGAAAACCAGTCTCCCATATTTGAACAATTCACACTGTTCTCTGGCTTGGCCTCTTATTGAGCTTAATTAATGTCAATGTAACTAACATCTTAGCCATTCTTCTGGGGACACAAACACAGAACACCTGGGGGTATACTTATGTTTGGCTTGACCTTGATAAAATTTCTTAAAATTTTTATATTAGTTACTATAATTTGCAAATTAAATAAGTGCCTAATAGAAGCTTTCTCTTTTATGTAACAAATAAGGGCTCCAGTTTTCCACAATCCCTACCATTCCATATTGCCACCCTCTAGGCCTGTCTCCCTCATTTAATGACAACCTTTCTGAATATAAAGCATTCAACACAGGCTTCCTGTGCTAAGCCATCACATTTTTATGTTTGGCATTTAAACTCCATTGATGTAGGCAAATATGCAGATATGCAATTTCTTCAATGAGTGCAAAGTACCTGCAGAGAAGTAACGGTTAACTTCTTCAAATTCCAGCCTTGTGGTTCACTAGGAACAAAAGCAAGAAAATGGATCTCAGTAAACAGAAGAAGAGAGAAAGTGTGTGAATTGAGAGGTTCTGTATGGATAAAGGAATTGACCGTTATTTAAATATGGAGGAAGCAACCCCAAATGGGTTTTCTTTTGGTCGTGGGAAGGCAAGGATTTGCCTTAGCTGAGAGGTGGAGTCACACTCAGTAACTTCAATGGTAAGTAAAGGACAGGTGCTGCGTGAGCTCAGGGAGGACTGTCCGCTTCTGAGTCATGCCCAGACAGGGAGATGTGCCCTGTCAGCAGCAGCAGCAGCAGCACCTCCAAATGCAGATGGGCACTGCCTCTGTCAAACCAGCTCTCACCTTATGGCAGCTCTCTGGGATGGCAGTCTGGAAACACCATATGGAATATAGCCTTTTGCACATAATCCCATGAAAACTGTTTTACAGTAACACATTATGAATATTTCATTTTTCTTCACAAATCCACTTGCAAAGTGTGGAATGTTCCTTTTTCTTTTTTCATTTTTTTTTCTTCGTCTCTTTTCTTGGTCCTTGGTTTAAATGATTTTCATTCAGTTAAGTAAATGCTTACTGATGACATTTAGGATGTTACAAGAGAATTTAAAATTATCTATTTTCGTGGTAATGGTTAGGACTGTGCTGACCCTTGTTACGGTGTATATCAAACAGCAAGTTGAATAAATAGACATTTATCCCAAAGTCAATTGGCTTAATTGTTTTTCTTTTTCTTTCCTTTTTTTTTTGCCAGAATTGAGTGGATTTTTAAAAGCAGAGTTGGCTAAATTAATTTGGTGTTCTGGTTTCCTGTGAATGTGGCCTCTCTATGATCTAGCTTAAAGGGATAATCTTAAAAGCGCCTTTCCTACTCTATGATTTAATTTTTAAAATATTAACCATCCGTCATTTAAGTTTGCATATTGTTTGGAAATGCAGCTTTGTGGCTTTTGCTTTGTCTCTTGGTATTAGAAGAATCGTTTATCCTCCTAGAGTGAGTGATAGCAGCTGGTTGACAGGACCGAGCGACTCTACAGACTGTGCCGAAAGGGAGGGAAATACCATATCTAATTAAAGCAGCAGGGAACGTTTTTTAGCAAGGCAAATTGTAATCCTTTATCTGGAAACTGGCCAGGGCATTAAGGTTAACAACATGGTTTGTATGAAATAATAAGAAAAAATATCTACCCACCACGTCTTTATGGATCACCAGTGACTGGAATGTCCAGGTTCACATCTCAGTTAAAAGCTTTCTCACATACCGAATCCCTTAACACCTGCTCAAAACATGGCAAAAACTTATCAGCCATGGGAAGACAGTGGTAGCTTGAAATATGTTCATTTAGCTTGGAGATTTTATCAAGACTTCTAACTATAATTACAGAAATAAAAACTCAATTGCATATTCAAAGTAATATGGCATAAGACAATTAAGAAAAAACTTTTAATGGACTCTTTCTTACTGGGGTAGAGGCCCCAGGTTTCAGATCCGACTTCACCACTTTCTGTCTGTGTGCTAGCCAGGGAAACACTTGATCTTCCTTAGGCTCAGTTTCCCTATCTGGAAAATGAAAGCAATAACATTCATCTGTTACTTTT
This sequence comes from Marmota marmota marmota, assembly GCF_001458135.2. Taxonomy (NCBI): domain Eukaryota; kingdom Metazoa; phylum Chordata; class Mammalia; order Rodentia; family Sciuridae; genus Marmota; species Marmota marmota. The sequence continues at coordinate 39,057,580 of NW_026000037.1, read as the reverse complement.
TCCAAATAACAATGAGGATCCAATGAAATGTTATGGAGTATCTGAAAGCACATGAAAAGCTGAAGTAAACTCACTAGTGCAAACCACTTTTGTCATGTTATTTTAGGCAATAACATTTCTGTAATAACATGGGAAAAACATGGGAATGGCTCACCTGTGAGCAGATAGGTAAATTTCTCAAGAGTAGACTTGATCAATCAACCACACATTTTCATTATACTTGATCAAAATGTGCTTTGGACAAGGCCCTGGGGTTATTTATTAGTTATATATTGAATTGAATTAGTTTCAATCAAGGAGAGCATCCTATGGGCCTACCAGGTAGCTGAGAACTCAACAGGTTGAGATTGCTGTTTATGGGACAGGCCACATAGAATCACAGGAGATGATTTAGGATGGGGAAGTCAAAACTCTCAAGCCTTGGAAGAGTGTTTCAAGCTATAACCAGAGTTGACGGAGCAAGTTCAAGTTATAGCCTCTGAAAATCAGGCAAATTCCATTAACAGAATACCTATTTTTATTTCTATGTTTAGAAATGTCTAATATGTTGCCATTCCAAGTTGCATCATAGTTGGCACAGGCTGCATTCCTGGTTACTGTCCAGTTTCTAAGGACGTAAAAACAAACTACGGGGCAGTTCTTGAAATAAAATGAAAAAACAAAAAGGTTCAGAAGTAAAATATAAAATAAGAGCATGATCTGTATCTGTATCTATATTTGCCCTATAACCATCTGTAATAGAACAGCCAACAACATGTAAAAATTTTTATTTACTTTCTAGCTTTTGCATTTTTAAAAGTTGTTGAATAGTGATTAAAAGTTTTCCCCATGACACTTCTTTACCTTAATTCAAATTTCTTTTATAACTGCAAAGATTTTGATCTGAACACATATTTGTCATCTATAAAGTAAGTAGAAATACACTGCTTGATTTCTATTTTTATTTTTTAGTGGCTATTATTATTATTATTTTGTAAAATTAGTGTGTTGTCTTTAGACATAATAAAATAACTCAAGCATAAGATATTGAGCAGTTTGTTTTGGGTGGTTTATGAAGAAGACCTATTTTTCTGTAGTGACTTGCAGACTCACTGATTATTGAAAAAAACATCATTGTCCAGAGGTCTGCCTGGGAAGGACATGGGCTGGGGTACCTGTCTGGTTCAGGATGAGTGTGACTGTTTCCCTCCATTCCCATGCCTTGCTCTCCAACTAAAGTCCACCACATTGCTGATTCCCACTCTGAATTGCCCCTTATGAGAACACCTGAAAAACTTCAACCTTTACTCTAAGACAAAATAGGGAACTTTACAATGTGATCATTTTTAGGATCAGTGTCATTGTTTCACTGTCTCTCACAAACCCCAGGCCAGAAGGCTCATCTGGTATCAGTGTCATTCATGTGCAAAGTAGAAACTGAACCGAACACATTATCTTTGAGCTGAAATTGGTCTCTCAGACAGTACCAGCCTCTTTAAGGAGGGGTGACATACACTTGAAGGTTGGTTATTAGTTCCAAATGCTGCAGAAGCATCTGCTCTCGAGTAGCTAGAAATCATGTTTAATAACAAGAAAATCTACTCCAGCCAAATCCCTGTTGGGAGGGCTCTCGCATGAACAAAAGGCCCCCACTTCCCCTGATTTCCATAACAGATGTAGTATCTGATGCATGACAGCTCAGTGCAGCCCTGCGCCATTATTCTCCTACATATCCATCTGCAAGAAACGGCGCTTTCATTTTATTAATTGCTCTGGTGGGCTACATGTTATGTTTTGTTGCCCGGAGAATACTCTGTTTGTGCTTCATGCTACACTGGTCACAATAATAGTTATTTTTCTTAATGTTAAAGGTTACTAGCCTTCTTCCTTTACTTGCCTATGCATCTTCCATACACAATAAACTATTAATGCCTCCCTGGGGGGTTGACAATTTCATTTAAGTTGGTCTGGGTTCTCTCAACCCTGGTACTGTGTCTTTGTCTTCTTATTCAGCATTCTTGGGACAAACCAGTTATGGGGGGAAGTCATTAATAAGCTCCCAAGTGCTAGATGTAGTTCCTAATGCTTAACAAAAAAAAAAAAAAAAAAAAAGAACAGAGCAAGAATTTTGACATTCGTAAGTCAGTAGCTGTTTTAAAATCACATATACGCCCAACTGCAGACAAGAATGTTTGGAAAGATGAACGCTCTTGATTTGTAATTATTCCCAAGCCAATTTTCTCCTATTGGTAGAGTTTTAGGTAAATGGAGAGGTTTGCTTCCTGAGGACACCATCGGTGGTTGTAACTGAGGCTTGTCATCATCTCATGCCACTTCATCACAGGATGTCACAGAAGCTGCTGTACTTGAGAGCAAATGGGCACAGAGAGGCAGGGAGGGGGAACTGACACAGTGCTTGAAGGGAACAAGAAAGAAGAGAAGTCAGAGTGTGGTAATAAGAGAAGTCAAAATACGGAATAAAGTAATAATACATAATCTCCACATTTCCTTTAAGTTTAGTGATTGTTTTTAAGAAAGTAGGCTATACACAGAAATTTCATTCTTGAAGGAATCTGTTTAGAATTTAAAACATCATAACTGGAAAGAAAGAAATTGGATTTGGCACTGAATTCAAAACAGTCTGAGTACATGTTTGTTCAGAGTGTTAAAAAAAAAGATATAGTTACAGCTACAGCTGAGGAAGGGCAAAGCCACAGCAACACACACACACACACACACAAATTTGCCAAGGTCATGAACATTTAAATATAATTTGCATGTTTGTGTTAGCCAGCCATGTAGAATTTAGACATGAACAGCAGAATAAACGAGCTATCTCTATTACCAAATCTCCTGAACAGAGTGTCAAAACATTCGAGCAAAACTGAAATGTTCCAAATGGTATTTTATAGCAAAAATGAAAGTTTTTTTAAAATATATAGAAAAAAATGCATGCTTATATTAATCTATTCTTTTTATGGTTTTTAATGTTCTGGAAAGTGAGTATTTTAAAAAAGGAAACAAAACAAAACAAAACAAAACAAAAACAGCAGAAACAGCCATAACACATTTCCTCATGAGTACCATGTCACTGGAAATCTTTCAAGATTTTTCTTTCTCTTTGGACCTGACACAAGTCTTTACTTTTAAGCCCATGGATAAATCTTTTTTAAAAGTACAATTATGATAATAATCATTCCATTGCTTATGTTACAGTCTAATGCTTTTATATTAGACATTTTTACATGTGGTGATGTTTTGAAAAACCTGGCTTGAAACAAGTCCATACAAATAAATCAGTAAAATACTGTGCTATGCAGCGACTATATACTGTTGTTACTTTACTTCTTGGGTACCCTTGGAAGATTGCCCCCAAAATACAAACACCAGGAGAGAACGTGTTTACTATATTTTGCCAAATAGTATTTAATGGAAAAAGACCAATAAATTAATTTTTTAAAGTAGATTTTGTTATTTTATAAGATAACATCAAGTGGAGGCAAGAAATGATTAATTGTACCAGAGAAGGTTGCTAGTGTTCTGATTTGTCCCTGACTTCACCCCAGTACATTTCTCAACTGGGCCTCTTAATGAGGAGATGCAATTTACTCCTCAGCCCTTGTCACTATGGCTGGTGTCGCAGCTGGCAGCCAGGGGTACTCATCAAAATAGCCCTTTGTGGGATTTTGCTTCAAGTCTAGAAGGATTGGGTGGGGCTTTATGATCACTTCAGCTTCCCAGCCCAAATTTACCTGCCCCACACAGAGGCTATTCCTCAGTGAGCATTCTAGACCTGAAAGAGACTGTAGAGAGACTCCGATTCAATCCCTGCATGTTACAGATGTGGAAAAGGAGTGTCAACACATTCATTAAATAAATTGCTTCAGTACAATTGGAGTCTGGGATTCTGTTTCTGACTTAGAGAAAAAAAAAGCTCATGAGTATCCAATTTAAAAACAATAAAAATGCTACTGTCTATACATATATCTGTGTGTTTATACATATGCATATGTACAGACTTTTTAAAAACATTCAACACACTCACATGCAACCTGTTTAATATTCTTGTCACTCCAAACTCAAAGAGCCTTGGTAGTAGGCATCATTATCACAGTGGGCCATGATGAAGATAAAGGAAATATTCTGGGTCAATTAGCAGAAATTCAAGCAAAATAGAAGGGTGACAAAGAGGTGGGGAACAGTCTATTTAAACATACCAGGGAAACACTTACCGACTCCCCACTGTGTGCCAGGCACCAGGCTCTGAAGATGAAAGGCACAATTCCTATTCTTCGGGAGCTAGTGGTTCTCACTGGGGAGAGACATGCATAAGGTAATACCCAGAGCATATTTATACAGGAGGTTTTCAGAGGAGAGGAAGTGGAAACATGCAAAACCACATCAGGTTTGACAGAGGAGGGTCATTTCTTGCTGGGTACTGAAGCAAGAGTTCAAGTTTGAGTTCATTAGTTAGATCAGGGTAAGTACATTCATCATCCAGGACCTGGAGCATGGAAGTAAATGAAGGGGCAGACAGGTCATGGGGGGTCTCATGGAGGGTTCTCACAGGCATGTTTCGGCAATGTCCCTTCACTCCTTTCTGCTCTGTTCTCCAAAATTATTTTTCATCATGAACAACAGATGGTTCCCAAGAAAGGCTTGGTCCCAACCATGCATGCTAGAGAAATCAAAGTGAGAAAATAGCAATAAGATAGGCTTAGTAAGAGGAAATAAAAGAACTGAAGCAAGGTGATATATTAAAAAAGGAGGTAGGTTGTTTTTAAAAACAACAACAAAAAATCCCTTTTCTTCAGCAATGGTAGAGGGGTACCCTAAGATGAAAGGTGACCCATAATGGCAATAATATTTCATTAAGCTTGGCATATTTTACACTCATTTATCTTCTTTCCTCCTTCTCTTCCTCTAACAGAAGCCCAGTGTCTGAAGTTGTGGCTAATGGTGATCTAAAAAGACCTGAATAACAAATAGTTAGCTCTGGGCCTGGTGGCAATCAATGCTTTGCTCCAAGAGAGAGAAGAGGTAGGTGAACTGAAAAGCAAGAGCCTGCTGGAAGGCTGAAGAAAGAGAATGAGTTGGCAAAATTCAAATGCACAGGGGGCACTTCTCTCCCTCTCTTTCCGAACACAAGGTCCTACTTACCCACCCATCATCTACCCTCACCATTAGAAACCCCTGGTCTGCATCATTTCCTGCCACCTTTTAAAGGCGGCATAGACTAGTTCACCTCCTCTGTCCAATTTCCCCAAATGCACAAAGGTCTTTGGGATGGAAATAAAAACAGCATTTCATTAAGCGGGGATAAGGCAATTCCAATGGAGTCAGAGGACGGAAACTGGGGCAGGCCCTACATAAATTAATCCTGTGAAAGGAGGAAATTTCCCTATTCCACTGTTAAGCAGCATTTGGATCTGGATAGAAAATGCAGGCCTTTCAAGCCTACCAGCAGTGTTTCTTCTCTATCCCATTGTCTTCCTACCAGAGAAAGAGGCAAGAAAAACCCGAGGAGGCCATTTTGGGGTGCCTAGAGGTGGGGTGTAGTTGAAAAGGAGTCGTAAAAGGGCTTAAGTCTATTCATTTCGCCCTTTTCATTTCCCTCTAAATGGAAGCGCGACTTTCATGCCAGTGCTCAGGCCCGGGTTGCTGGCAGAGCGACTGGGCCCTGCGAGGCAGCTGAAGCCTTTCATGGTGACAGCTTTTCTCCCAATGTGTCCTGGTAGGAGTTTGAGTTGACAGACAACAAAAGATGGGGAGGGGAGGGATTCCGATACAAGCCCAACAACCACTCTACCCGCCTCTCCTCAGCAGTGCCTCAGCTGATGGACAAAGAACAAGCCTGGGGTGGGTGGGATTCTGTTCCAGGCCCTCCTGCTTCAGGTTACCTCTGTTGCACACAGACAGGCACAGAGGGCTCAAGGAGAGGCAGCTCAGCATTATCCCCCTGTGGGTCTGCAGTGTGGGGACCTGTGAAAGGAAAAAACCCTCTACATATGGGTCTGGGATTTGAAAGAAAGTTTCTGTAGGAACATGTTAGAACATTGTAGGGTGAAACTAGCTTTGGACAAGAGGTATTAAGGCTGCCTTTTCACATTGCCCACAAAGAACCTGGCACCTAGTGGGTACTTCCAAAGAGCCATGTTTAAATCAAATGATATAAAGAGAAACAGGTGTCAGTATTTGGGGAATTACCCGGTGTTTGGAACCAACAAACCTCACATTTCACCTTTATGGAACCCCTGTATTATTTAGCCACCAAATGTGTCTCTTCTTTGCTCTGCTATAGGCCAGCATCGGTTTATATGAGATCTCAGAGAAAGGACCAGAACATTCTCCTCCACTGAATGTTAGGAAGTCCCCTCTTCCTGAACAAAAGTGGGGAGTATATTGCCATTTCCAAAGTAAAGGGGATAAAAAATCATTTTCATTTGAGCTTCTGTCACATGCCTGGAAATACCCAGAGATTTTTTGAGCGTCCTGTCAGGATCAGATAATTAGTGGTACCAAACAAGAACTCTCACAATAGATTTTAACCTTATTATTTTTTTTTAAGAGAGAGAGAAAAGAGAGAGAGAGAGAGAATTTTTTTAATATTTGTTTTTCAGTTTTCGGTGGACACAACATCTTTATTTTATTTTTATATGGTGCTGAGGATCGAACCCAGTGCCCCACACACATTCCAGGCGAGCGAGTTTGAGCCACATCCCCAGCCCTTAACCTTATTTTTGATAAATACATCTTTGATGAACCTTCCATGCACGAGTGCAGTCATTAAGCAGAGCCTGTGAAAATGATCAGGAAGTGACCCTGACAAAGCCACCAAAGGTGTCTCTTCTGTGCTCTGCTATGGGCCAGCATCTGTTTATATGGGATCTCAGAGAAAGGACCAGAACATTCTCCTCCACTGAATGTTATATTAGGAACACGAATCTCAGTATGGGTAGGAAATAGGTTTCCAGAGAAATATAAAGGCTCACAGACAGATAAACAAACAAGTTGTCATGAAAGAAAGGAACGGTGCAAAACCCGAGCAGTTGAGATATGGTACCCCAAACAGGGAACCGGACATGCTGGTGTCACAAGCTGCCTGATAACTATTCCGGGCCATTCCTTTGTGAAATCCCTCCATGGGAGGAATAAATGATGTATGAAATTAAGACGCCCTGACTCCACAGGGAGCACAGAGACAGCACTCCCAGCTGTAATGTGTCTTTCCTGATGGGTTTTGGCGGTGACCCCTGGGCACAGCTTCTATACAGCTGTGTGGCACCCAGCAGCCTCCCAAATCCTGAACACCAGAGCCCACACACTCTTCTCCTGCCAGAAAAACACTCTCACCCAAGTTTAGTTGTAAATTTCCTTCATCACAGACATTTCTCCACCTCAACACCCCAACAGCCAGCTATAGTGGTGACACCTTGTAATTACAGTTATCAGGCAAGATATATTGCAAAATCTGGTGATAAATCACTTGAATTCTGTGAAATTATTGTTACCAGTGTATCCAAAACTTTTGAGAGAGAGAGGGCTGCAGGTGTGCAGACCCTCGAGGGTCTCCAAACATTATTTTTTAACATGACTCCAACTTCTATAATCCAGGTGGAATTGTAATTCTCTGCTAGGAAATTTATTTCTCTCCCAATGGCAGAAAAACCAGAATAGGAAGCATAACATTGTAATCAGCTAAATGTGGACTATCACCATGGTGGATTATTGTGAGAAATTATTAGTTTGAGGAAGCTCTACCCATTCATTACCAAGCATGCTTGTAGAACATCTCTCCCTACAGGCCCTTGGTATGTGTTAAAACAATTAAGAATAATATTGGTTTAATTAATGAAATGCTAATTTAAAAGGCAACACTTTAAAACAAAACAAACAAATAAAAATAAATGGGCAATATATTTCAAATGCAAGTTACACTTGGAAGTTTCACTTGGGGGATTTTTTACATCATTGGTGCTTCCATACACCAATGGATCTAATTAAGCAATTACTGCTGTGCCTCTGCCTTGGTCCTAAGTGCGGAAGTGCTTTGTGTGCACACATCCCTGAACACCACTTTTCTTGCCTCCACCACAATTAGGCGGTTCCTTTGGGAGCTGCCCATCTAACATGATTGACTGCACTCCACCGAGGCAAGCTGAGTCTCCTACAGTACTTAGTTCTCCTGACCACCGTGTTCCACTGTCATTCTGAATCCTCACTTGGATTCTTGAGTTTGGAATCACAGCACATGTGAATTAGACTCTTTTGGCCGTAAAATTTGTGGGTTGAAGCTCTGAAGTTCTGAAGCTTTCTTCCTGTGGAGGAAGGCACACAGTTGTACAGGGAAAATAAAAGCTAAGGTCATAGAGAGACAGAGATAGAGACAGGACACTTTTTCCTGCCCATAGCCTCTTTTTTAGCCACCTGCTCCAGAAAGAAAGTCAGTGACAAGTCTGAAATACATGCTTACAGGGTGACTCAAAATTTTTTTTATTTTATTTTATTTTTCTAACTCAATCTGGATTAGGGTTGTAGGCTGGGCAAATAAAAATATAAGATATCTAATTATTTTGTAATGTCATGGGAAAAAACAACTAATAATTGTTTAGTATGAGCAGGATCCATGTAACATTTACAATTTTCCTTTACTATAGATTCTTTCCTACTTACCACCCCAACAACTGACTATAGCAAGGTCACATCAAAATTCAAACTTAAATTACATTCTGCATTTTATCTGGCACCCCTAGTTCAGATACATTGCCTCTTCGTTTTCCCTTGGCTTTTCAGACTCTCTGCTGCGTTAGGAGCTATGTATGGGATATTCTATTTGCCAGATTTGTCTTTCCATCATATACCTACCTGCTGAACCTTTATTCCCTCAAATATTTGGGCAAATGTGCTTCTCCCAGGGGGGCATCTTGTCCTCTTATATTTCACACTGATTACCCTGCCTCCTCCCCATCACCTCTACCCTGTTCTGTTTCCTTTTCTCAATGCACATCTTACCTTAGTATATTGTACATTTTCATTATTTATTATTTCTACTTTTATTATTTGTCTTCTCTGCCAGAAAGTTAGCTCCAAAAAGGTTCCAAACTTCCAGAGTGTTGAATGAATGACAGAAAATTTGCCCTTATTCTGAAACTCATTTATATTATTTAAATTATTTGAGCATGTAACTTTCCTTTTGCCTGTACGGATTGAGTTAGTCAGCTTTGTGTTACTGTAACAACACACCTGAGGTAATCAACTTAAAATTGAGAGTTTATTTGGGCTCACAGTTTGGGAGGTTTCAGTCCATGTTCCATTGGCCCTATTGCTTTTGAGTCTGGGATAAGGCATATCATCATGGCAGGAAGCTGTGATATAGCAAGCATCGCAGGCAGGGAAATGAAAGAGAGCAGGAATCCAGTCCTCTTCAAGGGCACACCCTCAATAACCTAAGAATGCTCACTAGGCCCCACCTCTTAAAGGTTAGATTCCCTCCTGGTAGCAGTATAGACTAGAGATAACCCTTTAACACAAAGGCCTTTGGAGGACAAACATTCAAACTATAGCACTGATTCACATTCCAGACAAGAGTCCTGGCCTCTGTGGAGCACTTCTAGAAGCTGGAAAGAGTGAGTACAATTTCCGTTAGGCCATTCATTCACGTAAGCATGTATTGATTGGGTATCTCAGTGTTCTAGACACTATGGTAGGCACTGGGAATATATAGAAGAACAATCTCCAGACCTTGCTCTCGAAGCTCTTACGATGGGACTGGATAGATTACTCATACTTCACGGGTTTCAGTTTCCTTATGTAAAAACTGGAGACAGGAATGGTGCTCACTTCACAATTTTGTTGTGTAGATAAAATGAGATGATCAAGAAGTAGGGCTTAGTCTGTATTCAATAATTAACTATACTATGACTAATACAGTAGGGACAGAGCTGTCACACTGTCAAATCGTGTATTTTACAATGTGAATAGCATTTTCTGAAGTTGTGAGGAGAAAGCTTTGCATGGTCATATGTGGCAGTGTCTGGAGTCTGAAAGAGACTTATCAACAGATAACCCAGGATATGCTGGGACAATAACAAAATATACACAAAGTGCAAAGATGGCACAAAGAAGGAAGCAACTGACTTCTGGGAATGCATAAGGACAAAAGGCTTTGCAGGCAAAGAAGAGCAGGTGTCGAGTCAGGAGAAAGATGAAGAGCTTGATAATAATAGGGTAATAATAGGTGGTAGGTGGAGATAACAGCAAGGCATAGTTAGAGGGGTCGACTTCTAGTTGTACCATAAGAGTTTGGTACCTTCTGTTGTACCATAAGAGTTTGGTACCTTGTCTTTGGGACTTTGGCAATGAAAAGAGTCATCATCAATCTCATGCTTCCAAATAGGTCAGTTTGGAGAAGGGCATAGAGAGCAGAGATTGAAGGCAGGAAGTTGAGCAGTGAGGAAGTGATTGAAGTAGACACAGAAGGTGGGCCTGGTCTGGTTTTCTAAGTTGACAACTCCTTGGTGCTACCAGTTTGTTCTCTCCTCTGAGCTTCAGGTTTTTCATAGGCTTTTGAAGTGACTTCCCTCAGCCTCAGCCTTTCTCCTTTGATAAAAATGGAAGGAGCCAACCATTCTGGGACACTTTCCTGGCTGCAAAGAAACAGCCATTTTTAGTTCAGTGCCTGCTGAGTAGGGCTGTGAGGGGATTGAGGGCTACCCCTTGGCACCCACGGAAACCAGCCTGTCTTTACACTGAGAGTAATAAACTCCTCACCCTTCCCCACTCCCCATTCTTCTGGTTAACAAAGTTCACTTTTGGGTTTTGATTCCAGTGGCTAAATCAAACTCTATGCATATAATTTTCTTCTTCTCTCTATTTTGGGCTTATGCACAGACATTATAAATAGAAGTTTTTATTCAGGGCAAGAGCTGATCTGACAGAGATGAGCCACTATCTAATCATTTCAAAGATGAGACTGAGGGTAAGGGCGAAGAATGTTTGCTCTTTTTTTTTGCTTTTCCCAGAATAAAGGTAAATACAAGACCATAGCCTTGCTTTTCTTTTGAACAAAGGTTTAAGTTTCTGTGTGTTTTGTTTGTGCTTCTCTTGCAATGGCTAGAAAATGAGAGTTTACAATGTTAATACGGAAAGATTAAAATGGAAAAAATGTAACTGAGGAGTAAGAGCATGTCTACAGTGTATGCAAAAGCTAGAAAACTAATTGTTTTGTTAATCCTTGCTTTCTGAGAAACTACATTTCAAGTTCCTTATGATACACAGCAAAACAGAAAAGACAACAAAGCAACAATAAAAATATTCCTCAACAGATTGGTATTCTAAGTTCTGGCTTAACAACTACTGTTGTTTGTTTTGTTTTGTGCTGTTTATCTACTTTTTTTTTAATTTTTATTTTTATTTTTATTTTTATTTTTTTATTGTTGGTTGTTCAAAACATTACATAGTTCTTGATATATCATCTTTCACACTTTGCTTCAAGTGGGTTATGAACTCCCATTTTTAGCCCATATACAGATTGCAGAATCACATCAATTACACATCCATTGATTTACATATTGCCATACTAGTGACTGTCGTGTTCTGCTGCCTTTCCTATCCTCTACTATCCCCCCTCCCCTCCCCTCCCCTTCCCTCTTCTCTCTCTACCCCCTCTACTGACCTTCATTTCTCCCCCTTGTATTATTTTTCCCTTTCCCCTCATTTCCTCTTGTATGTTCTTTTGTATAACCCTGAGGGTCTCCTTCCATTTCCATGCAATTTCCCTT
>NW_026000037.1:39024547-39040723 GCF_001458135.2 Marmota marmota marmota | reverse complement strand
GCTATTTCATGAAGGCTTGGCGAGAGACCTCTTCCTAGAGTCCCTGCACCGCTCCTGCTGCGCTGCGCCTCGGAGGCTATCCGCCCTGACGCGGGGGCCGCGTGCAGGCAGCCGACAGTCGCCGAGTCGCGCGGGCAGTGGCTGGCGGGTCTGGACCTCTGCGCTGCGTGGCGGAGATTCACTCGTCTAGCGCAAACTGTCACCTCCAAAAATCCTACCAATTCCTGGCCGGTCTCTCTTTAGTGGAATTTTGCTAGGAGTTTCTCAGCAGGTCGAATCTAAGCGTATCCATGCGTTTCTCTGACCCCGTTGTTGCGGAGGTACTGAAAGCGCTGCCTCCCCACTCGCCGCCATGTTGGATCCCCCTATTTTTTTTTTAAATAGAGCTATAAAGGGAAAGGGCAGTGGAGAGGTAGCAGCCCTCCCTGAAGTGGCTATAACTACTCTTGACTCGTCTGTTCTTTGGAGTCTGGCACAGCCTGACAAAGACGGCAAAGTTTCCAGGAGGCAGCTCAAGCGGTTTTAGAGGTTTCAGAACGACTGCCACTTTGGACCTCGGGCAAGGCAGCACAACATGGCGGCAGCATAAGGCGGAGACAAGCCGCGTGCCTCCAAGCAGGAAAAAGAGACTGTTTATCTACTTTTTAATTGACTAGTTCTTCAGGTTTATAGCAGTCTTAGGAGGTAACTTGAGACTTAAGCATTTAACTTATGCATATAATAGATGGACACATTTAAACACTTGTTTCCTCATCCAAACAATATTCTGCAGAAGAAGTCAGAGCCTGAGCACAAATGTGATTTTGTGGAATCCCTCAGAAGTCGGAGACGTATTTCAGTGGATGGGAAATCATATGGAATGATGTATCAAGAGAGAGTCCCAGGAGATTGAAATCTAGAAGTGTCATCTGCTGGACCCTAATTTTTAGGAAATTGGAAAAAAATGGGAAATTGAGAGTGGATATAAAAATTCTCAGAAAAGGAAAGAATGAACATTCATTTAAGAAATATTTCAGGTACCAGGTATTATTCTGGCCGCTGCAGAAACTGAGATAAGTGAAAAAGTGCCTGACTCTAAAGTGCTGGAACTCCAGTAAGCATTTAGAATAGACACAAAACAGGATTCAGAAGAAAGCAAACTAATGTTTCTTGAATACATACTTCAGACCATGTGCCTCCTTTCAGTGATCTGTGGTTTTCAGTTCTCACTGAACTGTCTTTACAGATGAAGAATTTATTAGAGCAAAATAGGGTTCATTCACGTGGAAATGTTATAGCATGTTATTCACATGGAAATGTTATCACCTTGTTTCTAGAAAGTGAAATTTATAAGAATACAGATAAAAGGTTGAATTTTCTAGGGCATTGCTTTCCAAACTCTTTCAGATATAGAACAGAAAGGTAATGATATTGTTTGTACAGCACCAGGAGGTGAGTGGAAGAGGGTAATCTCAGGATGAGAGAACAGACCCCTGAGGAACACTCTCCACCTCTAGTCAGGTCCCAGGGATCAAAAGCTCACGACCTAGACTCCTGTATCCTGCCTGAAGGTGGGATGCTATGGTCTCTGCTTAAAGAAACAGATGGCCAATTAAAGAGACAAGAGAGATCATCCTCTCCTGCCTTAGTTCTCTCAGCTGGCCCTGCCCCCCTCAATCCCTCAGTAAAAGACAAGAGTCTCAACATATTGGTATAATGTAGGAATCAGAGGTGAAGATGAGATGAATATGACTCATACACAACAGGAATGAATTCACTGACTAAATAAATAAAATAAGTCTAAGAATAGGAATGTGCAATGACCAGAAAGATTATTTATCAGGAATGTGTTTCAAAGGAAAATTATATGATTATTTCCAAATTCTAATTTAAAAAGGAAGAATGAAATGAAAGTATTTTTCCTTAGATTCCTGTCTATGCTCCTTTCTTATGCATATTTAAAAAATAAAGGCAAAAATCTAAATGAATTTTAATATGCATTATTCAGCAGCAAAATCAGCACAGAGAGAACAAAGAAATGTTTTCCACTGTGCTGAGTCCTTACCAGCAAGGTGTCGATGTTATTTTTAATTATAACTTTTAGCATGCTTCCTCCTTACTGATTGTGCAGCATGAATTTAACATGATAAGTCTTGTCTCCTAGAACTGCCTTATTGCTTCTTTCATTCCAAACTGAAATTTCACCAAAATCTGTGTATTTTGGCCGTTGAGACTGTGACATTATGTATCGTGCACGCTGACTCAGATACTTTGGTTAAAAAGTAGCATCGATTTTTATTAGAACTTTCTACCAAAAGTTTTCCATATCATTAGTATGGCCTGTGGATATACTCATGTGAGTATGCTGGTAAATGTTGCCCATGTTATGATGAAAAAACCTGGTAACTCAGTTGGATCCTGACCCTGACCCTTGAGTTATGCACTACTTTTAGCCTCAGTTACCTTCCTTATGTGTAAAACGGAAATCTACTTTAGAAAACAGACCATGTGGCGAATTAGCACTCTGTGGACATTTAATTAAAGTTACTTATTTCCAACAGATAGTTTCAAATATTCAGGCTCTGAGAAGCAGATGAAATTAGAGAGTATGCTCAGGTGCTTAAGTTGACAACCAGGTGCTTCAGGCTAATGACAGTATAAACCCTTCTCTCAGCAGTTTGACTTGGGCCCCATTGACTCATTATTTCAGGCAGCCAATTCAGTCCCTAATTTGTCTTGTTACCATTTTGTAGTTTGGGTCCCAATGGAAGGTTTTCCAGCACGTGGTCACAGTATACTTTGCAATTTGGTAGAAATTATGAAATGTATTCTTCCTAAACTTTTATAATTTCCTCTATCAAAGATTTGATCTATAGATGTTCAATCTCCTGACTATTAGAGATTCAATAAATCGGGTATCTAGGGAAAGGGCTTATACACATTGGAATTTTATTCAATTCAATTGTAAATAGCTCAGTTAAAACAAGTAGGCAAAAAAAAAAATTATTTTTTTTTTGTATAGTTGGTTGACCAACAAACCCAGAGTTGCTTAATTCAGAAACATTTTTGGTAGTTGAATAAAATATAACTGGTAGTAAAGATAGACAGAACATTTTAGCAATAATTTTACCTAATTTAACAAAATTCCTGTTTAGGGAGCTATTGAGAACCTTGGGAGATTTGAGGGTTTTGTCATTGTCTCTTTTCAAATTTCAAAACCTGGCTTTCTCTGACTTAAACAAGTTATCTCTTGCTTAAGTCAGGATCAGCTAGGTTGTGCTGTGATAATAAACCATCCCATCATAGAAGCATAACAAAATGAAGGTTTATTTATCATTCATGTTTTGTGTCCCACTTTGGTGGGCCAAAGCTCTTCTCTATCATTCAGGAAGCCAGGCAAAATGAGACTTGCTCATTTTGTAGCTCTAGAAAGTTAATTATAAGGCCTTCTCAATCACAATGATAGGGAAAAGGAGAAAAATAAGAAAATTGGGATGGACTTTTTATGCCTCAGACTGGAAATACTAAGTCACATCTGTTTACATTTTATTGGGCAAAATTCATCCAAAGATTCAGTATAATTGCAAAGCAACTGAGAAATATAGAGAAACAAATTGAATATTTGGTGAACATTACTGTACATTCTATTTCTCTTTCATTGGCAATTTCTAAGTTAGTTTAGTAAGATTCAGCATTTATTTCTTTTTTTCTTAATTAAATTATTTATTCTAACTTGTTATACATGATGGCATAATGCAATTCATTTCATATTACACATATAGAGCACAATTTTTCAAGTCACTAATTGTACACAAAGTATTTTCACACAATTCGTGTCTTCATACATGTACTAAGGGCAATGATGTCCATCTCATTCCACTGTCATTTCCACCCCCATGCCCCCTCCCTTCCCTTCCTTCTCCTTTACCCTATCTAAAGTTTCTCCATTTCTCCCATGTTTCCCTCACCTCCATTATGAGTCAGCATCCTCATATCAAAGAAAACATCCAGCCTTTGGTTTTTTGGAATTGGCTTAATTCACTTAGCATTATATTCTCCAACTCCATCCATTTACCTGCAAATGCCATGATTTTATTCTCTTTTAATGCTGAATAATATTTGATTGTGTATATATACCACATTTTCTTTATCTGTTCATCTACTGAAGGGCATCTAGGTTGGTTCCACAGTTTAGATATTGTGAATTGTGCTGCTATAAACATTGGTATGGCTGTGTCCCTGTAGTATGCTGGTTTTAAGTCCATTGGGTATAAACCAAGGAGTGGGATAGCTGGCTTAAATGGTGTTTCCATTTCCAGTTTTCCAAGGAATCTCCATACTGCTTTCCAGATTAGTTGCACCAATTTGCAGTCCCAACTGCAATGTATGAGTGTGCCTTTTCCCCCACATTCTCACCTACATTTATTGCTGTTTGTATTCTTAATAGCTGCCATTCTGACTGGAGTGAGATGAAGTCTTAGAATAGTTTTGTTTTGCATTTCTCTAATTGCTAGAGATGTTGAACATTTTTTCATATATTTGTTAATTGATTGTGTATCTTCTTCTGAGAAGTGGCTGTCTGTTCAGTTCCTTGACCCATTTATTGATTGGGATACTTATTTTTTGGTGTTAAGGTTTTTGAGTGCTTTATATATCTTAGAGATTAGTGCTCTAAGGCTAGGAGCCAACTGTGTTTTTGCTAATTCATCACTATTTGCAATCAAAAGAAGCAATTAAATTTACTTTTAGTTTACTTTTTCCCAAAAGGTACTAGGCTTTTTTTTTTTTTTTGTCTCTGCATTCACTAACACACTCCAAAGTTTCTGGAGCCTTCCACTTAAGAGCATTTTGAATCACATTTCACCTAACACTAATTTATCTACTTTGTAGAGCTTATTTTTCATAAAAAAAATGCATTTTGTTTTTAAACAGATACAAGTTCCCTGGAAGTCTGATTAGTTTGTTCACTAGGTCTATGAAAGAGCTGTCACAAATCCCCAAATCCCAAAAGCTTCTTTTAAAGCAAGGGTCAAATAATTTTATTCCCATCGACCATCTCTGATGACAGAGGATGGAGGAGGAAAATATTTCTTTCTCTATATTAAATTTATGTCTTACACTTCCAAAGGAAGTCACAGATAATATAAATTTTACGTGTTCCTGATTGTGGGTACTGAGGAAGTTGAATTTATGTAAATCATCTTTTATGAAATGACAGTAGTTCTCAGACAAGAGTTAGCTGTCATCAAGTCCCAGAGACACATTTATAGCATCAGAATGAGGAATTTTAGCTGTGGACATGCAAGACTGAGTGTAAGAAGTGTTGTGTGTGTGTGTGTGTGTGTGTGAGAGAGAGAGAGAGAGAGAGAGAGAGAGAGAAAGAGAGAGAGAGAGACAGAGAGATTGTGTGTGTGTGTGTGTGTGTGTGTAGGGGTATACATATTTGTCTTTGTGACAAATTGGAACACCAAAAGCCAGGGGTCTCTGTGCATCTATGCCAAGTTATTCAGAGTAATAAAATTTCCAAATCCAAGTTGATAAATTTTCCCCTCTTTGAACTCATTTGTTTTCCTTTTTTTCTTGTCTCTCCCCCGCCCCAATTCCTCCTCTACTTTTCTTGGAAGTTTTATTGTGTTACCTTCTGAAGTGTGAAGTGAGCTCAGTTGGTGGGATGCTGGTGGCTCTATGTTCAACCTGTTGACTGTGCCTGTATGTCAGTCATCTAGACAAGATAGGAAGGAGTTGCTAGCCTTTTCTGCCAGCTTTTTCTAGGGCTTCTGGCGAAAAAGCTCTGGCATTATTTTGGATTAAGAATGGATGACAGATACTGCAGATTTTTTCCTAATATCCATCCTCCCTATCTTCCTTAATGATAGAACAGACACATCCCCGCAGGCCACATAGCCAAGGATCTCCCTCACAGCTACATCAGTCACTGAGTTTTGGTCAATGGGATATAATTAGAAGTGTCTTATGAGACTTGGCAGGAATTCAGTGAAGGAAATAGAGAATTTTCTGTCTTTGCCCCTTTTCTGCTGGTTGGAGTTCAGGGATGGTGCTTAGAGTCTGGGTTTATCTTCGACAGTAGACAGATTGCCAGAAGCTGAAGATGGGATGGTGAAATGGCATGAAAGAAAGTGCCGGTCCCTGTGACTGTGATGTCTTCCTATTAGACCTGGATCACAGTTTTCAGACTGTGTGCAAGTGTGTGTGTGTAACAGAAATGGACTGCTGCTTTATTCACAAATTTTAATTTTCTGTCACAATAAATGCAACATATGTGACTCTATTGATGGCCTTCACAAACCCAAATCTCCCTATTCCCTTCCCTAGCTATGTCCATGTTTAAACCCCAAGCTTGTTGAACATGTGGGGAACAGGTTGACTGGCATTGGCCCCATGCTCCTTCACTCCTCGAGTTTCAAGTACCTGACAGTTGTTTCCATGATTCTGCGCATTCTTTTCATCTTTTCCCTTTAACTAGGCAGATCATCTGCCAGCTCCTCATCTTGGTTAAGAGAGCAAACCTTCTCCCCTCTGGCAGTTCTGTGCCAGAATCACTCTTTGAATGCAGGTGGGGTTAATCAGGAGAGGGGCTCCTGCCTAGGGAGGTAGAAGAAGATTGTGGCCCTACACATCTTACCTCTAAACTGTTCCCTTGTTAGGGGAGAGAGAGATGATAATGATGGGAACATGAGGTTAAGAGAATAATTCTATAAAATGGGCCCACTGTGCTGACCCCCATATGCTTTCTTTTCCAAGTAACAATTTACGTACAGCCCTGCTTGGGTTAAGTGGCTGGGATATGTCACATTCCTCAGCAAACTACCTATTATCTGCAAAAGAAATGCAGGTCTGAAATAATTTTGATAATAGGAACCCAAATTACCCTGAATGGGGAGACTGCTATGTGCCTTTTCTTAGGCTAGATCCTGAAACTCAGGAGGGAGATAAGGATAATTCCTTCTACCATAAAATCTATAAGAATTTTTTACTCCTCACACTTTAGATAGAGCCCTAATATCAAGAGTATACAAAGAACTCAAAAAATTAAATAATAAGAAAACAAATAACCCAATCAACAAATGTGCCAAGGACCTGAACAGACACTTCTCAGAGGAGGACATACAATCAATCAACAGGTACATGAAAAAATGCTCACCATCTCTAGCTGTCAGAGAAATGCAAATCAAAACCACCCTAAGATACCATCTCACTCCAGGAAGATTGGCAGCCATTATGAAGTCAAACAACAACAAGTGCTGGCGAGGATGTGGGGAAAAGGGTACTCTTGTACATTGCTGGTGGGACTGCAAACTGGTGCGGCCAATTTGGAAAGCAGTATGGAGATTCCTGGGAAAGCTGGGAATGGAACCACCATTGGACCCAGCTATCGCCCTTCTCGGACTATTCCCTGAAGACCTTAAAAGAGCGTACTACAGGGATACTGCCACATTGATGTTCATAGCAGCACAATTCACAATTGCTAGACTGTGCAACCAACCCAGATGCCCTTCAATAGATGAACGGATAAAAAAAAATGTGGCATTTATACACCATGGAGTATTACACAGCACTAAAAAATGACAAAATCATGGAATTTGCAGGGAAATGGATGGCATTAGAGCAGATTATGCTAAGTGAAGCTAGCCAATCCCTAAAAAACAAATGCCAAATGTCTTCTTTGATGTAAGGAGAGCAACTAAGAACAGAGTAGGGAGGAAGAGCATGAGAAGAAGATTAACATTAAACAGGGACAAGAGGGGGGGAAGGAAAGGGAGAGAGAAGGGAAATTGCATGGAAATGGAAGGAGACCCTCATGGTTATACAAAATTACATACAAGAGGAAATGAGGGGAAATGGAAAAAAAAAAAAACAAGGGGGAGAAATGAATTACAGTAGATGGGGTACAGAAAGACGAGGGGAGGGGAGGGGAGGGGGGATAGTAGAGGATAGGAAAGGCAGCAGAATACAACAGACACTAGTATGGCAATATGTAAATCAGTGGATATGTAACCGATGTGACTCTGCAATCTATATACGGGGTAAAAATGGGAGTTCATAACCCACTTGAATCAAATGTGTGAAATATGATATGTCAAGAGCTTTGTAATGTTTTGAACAACCAATAATAAAAATTAAAAAAAAAATCCAGTTAGAACTGGTTAGCATGGGCCAAGGTAAGCTAGAGTTGTCATGGCAGTGGGGACTTAAAAGTCTGGACTTTCTGCAGACTTCTCTGGGATCCTCAATAAAATTGGAGTGCAGGAGAGACACATTGTCCCACTCTTCTTTGAGAGGACACTCTCAACTCTTTCCCCTTTCCCATTCCTTCTAACAAACTCATTCCTGTTATTCTGAGTGACATGCCTGAAATCTTTCTGACTTGATCACAAGAATCAGTGTTTGAAGTGTGTGGGGGGGTCTTCACCCTGACTCAGTTTTCCAGTGGCCCCAGCTCTGTAACACCCTCTGAAGTCAAACTGAACCAGACTCTCATCACCTACTGTCTCCATTGTGGCCTCAGCCTCCAAGTTTTTGATCCATAATGCAGGTGGGCTGCAGATTAATCAAGAGCAAATACCAAGCCAGTGTGCAATAGTTACTTATTGACTGACTGATCAATGTTCATTTCCTGTTTTTCCAGGATGTCCCAGCAGAGCAGCTTTGGAAGGAAAGACACCTGTCGCCCACTGCCCACTGCCCACTGCCCACTGGTACTGCTCCACCCCGCTCTGTCCTGCTGCCTATTCTTCCCTCTCCTTCCAGACAGGGCTTTGCCATAACTGGTATTTCTAGCCTACATTTCTAAACTAGAAATGTAGAATTTCTAGTGCATCTACATACTTCTTCTAGAATTAGTGCATCTACATACTTCTTCTCATGTATTCACGCAGACAAAAGAAGCAGGGTGTGTTATCACAAATGACACAGACATGACGAAGGTGGGAGATAGGAAGCAAACCTCAGATCAGCAAGTTTTTCTTTATTCAGTCAGTGACAGAGTTAATCAGTTGAACACCTGGCATGGCTCATTTGCAGGGCACAAAATGGTGGCAGGCTGAAGCAAGGGTCTGGGTTATATAGGCTTCCTTTAGGATAGGACAGTTCCTGGGGTTCATTGTATTGGAGTCAGCTGATTCATTAGGGTGGGACAGGAATGTGAAATGGGAATTTCCTGGGGCTTATTGTATTGGGGTCAGCTGATCCATTAGGGTGGGTGGTCAGGTGCCAGTCAGGGGCCAGTGCCTTTAGTGCCCCTTCACTCTGGCTGAGGCCTGAGATTTTAAATGACAAAAGCTTAGGGAAAATGTCCTTGGACTTATTATCCATATCCTTGGGGTAGACCCCTTACTCACCATTTTACAGAAAAGAAACTTGGACTCAGAAGGGTTAATTTGCATAGGATCACACAGTGAGTTAGCAGTAGAGACAACAAGACAATCCAGGTTTTATAAAGTCCAAAGGAGTGATACAAGGTTAAGTCTGAGGAGAACCCTAGTACATGCAGGTCACAAGAAATATCAATTAATATGGGTTCTGCTTGCTCATTCCTTGACCCGGAATTGGAGCTAAAAGAGGATTTCTGGTGTAGTTAGATGGACTACTGGCTTTAGAGTCAGGCAGATGTTTAGATTCCTGTTTAATATCTTTGAATCTCAGTTTTCTTTTCTTTCTTTCTTTCTCAAAGTAGAGATATTGATGCATGTGTTTTTAGGCACTCTTTGGAGATTAGGACTAGTATGTAAAGTGACAGGCACATGTTAGGAGTTTAGGAGACATTTACCTCAATTCAGTTGACGTCTTCTCATTCCCTGCCATGTTCAGGGACCTGGGCTGGGTGCTGCACAGCCACTGAGCTGGCAAGCCTCAGCATGGCCATCCTCTCCATTCTCTCCTGTTCTCTAAAGCTCCACTTGACTGAGCACATGGACGAGTGCTTGGGCACAGCTTCTCCAGATGAGAGCTGGGTCAGGTTGGGCACTCAAAATCTTTTCCACATGTTTCTGCAATGGGCCCAGTTTCCAGAGTGAATATCTGGACTCATTCTGTAAAGTAGTTTCCAGGAAAAAAATAAGTAAATAAATACAGCATTGCTTTGGGTTTTCCATTGAAACAGATGAATCCATGATGCATGAAAAGGCTGTCAGGCAGGCCGAGGGAGGCTGAATGCTGGAATAAAGCTGGGCATCTGTTACTCCACGCCCCAATGTGAGGTCTGTTCTCCTGGGTGAAGCAAGGCTTGGCCAGACAAGCAGCACCATTGTAAAGTCCTGACAATAGACAAGCAAGAGGACTTGGCTGTGATGAGGAAATCCCCACCCCCTTTGAGTGTTAAAGGAAGAGAAGCTGGGGTCCAAAGCCTGCCTTATTAGAGACAGACAAATCACCCAAACCAATCTTTATTATGAATGCCGAGCTATTGAATTTCCTCCGCTCTGCAAAGCCTATTGATTTTGTGACAGTCAAAGATAAGTTATGCTCATGAAAGTTTTTTTCTCCTCCTTCTTTTCCCTTCACAACATATTTTTTTCAGACGTATTGGCATTGGGGATTGCGAGTAAAGCCGTTATTGGTTTCTTTCGATTTAAGGGTAGGTCAGCGCTCAAGCAAAGCTAAGGATCATTTTTACAGTGGTTTCCAGTGCAAAATAAATGAGGCAGGAATCTCTAGAGCTGGGGTCACTCTGTTATGTTATTTCAATCTCCAGCAGGAATGCTGCAGGCATCCCAGGCATTTCTGGAATTCTGACATTAGCAATGATCCACTTATTCACTCTTTGTCCTCTCTCTACTACCCCACTCTCCTCTTATTGACCTCTATTCCCTTCT
The DNA here is from genome assembly GCF_001458135.2 of Marmota marmota marmota. Classification (NCBI taxonomy): domain Eukaryota; kingdom Metazoa; phylum Chordata; class Mammalia; order Rodentia; family Sciuridae; genus Marmota; species Marmota marmota. Next base: position 39,029,912 of record NW_026000037.1, on the reverse strand, counting down.
CACCAAGCCATACCATAAGGTCAGTCAACCAAGACAACAAAAGGCAGCTCAGGAAGGAAGCACTTGCCACAAAGACACAGTGCCCTGCGCACACAGGAGTATATTCTGCATATAAGCCGAAGGTTTCTTAAACTGTAGGTGTTTCTTTGAGATGTGCAAATATAATTACCTTTACAAAAAGAGTTGTTCTTCTCCTGTTAATTTATTCAGAATTCTATCATATTATAAAAATATTTTGGCAATGCATATATAAGTAAAAGCAAGATATCATATTGCCTTTTAAAGAAAATTGCTATGAATATAGTCAGATGACAATAACATTTATAAAGGTTCAGATACAGCTTAAATCAAATCACAAAGATTTGTAAGATCTGCATATATATATATATATATCCCCAATATTTCTGAATATGCAAATATTAAATAGACACAAATGAAAGTCTACTAATATATTTAGAAGAGTCTAAGGCCTAATTAATACTTTCCAACATATTCACTCATTTATTCATTCATTCAACAAATAGATATTGAATTCCAACTAAGTCCCAGGCACACAATAAGAACAGTGTGGATTACTCTCTCTTTATAAAGTTACAATGAAATATAAGAAACATATTTTCTGCATTCCAATTTCGTGATTTACTAGTTAAAAAAAAATTTGTATTTATTAACGAGAGAAAGATGAAGGCAAGAAAAGAACTGACATTACATTCTCGCTTAGCTGGATGTCCTACTTCCCTTAGAGGGAAGACTGGGTTTTAGTGGAGTCACAGAGCTGGGGAAGAAGGGCTTATAAAAGCAGTTCTCTTGAAACTGTGCCTTGCCATCAATATGCATAGAATGGCTTTTCCCAAGTGAACAGACCAAACTTTTTTTTTTTTTGCCAAACAAGAAGCATCTCATGGGAAAAAAGGTAGAGGCACCCCAGCTGGCAAGCACACATCTATTTTCAACAGGGCATAAAATCCATTTGACGTTAGATCATGAATGAGAAGGAAGGAGGGTATTTTTCCCCCTTTCAAAGAATTAAATCATTTTTCATGCTTACAGATTAATTGGAGGCTAAATGCTTGGTTGTAGAGTTATTATAAAGTTCTGCTTCCTCAAATTTACTTCTTTTAGCAATAGGTCCTAGGGTCAGATGATAATATAAGAAACATATTTTCTGGGGTCAGAAATTACTTTTTCAGGAATCCTCTTTCAAAATGAATTCCTTCTAATGAGAACACTGGTGACCTGCAGGTTGTACGCCGAACAGGAGACAGGGTCATTCTGCAATCTGGACAGCTGTTGGGAAGGCAAGCACAGGAAGGGACTGCATCAGGGAGCAGTGTAGACGGCCTCTGAGTCAGAGAGGACTCTACTGACTTAAGGAACAGATGCAAAAGGGACAGAAGGGCATGGGAAGGAAATTTCTTTATGATTTTGTTCAAGGCTGACTAATCATTACTCCTTCCTATCCCATCCTTCCAAAGGGTGGTATATAAAAGAAGATTTCCAAGAAAATTATTTCTAGCATATAGACTTATTCAACTTAATAAGGTTTATATTTTAACTATATTAAAATGATTCCCCAAATTTCTACTTCCTGCATAATTTTTTTCTGGTCACCTCAGATTATTTTAAATCTTAGCCTTGGAGTTCTTCTAGACAAAAGTGTTGTGAAAAAATAAATACATGAATTTGAAAATGAGACTGATTAGGTTTAAATTCTTGATTTAATACTCATCCATTCTTGGACAAATTAGTTAACTTCTCCAAGTCTCAGTATACTGATCTATACAGTGAGGTATATCTCTTATTTCTTAGTGTTACCGAAGGGAAAAGAAATCTAAAAATGGAGGAGGAGTGAGAGCTTAAAATTAATCAGATTATCATATCCAGCAATACCTTACACCCTAGGAGGATAATACTTATCAGCCCAACATCATGTGACATATCCATGCCATCAGTAGCATACTCATGCCACAGGCTTCTAGTGTGGCTTGGCCATGTGACTTGCTTTCTTAAGTGACAGTTCTGAGCAGAGACTTTTATAAGCATCAGTAATTCTGTTTGCTCCTCTTAAGATTCTCGCTCCATCACAAAAAGTCAGTTCTCCCAAAATAGGAAGACAGGTGCAGGCCCCCCAAGTTTAGCTGAGTCCTGCAGAGTGCACCAGAGCAGGTCTAACCTCCAGACTTGATGCAAGACATACATGGATTTTGAAGTTTCTTGTAGAAAATAACAGATTTGGTGTTTTTTTACTATGGCAAAAGTGGACAAATATAGTGCTCAAGAAATGTTTATATCATTTCTTTCTTTTTTTTTAACAGAGTTTTGGATAAATGAAGAGATGAAATCTACATTAATTATTAAACCAGCAACTGGCACATAGTTGGTGACCTCTTTTTTTTTTTTTTTTCCTATTTTTTTCCTCTTGATTTCTCAAGTTTTGTGTTTTTGGTTTGGGATTCAGTTAATAACCAGATGAAGCTGTTACTCACTTTTCTAAACAACAAGACCATTCCTTTAACTACCTGAGCCCTGTTTGGATCAATTTTTCTCTCTAGCCTTTGCCCTAATAAAAGCCCAGTGTTGGTCAACATCTCTAGTATTAGATTCGTGGTTATATAGTAGCTGTTTTTCCCAAATTCTGTTCCAGGGACAAAGATAAGAGCCTTCAGTTTGCCAGCCCAAAATATTTCGCTGTGCTCCATAGAAACTAAGAAGAAGAAGAAGGAGATGAAAATAAAAGATTTTGTCCATGAAGGAGAGGCATTGTTTAATGAGTCTACTGGTTAAATAGACTTCATGGTTAAATCAGTTTGTTGTTTTTACTTTTACCAAGCTCAATGATTGGCTACAAAGAAAATCTGGGATGTGCTAAACTGGTAAACAGACTGCAATATCAGAAGTCCTGTTGAACTCATAATCTGGAAGCAAGCTTTGTGGCAGATCCCAGGGGGCTAGTGAAGGGATTCACAGTACAATCCTGAGAAATGTCTATAGGACATTAACAATCCAGCTCCTAGAATTGGGGGGAAGCCAAGGAGGGAGCCAAGATTTAATTGGATAGAAGAAAGAGCAAAGACAGAGACATGGGAGAATCAGATAAATTTTCTCTGATGACTGTCTTTTCAGTGTGTTTTACAGTTTTATAGGAGCTGCTTGTCTGTAAGGGGACTTTAATCCATGTGACACTAAAAAGAATATTTAGGCTTTGACATATTCCAGTAGTTGAGGGATGCAGAATAGTGAACCCATGGGACTAGAGACCAGTTTATCCTTGTAGAATAGGGAAAGGAAAGTTGGAATTAAGATGGTCAGGACAATAAGGACCTACCCACAAGTCTTTCCTTTCATATGTAAGGATGATTTGGCCACTTGATGTTCATCAGTTGACACTGCCACTTCAGTTCAAATCAAAACCATTCCAATAACCACTAAAAATGTAAAATCACCCAGGAAGCTAACAGTATTTACTTTTCTTGCATTCCCTAACTTTTTTTGGTATTTACTTTTATTGCCTTAGTTAAGTTAGGGAAAGAATACAACTCAGTTTTCCCAGTATAATGGTTTCTGTAACACAAAAAAAAATCCTTTGGGAAATGAAAATTTAATTAGAGAAACCAGTAAAATCTCTGGTGGGATATAGGAAGATTCAGAAGGTGAAAACTTTAAGAGACAGCATGCTTTATGAATAATGCAATAGCTTGGCTTTGCCATCCTCTTTCTGCAGATTTACATTTCTGAAAACAAAGGGTCAAAGTACATGGGAAAATCATCCGAAGTCCCAGAAAACTCTAAGCTGGCAGAACCAGCCTCCGCAATATATTTGCCGCCAGCCTTCCTGGCTTAATTCCTCTTGCACAAGCTCAGAGCTGCAACACCCTGAACCATATGAGGTCTCCTGCACATGTGGATGTGTATCTCTTGAGAGCCTCCAGGGAAGGGGCAGACTCATTAGCCTCCTACACCTGACCTCCTTCAGATAGATATAATCTTTCCCCTTAAATTTCACAATATTTTGTCCAATTCTCACAACTTGAGAGCTTCTACTTTTTATACCAGTATATACTATCTCACTGCTACTAGACTACCCCCACCCCCAAGGACAGGGATTATATTCAACACCTCTGTATACCAAAAGCACAAAGAAGGTGCAAAGGGCAATTATTTTTAAGTAGAAATAATGAGAAGGAAAAAAAAAACAAACCTAGGCATCAGCTTTTACTTTTCTTTTCTATTTCACAATACTCTTGTGTTCAGTTTTTATTAATAGTTCTAGAGCAAGTGTTGATATACATGGTTTTAAAAATTTCAATGTCCAGTCCACTGGGGGAGCTTGTGGCAAAACAGTAGTGACCCTGACCAAAATTTTGAGAGGTAACAACTTTCTACTTATTTTATTTTTTTGTTATCTCCATACCTTTAATCACTTGATTGTTTTTTTCTTGGTTTTACTCCCTCCTTATCCATTGATTTCTCACTACAAAAGAACTGAACTTTCTTGCACCGTCTCACCCTACCACTGTGCTCACTCACTTCTCATCCCTTGTCCTCCAATATAATTAAGCCTTAATTATACTAAAGTAATATACAGTGCTGACACAATTATGATCTATGTAGTATGCCTTAACTTTAAAAAATTTTTTAAAATTTTCCCTGGAGTTAATCATGGTTCTGCCTTTCTTCATTTTCTGTACACTTATCAGTAATTAAATCCCAAACTGTCTTCCAGTTTTTAAAATCTTCTCTCAGTATTTTCAGATGTATCAGGTTGTCAATCAACTTTCCCATGTTGAAGAAATTTCTCCTGTTGCCTCCTGAATGGCTCTGGTCTGAACTGCATCTCCCATGGGCAGGTGGTTTGTGGAGACTCCCTGCTCCTTTGCTGGAGTCCCTGGCCTCTCTCCCGCCCAGGAACTCACATCTTTGTTTTCATTGGTTTAGTTTTGTATGATCCATAGGCGATCAGACAGAGAAGGTCTGAAAATACCTTTGTTCTGCCCTCAGGTTTTACTGATAGTCTGAGTATAGGATTCTAGTTTTAGATCCATTTTCATATGGATTTTGAAAATGCACTTCCATGTCTTTCTGCTTCTATCTGGTATTGCTGAGAAGTCCAAAGCTATTCTAATTTCTAATCATTTGTATGTGAACATTTTTTTTCTCCACAAATGTGTATAATTTTTACTATGTTAGACATTTTACAATATTCCTTAAGGTAGATCTATTATTGTATTTTGTGTTGAGCACTCAGTAAAAAGTCCAGTGACAGATTTTTCAGAACTATTACATATATTACACACATGTAATGTTATATATATATATATATATATATATATATATACACACACACACACACACACACACACACACA
>NW_026000037.1:38954105-39024535 GCF_001458135.2 Marmota marmota marmota | reverse complement strand
CTGCAGACTCTAGCCGCGGGGCGATTTGCTGAATAAGCAGTGTTACCCTCCGTGCGACAAACCTCTCGCGTTTGAGTCCCCGTAGCAGATCCTCATGCGATGGAAATCCTTCCTCCAGGTTCCGGAGCACCCCACTATTGCTGGAAATTCCTAACAAGATATCCTTTAGCCGTCCTGACTTGTCATACTCCCACACAGTGAAGCAGCACACGAGGGTAATGCACTCCCCTCGCCGCCATCTTCCCATCCCCTAAAGTGCATTTTCAAACTGTAAAAAGTATCACCACAATCAAGAAAACGAATATGCCCTTTACCCTTAAAAGTTTCCTCTCACCCCTTTGTATCCTTCCTGATTTCCATTTGCCTTTGTCCACTGCCATGTTTTCAAGCAACCACTGATTTGCTTTCTATTACTAGAGTTTAGTTTTGTTAAAAAATTTGTGTCATATATTTGGACTCTTTTTTTTAAAATTTTTTCAGTTGTAGTTGGATATGATACCTTTATTTTACTTATTTTTATGTGGTGCTGAGGATCAAACCTAGGGCCTTGCACGTGCCAGGCGAGCGCTCCACCGCTGAGCCACAACCTCAGCCCCTGGACTCTTTTTTGACTAGCCTATTTTACCCATCAAAATTTATTTTGGGATTTATCCAGGTTTTGGTATTTATCAATATTTCAGTCCTTTATATTGCTGAGTAGTATTCCACCATATGGATATAAAATAATTTACTTTTTATCTGCTAAGGGAAATTTGGATTATTTCCAGTTTGGGGCTATTTCAAATGAACTTTTTTACAAGTATTAACATATAAGATATTGTATGTCATATGTAAATATATAGGAGTGGAATGACTAGTACATATGATATGTATATGTTTCACTTTTTAAAAAATATAAACTGTTTTTTCAAAGTGGCTGCACCATTTTATATTTGTATTGTCAGTGCTTAAGAGTTCCTAGCATGTGTGAGGTGCTGGGTTAGATCCTCAGCACCACATAAAAGTAAATAAAATAGGAGCTGGGGCTGTGGCTCAATGATAGAGTGCTTGCCTAATACATGCGGGACCCTGGGCTCAATCCTCAGCACCACATATAAATCAACAAAATAGGGGTATTGTGTCCAACTACAACTAAAAAATAAATATTTTAAATAAATAAATAAAGGCAATTGTGTTCAACTACAACTAATAAAAATAATTTATAAAAGAAAGTTCAGTTTGCTTATCATTCTTGTTCACATGTCATATTGTAGCCTTTTAATTTTAGTCTTTCTGATAGATATGAGTGATATGTTGAAGCAATTTTAATTTGCATTTTCCTAATGACTAATGATTGTGAACATACCTTCAAGTGCTGATTTACTACCTATATATTTTCTTTGATGCAGTGTTTATTCAAATCTTTGGCCCATTTTTCATTTTGGTATTTAGGATCAAAATCAGGGGTGCTTTGCCACTGAGCTACATCCCTATCCCTTTTTATTTTGTGTTTTGATACAGGGTCTGGCTAAGCTGTTGAAGATGGCCTTGAACTTGCGATACTCCTGCCTTGGCATTCTGAGTTGCTGAGATTACAGGCATGTGCCAATTTTAAAAATTGAAACTTCCTCTAAGTTTTATCAGTGAGATTCTTCTAGAGATGCAGGTTTAGTTCAATATTTGAAAATCAATGTAATTCAGCACATGAGCAAACTAAAAAAGAAAAATATGCATAGAAGTTAAAGAAATCAGTTGATGAGATTTCATACCCTTTCATAAAAAAAAAAGCTCTTCGCATACTTGGTCTAGGAGAGAAGCTGAACTTGCTCAGCTGACATCATACCTAGTGGTGAGTTTGAATTCTTTTCTAGGATCAAGAATACGGCAAGGAAGTATGTCCACATCACTTGTTTCCCTAATTGTACTGGACGCCTAGATGTTCTAGTGAGGGCAATGAGCCAGGAAGAAGTAAAAGCCTTCCAGATTGGAAAGAAAGAAGTTAAGCTGTTTTATTCACTTTTGACATGATTGCTAACATGGAACATCAGTTGGAGTCCAAAAAATTTACAAAAATGAATAAAGGAGTTTATTAAGAATATAGGATAATTTAATAGATAAATAAATTATAATTCTATTTATATCAACAACAAAAAGTAGAAATGCAATACAATAGAAATTAAAAGAGTATAACAATTTTGAAATACTAAGAGTTCCATCTATAAAAGGAGGTGTAAGACTCATACCCTGAAAACCATAAGTGTTGCTGAAAGAAATTAAAGAAGATGTGGTAAATTGAAAAATAGGTCTTGTTCAAGGGATGAGATGCTCAATTTCTCACCATATGAGAAAACTACAAAAGAAAAATATCTATAGATGTTAAAACACTTTTATGATCAATTATTATGAAAATGTTCTATAGAGTCCACTTAATTACAATCAAGAGTCTAGCAAATATTTTTTAGAAATTGACAAGATGATTCTCAAATTCATATGGAAATGAAAAGCCCTAGCATAGACAAACCACCTTTGAAAAAGGAGAAATAAAGTTGAAGAACAAATAAAACCTGGTTTTAAGAGTGACTGCTATGATAATTAAAACGATGCCTTGGGTTTAACATATACAGCTTTTATGATGTTGAGATATGTTCCAACTACATTTCTAGTGTTTTGAACATGAATAGATGCTGTAGTTTGTCTACTTCTTTTTTTCTGCATCTATTGAGATGATCATTCGATTCTTGTTTTTAAGACTATTGATGTGGTGAATATGTTTATTGATTTCCCTATATTGAACTAACCTTGCATCCTTGGGATAAACCTTACTTGTTCGTGGTGCACTATCTTCTAAATATGTTTTTGTATATGATTTGCCAGTATTTTATTAAGAATTTTTGTATCTATGTTCATCAGAGGTATTGACCTGAAGTTTTCTTTCCTTGATGTGCCTTTTTCTGGTTTTGGTAATACTAGTTTCATAGAATAAATATGGAAGTGTTCCCTCCATTTCTATTTTATGGAATAATTTCAGAAGGATTAGTTCTTCTTTGAAGTTGGTAGAACTCAACTGATAATCAGTCCTGTCCTGAGCTTTTATTTCTTGGTAGGCTTTTGATGGCAGCTTTAATTCCATTGCTTGAAATCAATCTATTTGAATTTTCTATGTTCTCCTGATTCAATCTAGGTAGGTCATAGGTCTCCAGAAATTTGTTGACAGCTTCAGTATTTTCTATTTTTTTTTGAATGTTAAATTTCAAAATAATTTTTGTTTATTGCTGTATTTTGGTAGTGTCCATGGTGATATTTCCTTCTTTATCACAAATTTAGTAATTAGAATTTTTCTCTTTCTCTTGGTTAGCTTGGCTAGGGTTTTTTGTCAATTTTATTTATTTTTTAAAAGAACCAAGTATTCTCATTTAGTGTCACTATTCTCATTTAGCTCTAAGTATTTTTTGATCCATGATTTCTTCTGCTATCCATTGGCCATTCGATAGTGTATTATTTAGTCTCCATGTGTTAGAGTAGCTGCTATTTTTTATTTTATCATTGATATTAATTTTATTTCATTATGATCTGAGAGTATGCAAGTTATTATGTACTTTTTTTGTATTTGCTAACTGTTGCTTTGTGGCCTAAGATATACTTTTTTCTTGAGAAGGATCCATGTGTTGCTGAGAAGAAAGTGTATTCATACATTAGTGAATGAAATGTTCTACATATGTCTGTTAAGTCTAAAGTATTAATTGTATCTTTTAATTCTATAGCTTCTTTAGTTTTTGTTTGGAAATTCTATCCAGTGATGAGAGAGGCAAATGAAATTCACCATTTATTATTGTGGTCTATATGGTTCTTGAAATTGAGAAGGGTTTCTTTGATATAAGTAGTTGCTCCATTGTTCAGGGCATATACATTTACAATTGTTATGTCTTGTTAATGTATGATTCCCTTCAGCAGTATGAAATGATCTTATTTGTCCCTTCTGATTAATTTTGTCTTGAATTCCACTTTATGTGTAAGAAGACAGAAACCCCTGCTTGTTTACAATATCCATATGAATGATCCCATCCTTCTACCTTCTGTCTGTGGATGTCTTTGCCTATGAGGTGAGTCTCATGAAGATAGCATATTGTTGGGTCTTCTTTTTTAATCCAATCTGTTAATCTATGTTTTTTTGATTGTTGAGTTTAGTTCCTTTATATTCAATGTTATATTGAGAAATGATTTTTAGACCCTATTATTTTGATTTTTTTCTAGTTTTTAATTTAAATTAATTTCTCATTTGATTGTTTCTTTAGTGTAGCTCTTCCCTTTGGTAGTTTTCAATTTTAGTTTTCATTTTTTCTTCATGAAATATTTTATTGAGTATGTTTTGTAGTGCAGCCTTTCTAATTGTGAATTCTTTTAACTTTAGTTTATCATGGAAGGTTTTTATTTCATCAAATCTGAAGCTTAATTTCTGTGGGAATGGTATTCTTGGCTGGCATCCATTTTCTTTCAGAGAATATTTTAGTATATAATATTCTAAAACCTCCTATCTTTTAGAGTCTAGTTTGAGAAATCAGCTAAGAACTGAATTGGTTTCCCTCTAAATGTTAGCTGTTGTTTTTCTCTGGTAGTTTTAAAAACTGTACCCTTATTCTATATGTTAGACATTTTCATAATAATGTGCCTTTGTGTGGGCCTGTTGTAATTTTGTGTATTTAGGGTCCTGCATTTGATTTTCCACTTTATTTGTTTAGGTTTGGAAATTTTTCGTATATTATTTCATTGAAAAAAATTATGTATTGTATATCTGAGTTTTCATCTATTTCAGTAAATCATTTTATGTTTTCCCATATTTCTTAGAGTTCTGTTCATGGTCTCAACATCTTTTTTTTTTTTAATTATTTATTATTATTTATTTATTTTGGGGGTTACTGGGGATTGAGCTCAGGGGCATTCGCCACTGAGCCACATTCCCAGCCCAATTTCATATTTTATTTAGAGACAGGATCTCACTGAGTTGCTTAGTGCCTGGCTTTTGCTGAGGCTGTCTTTGAACTCTCCATCCTTCTGTCTCAGCCTCTCGAGCTGCTGGTACTACAGGCATGCACCACCATTCCTGGCTCAATATCTTTTCTCTATGTTCAGCTTTATTTTCAAATATATTTTGTCTATGTTGCTTGAAACACTATTTTCCAAGTGGTCTAATCTGGTGATAGTTTCCAATAAATTTTTATGTGGTTTATTGATTCTTTCATTTCAAGGATTTCTGCTTAAAGTTTTTTCAGAATCTCTATCTCTTTATTGAAGCCATCTTTCACTTCCTGTATTTTCTCTGATTTCACTCCTTTCATTGCCCTTTACATAGCAGTTCCATTTAACTATGAACAGTCTAAACTCCTTCTCTGACATTTCTTTCACTGTGGTGTAATTGGATTCTGTTATTGAAGTATTTTAGTTTGTTTGCAGTGATTTTTTTTCCTCTTGCTTTTTCATGCTATCTAACAGTATGATCCGAGGCAGTAGCATTTCTACCCTGTGGGCTTATAGTATTCCTGAAGGTTTCCAGTACTTCACCATTTATGGGGAGACAAATAATAACAAAACTGATGCAAACAATAATCAACAATAAACCAAACAATTCATATTATAATATCTATAAGCTAATTGTCATAATAAACAGAAATGATGTGATCAGTTATGGCTCAGAGTAATGACAGTAAGTTTGCAAAAGGGTCTACAATTTTGAATGGTGTACAGGGAGAGAACAGAAGAGATGTAGAATGTGATGATTATGAGGGAGGAGAGAAAACAGAAGTAAAAAATTAAAGGAAGAGTAAAAGAGAGAGAAATAGAGTTTGGCTGTGAGCAGAATAAAAAAGGAAGAGATTCAAGTGAAACAGATAAATGAGAGAAAAATATATCAAATAAAGATTTAAAAAATAAAATAATACAAAACAAAATAAAAATATACTAATAAAAAACCCTAGTCTTCAAAATACTGATCTATGAAAAAGAACTACCTTCAAAATATACTAGAAATAAGAAAATAAACAAATATGTACATATATAAGTGTCCATGAACTATTCAGGTCACAATTAAACCAAAAAGAAAAAAAAATCGCAATGAAAATTTAAAGAATTGTTTCTCTTGGAATTCAAAAAATTCTCAGCTTACCCTCTCAGTGTTAGATGGGGTGGAATGAAGTGTGATGTCTGCTCCACCCTCGGGGTGGAATTGCTGGAGTGTGAGAGGAAATCCCACAGGCAGAGCTCCTGGAGGCAGGATTTAGTCTAAGCTAGGCTCCAGTTTTTTGTTGAATGACAATTGGTCTGAAGATTTTATATCAGTGCACCTCCAGGGCCCAACAACTGCTGGTGCTCATGGGAAGACTGCATCCTAGGGATCTCCTCTGGGTACTAGTCGTGCATCAGAGACACCAATCCATAGTCACCCAGGATCAGTCTCTAAATTCAATCATTCCCAGTCTCATCCTTTCCAATTCCAAGTCATGCACAACTCTCACCGATGTTCCTGGAAGCCACCAGACTCAAGGGGCAAGAGAGAAGCCAGATGGGTTTCCACAACCTGTATTCCCCTGTGTAAACCCCTCTACACATTTGTTATTTTCCTGGTCATCTAGACACACTCTATGTTATGGCAGTGTGGGTTTGCTAGGCCTATGTTTTGGGACCAGCTCAGGTTTGTCAAATTTGTTCCCCCAGCTGCTGGCTCCCACAGCAAGGCTGCAAAATCTGTCCTTCCTCTGTCCTCCTTGGTCAGCCAGGAGAGATGTGGCTTCTTCCCCTCACTAGGGTATCGTGCAGCATCACTTTCAGGTTACTCCATCAGAGTCTTTGATCTCTGATCTCTTAGTACCCAGTCATGCCACAGGCCTCCTAAAATTTCAGGTTACTTTAATTCCTTTACCCTTCCACTTTGCTCATGGGGAACCACTCCTGTTGGTCTGGTGGTGGTGGCAGTAGTTGTGACAGCAGTGGCATTGGGGATTTCTTTCTTATTTTATTATATCCAACCTCCTGAGTGCCTGATCTGCTTTGAATGTCCAATATTAATTCCTAATAGAGTCTTTTTATTTTTTAAATCCACCTTGTTGAGAAGCTATCTATCTGCTTTCTTGGCTTCATGCTATGCAGCAGCCAGAAAAGTGACTTCCTCTATTCTGCCATCTTGAAAATCCCAGAGGTTATGAGAGGAATTCTTTTTTCTCAATGTCACTGCAACAATTATATACTTAAATGTCAAAACAGATCATAAAAACCTAAATGTAAATAAACAATTATAAAACTTTGAAAAGAAGATATCATGGTAAATTATTGTAGACTTTGACGAGGCAAAGAATTTTCGATATGATACTAAAAGATCTATATAATAACAAATTCATAAATAGGACTTGATCAAATTAAAAACTCATGTGCTTCAAAAGATGACATTTAAAAATTGAAAAGCAAGACAAAGATTGGGAAAAATACTTAGAAATCATATATCTGATGAAAGATTTCTATACAGAACACTCAAAAGCCAGTGACAAGAAATTAACCCTTTCAGTCAATTAATTTTTGACAGGCACACCAAGAAAACATGATGAAGAAATGATAGTTTTTCAATAAATGGTGCTGGGGAAACTACATAGCCTCAAACAAAAGAACAAAAATGGATCTTTCTCTTACCCTATGTGCAAAGATCAACTCAAAATATATTCAAGACCTAAATGTAAGACCTGAGACCATACAACTCCTAGAAGAAAGCATAGAGACCCTAAGGTCTTTTTATAATAATGTATCTGTCTTCTGCATGAGACTGTAAGTCCTCAAAGGCAGGGACAAAGTCTTATTTATACAGTGAAGCCACAGGTATGTTTGTTGAACTGAATTCAAATGATACTATTTAAATGTAAAGGAAGAAGCTATATGTTCAGCATCTAAAAATATATCTATGATTTTATACTCTTAGATCAATTTTCCCAGGATCATAGAAGGGGACTCAATGCAATAACAAAGCAATAACAATAAGGAAATGGAAAGCTAGGCAGCATTTTAGGAACAAGAAGGTACTGTCATTGGTCATTTGGGAGGATTCAGGCCATCAGCTTAGGAAATAAATTTAGCACTTTATTTCTATGCTTTTTAATGTGTTTTGTGCATGCCTCACAAGCCTATTTATCTGAATTCTGCTTTCTATAATTTTTATTCTTTAAAGCAAAAGTAATTTTTATTGTTGTATTTATTTATTTATTTTTATTTATTTTGGTTACCTGGGATCTATCCCACAGGTACTGTACCATTGAACCACATCCCCAATCTTTTTTTCATTATTTATTTTCAGATAGGGTTTTGCTGATTTGCCCAGCTTGGCCTCAAACTTAAATTCTCCTGCCTCAGCCTCCCAAGTCTCTGGGATCACAGGTGTGAACCATCACACATAATTATTTTTATTATTTTAAATCTAAAATTGTGAAAACAATTCTGAATATATGCTGTTCGGGTCCATATTCCTCCTGCTGCCTCTTGAGGAGGCCTGATTTCATCCTATGCCCTTTTCCACACAAGGCCCAGAGAGTGTCTTCCTCTTGTGTTAGATCACACAGGAGCAATTGAGCGAGATTAGGATCGGATCTTCCTCCTAGGTACTTTGTTGGTTACAACATCCTTCTGTAAGATTCTCTAGAAGAAAATGCTACTTTATTAGTGGAAACTCTACAGACTACAGGATCAGTATTCTGGTGTCGGCTTGAGAACCCAGCACAGTAGGTGTTGGGAAGTCATCCCATGTCACCGAGTCCTGCAAAAACCGTACCTGACTCTATAATTTGATGAAATCTGTCAGCAGTAAGATATTTCCCCGAGGAATTTGAAGCTCAGAAGTTTGTGGTTTGTCTACTGATATATGCAATGTGTTTATGACTTCTATTAGGTATTCCATACCTTTGCTTCCTCTGCTAGCCTTACCTAACAAAGCATTTCTTTTTCTGCCTCATGGGTTCACACAGCTTTTAGAAGCCATTTGAGACATTTGGCTTTGAATAGCGAAGGGAAATGAATTCTAATGAGATGGATTTTTCTTATTTCATTTAGAAGCCAAATAAGAATTTACATTTTATTATCGAACAAAAATATTATGGAGAGTTGAGATTGTTAAGGTATAAAGAGGCCTTTTTCAGAGGCTACCTTTTGTCACGTAGAGTATTTTCCATCACTGTGGGTTTCCACAGCAAGCTAGACTGAGCATAGGCACAGCACGGCCCGCAGCATGTACCTCTTGGTATACACATTTTCTACCATGTGCCTGATCTTGAAAAGAAGATATTTGATTATTGAGGAACCCCCATTTCACTCTACCCACTGTATACTATTTTTCATTAAGAGACGTGATAGAAAGATGAGGGGGAAAATCCTCATTCCATTGAGGGTGGGTGAGCTTCTGGGACTCTTTAGAAATGGTTGTATCTGAGGTCTAATAACTCCTTTGAAGGACCAAGTCTCTGCATTTTTGTCATTGTGTTCCCATCTATGCTATTTTCTGCAGTAATTTACTTGTCAGAAAGATCACAGGAAACTAGCAATTTACTTGGTGCACAAAGCATTGTGTGGCTGTGGCTGCCTTTTCTCATAGGGCTGTAATCTTTCATTTGTCTAAATGGAATGATGGATGAGCAGGTATCCCCACTTGGCATGCCCGGGCTGCTATTCATCCACGCCTCTCCCACCCACATGGCATAGCTCCTCTTGCTGCCACATCCCTAAAAAAAGAGGGTTGCTAGACCTAAGAAAAGGTCTTGAAGACAGATTGATAACCACTGAAAACCAGTCCCTAAGCTGGAAACCTTTACATTGCTCAGTATGTTTTAGTCTGGAATCAGCCAAATAAAATTCCTTATTTTGCTCACCTAAAAGAATTGGTGAACACACTAGACATTTCAAAGTTGTCCAACATCAGACACAATAGAAAAGATATTGCCTATTGTGGACTCTTCTCTCTTTTCCAATTAAAGGACAATAAACAATAGCATCTGTTAATTACTTTTTGAATTTAGTTCATAAAGATGCTTCAATTGCTGCCCCTATACACTCTCCACTTTGGAAGCCCACACTCTGTGCTGAATGAGTATAAACAACATTAACAACTTTGCAATTTTCCCAGGCTTCCCTCCCATTCACCCATTTCATGTAAATGACAATAACCAAAATGAAAAGAGTTTAAAGTTTAATAAGAAGGTTTCACTTGAGATAATTATAGAGGTTTACATAGGCTTTCAGAACCCTCTTTATTATCAGAAGCAGTCTGGAGATTTTATTTCTATTTTGTCTGTGTTATTTACAGTGTAAGCACGAAGTCTCAGGAACTGAGTTGTTAGGGATGTGAGGAAGTGCTGAAGTCAAGGAGGTTTCCGGTATGCAAGTGTCAAGCCCTCAGGGTCACCACTGTCAGAAGCAGAGAGCAGAAGGTACATATCCTTGATTTGGCAAAAAGTCTATAAAAAAAACTGTAGAAAGGATCATATTTAACTCATGTTCCTACATGAGTTATGGAAAGTGAAGTTTTTGCCAAGCACAGTGGTTACACACTCCCTTCCCACACCATGCATTTCTTCTCTGCAGGGCAAGACCAGCAAAGATATATCAAGCATCTACTCTGTCTTTAAGGATCTCAGGCACAAAGATGAATAAGACATGGCTCTTGCCCTGGGAGAGCTCATGCATTATTGGACAAGTCAGGCAAATCAATCTGACTCTAAAACATCATGGTACATAGGCTAGCAATAGAAGGAAAGCCCTGTGGGACAGAGACACCCCAAATACACATTTCATAATATAGAAAGATACGAATGTCTCTGTAGAGAGTTTAGGTGGTGCTTAATTGAGTCTGGTGTACAAGGTTGCTGAGTAACACATAATCCATTTATTTATTTATCTGTTCATTCATTCATTCATTCACTCATTTACAACATTTTGTGGGCTTTACTCCATGCCAGGCATTGTGACAGATCCTGGACTGCAAATATGATTTTGAATTGGCTTCCGTTCTCAAGAAGCTGAGTGCTGCCTAGTAAAGTAGGTCGGGCTCTACATGGTAGGTAGAAGTTTAGAGTTAACTCTGTAAGTGAAAGAGAGCCACGAAGATCCAGCCAATTTGTTCTTTAGCAAAGGAATGTGCTGTGCTGTGCCTTGATTTTTGGAAAGATAAAATACCAGAGTAGATGTTGGATTGGAATGGGAAAAGGCTGGTGTCAGGGAGAAGCAGTTGTTGTCTAAAAGATAAGGGTTTGAGTTGAGATAGAAAATTATGCCTGGAGGAGAGAAATTTAGAAAAGAAAATAAAACAGAATAACAGGGTGGATCAAGAAGTTTTGACTACAAGCAAGAAACCCTGACTCAGGCTATGGGCTATGAGGGACAAGAGGACTTTATCAGTGAGATCTGATCAAGACTGGTTTGGCTAACCAGTGTGAGGGTGAGGACCAGATTTTAAAAATGGAAAGCAAACGAGCTGAGACAAGGAAGGCTCTGGGCAGGCAGATGCAGGGAGGTCTCCCATTATCTTTAGGAGGAAAATGTAGCCCATGTGTAGTGATACAGCTGCTACCACTTGGCACGATGCCCTTTGAACCTGGTGCCCCTGAGTCTGCACCTTATTCTGATGATGCTAAACAAACATGGACTTGAAATTCTGGGTGCCAAGCCTAAGGGTGAAGGAAGTCTCTTTCTTTAAGTGAAAGGAGGGGAACTTGTGAATAATTCTAGAGGATTCTCCTCTCCTGTTCCTGGGGGAGTGTCCAGTCAATGTCCAGGCTCTTGGCGACTGGAACAAAGAATTTAGCAAGACTCAAGGGAAAAGCAGCCAGAGCAAAGATTTATTGAAAGTGAAAGTGCAATCTGGAAAGAGGTGCTGGCAGTGCAAGAAAATGGCTCAAGGCCCTAAGATCAGGAAACCTGTGGCTTATATCTGCCAGAAATAGGGGTTTTCCAAAAGGGCTGGTACCTGGCCTCATTCCTCTGCCCTTGGTCCTGTCGTGCCCAGGGAGGAAATTCCCACAGCAACATAGGTGGTCCTATTGAGCTGAGGGCAAATGTTCCCATAGCAACATGGTGACACACACAGGTGCATTGTCCTGTGACCCAGGCCACATCTTGCCATATTCAGCCATCTTGTCATTCCTAACCTCCTGTCTCACTGCTGGTAAGAGAGGTTTGGATATTGAACTGCTTCCCCATGACATTTGTCTATTCGAAGCCTTTATTATCTAGGACTCCAAAGGATCTAGATTTATCGGCAGACTGAATGATGCTGACATAATTGAACATAGAACTAGAATAGAGATCCAACTAAATTTGACCTGCTTTTGCAATAACTAAATGAAAGCCCAGAAGCTATTTTTAATCTGGTATCAGGACAGATATCAGCACTAAAGACAGAGACTTGGGACTCCACTCTCTGAAAATTCGATACTCCCCGTCCCTTCTGCTGTTTGTCCAAAACCCAGAGCCACCTGGAAGAGTTCCCTTCAGTCCTGGCCTTTGCTGTTTCATCTCAGTCTCCCACATATGCCTGCATTTCATTCTGTTCCCTGGTCATTTGAAAGAGTGTTTAGTCCCACAGTTGGGTGGCAATTAATCCTCAATTGCCCAATCTCAACACTAACAATTCTGAGAAAAGAATGTGCCATCTGTGCAGAGATAATGCTGCAAGGGAGTTTTAGGAAGTTGGTTCTCCACAGTGTCTCCTCTGCCTTGGATAATTACTGCTCAATGTTTCTATCTGCGTGTTTTAAGAAACTGCCTACCACTCTGCCTAGGAGACTTGACTCCTTTATCTGTAGAACACAGCTAATTCCATTCACTTCTGACACCTACTGAGAATATTTTGAAATCTCCTCCTGACAGGTGCTAAGTAAAGAAATCATTCCACTTAACTGGGTTATTGATTGAATTGAGTAATTGATTTTATGGTCTGCTGTCACATCAGTCCATACTTGGTAAAGTAAAAGACTTGAAGTGGTTCATATGAAACAGAATATGGGAGAAGTAGAATATCCCAGAGATGAAACACCTTCCTGAAACATAAAGATTTCAGCAATCATTACTTCTGGCCGCTTTAGTATCAGAATCTACTTATCTCTGGTTCCTGGTGGGCTAGTCTAGGCATTGCCACTAATCTTTTGTCAAAAAAGCCCCCCTGGTTATGTGAAATCATTTCTCATTGATATACTCCGCTGACAACACCATCTATCACTGTTATGTGGGAGGTAGAGATCCGTGTTCCCAAATGGTGAAGAAATGAAGAATTAAAACCAAAGGGTGTTTTTCTCTATCCCACAAAGACAAAACTAAAACCTGCTACCTAAAAGAGATTAAATCCAACTCCTTTCAGCCCCACAGATGTGAGAAAAAAATGTTATGAAGTTGCATCCAGTGTGATATGGTAGTTTGACTTGGATTGAATTCTGTATACCTTCTTTGAAATTTGGGTTTGGGGGCATGGACATGTAGCATAGCCCACAGAAATATACAAATCTTATTTCTTGCTGCTGATCTTAAAAATAAATAAATAAAAATAAAAATAAATAAAAACAACAGGAAACCCTTAGTTTACAATTCTGCTTTCATCTAATATGTGGGGAAAAAAAAATAGAAATCAAACCCCTTTCCCATGGTACTTCCTGGAGATGACCCTATCAGAGATCTGGTCATTACCATGGCAGCTGAGGTCAAAGTGTAAATTCCACTTGTGCAACTTGAGAACCTGGCTGGCTCAGGGATTTAGGCAACTGTGAGGCCCTGGGGCCAGGCTTCCATGGACTTTAAAAGCTGCCTGCCTGCATAATGTTCAGGTGCCCCTGTGTTTTGAATATGCACAACTTTCATTTGTTCATGCAGATTTGGTAATTGTCTATTTAATCACCTATTTGCATGCACAATTACTCAGTTTGGGCACATCCATCCACATCATTTGCATATGTAAATCTTGACTTGGGCTCCCACAAAATGACTGCACCTGCAAACTGCAGCCGGTCCCATTTATAATCCTGTGGGGGGACGTCTGTCCAGAAAGGGAATACATGACCAAATGGGCTTGGGGTTCAAATACAGAGATTTAGTTATATGTATAATGAAATAGAATTATTTTATTTTAAACCTAAAAGAGAAGTTAGAAATTTATCAATCATTCTCTAATGAGAGGGAAAACAATAAGATGAAAGCTTTTAATAAGAAAATAAAGAGATAAAACCATTACTAAAAAAAAAAAAAGTCAAAACTCCTCCCAAAACTCTACTGTTAGTATCATTTCTGTCACTTTTGATATTTAAAAGAACAGAACAGAACTCTAAAACCTAGAGGCCAGAGGCTGAAATCCAGGTGGTAACATCTTTGAAAATCTTTGAAAATGGAGCCAGGAACAAATGCTTGGCTTTGTGAAGGTTTTTCTTCTCAACAATTCAAAATTGCCTGAGGCCCTGTGCATGGTATTGCTTTCTCCATTGATGGAAAAGTTAAACTCAGCTCTCTGATGCTTGGTTAATAATTCTGGACTGTTAACATAGAACATGTACAGAAAAACATGGGGAAGATGAACTTGCGGGCAGAGAATGGAGAGGAGCATCACCTAACTTCTTCTAGCTCCAATGCCTAGGGTCTTCTGGGCCATCAGCAAAATGCAAAGTTTCTCCAGCTTTAATTTTTATGTTTCATTTGGAAAATTATTTAAAGTTTGTTTTATTAGCCTATGTCAGAGATTGCATCAATACGTTGAGCTCAAGAATCTACATTTTACCCAAAGTTCCAGGAGATTCTCATCTATGTAAACCTGGAACACATTCTTTGGCACACTGATTACCAGGGCTTTCAATGAAACTGGCATGTATGCGAGTCTGTATCATCCACCCCTCTTCAAATTTAGAATCTTCAGCAGTCAAGTCAGCTTCTTCACTGATGGGTACAAACTTACACTGCACCATTTGGTTTTCAGAGGAGACTATAATAACCATCATTAGCTTGGTATTACTAGTAATGGCCCTCAAAGGGTGACCTGTAAAACTATCTTACCAAATCCCACCTCAACACATAGCATTAGATGTGCTTTCTTCCAAGTCCAGAGAACCCAGAGGTTCAGCCAAAGCAAAGACCAGCTCTCTGTAGAACAATTTTGAGCCACAAAGTCAGGCTCAAGTCTAAGTAGAGGAATTTGTGAATCACTATAGCTTTAGTAAGTAGCTTTGATCAGAGGAGCAGTTATGCAATAAAATAAGTCTTTAGTGAATTTCGTTTCCAAAAGAGAGATCATTTTACTTTGATTTACCTTTAAAAGTGAGGCATTTAAACTATCTAGGTCTGATTTGTTATAATGACTATAATAACCAGAAAATAACATTTCCAAAATTTCTCTAATGGAAACAATTTCAAAAGAAAAGGACAGCTAGATGTTGAATGTGTTGGATGGAGACTTCTAGATACATTTGTTAACTTAGCTACTTGGGAAAGGATGGAAACAACCAACTGTACAGACCTCATATGCAAGAAATGTTCAGAAATTCCTTCCAATGAGGAAACCAAGGCTAAGGGGTTTTGTTGTGTGCCCAGTCAAATGGCTAAGAGCTAATAATAGAGGTAGGACTTGAATTCTGGTCTTTCTTGCCCAATGGGAAAAGCCTGAATTGCCCTATTTCTTTCAGGCAGCCTGGGAAATTGACATCTTCATCCATCCTCTCTTCTGTGAATGTTCTCCCAGAGGAAGAGCTGGCCATTAGTTTCCTATTCTATCACTGACCTTGAAAACCATCTATCTCTTCCTGTAATTACTTGGATAAAAATGGTGAACCCAGCTGCTTCCCTGGTGATTCTTTAGCTCAGCCTCATAAGAGCTGACTTTGTAGAAGCTACTGCTTTTCTCTTGCTTTTACTTGATAATTCCCAAGAGCAAGATTACCTACGACCAGCTGCTCCTCTCTACATGCAAAAAGATTGAGGAAAATCAAATGCTGATTAAATCTACACATTGTCTTTTCCATTCCCCTCCAGTGCACACCAAGAGAAATCACTGGAGTCATAAGACTTTGGCTTCAAGCTTTCTCAAAACCCCAACAGGATTATTAAGCTGATACAAACAAGAAACAACAGAATAGTTCTTTCTAATCTACGCAGAAGTTGTATCCAATGTTTCTCTCATTCTTTCTCCATCTGGGGACCTTTTATTTAAAATTTAGCAGTCTTAGAAGCATCATGAGACAGGTCTGTTTCAGAGTCAGGCTGCCCAGTAGAGACTCATTCAGAAAGTCTGTCTCCCAGGATACCAGAGAGCTTTTAAGACTTTTGCCTTTATTACACACAAAAAGAAAATTCCATACCTAAGTACATTTTTTACTAATTAATTGTTCACAATAGCAACATATTAGAAATATTGCACAAACAGACCTTGTTTTCCAGTTTTTAAAAATCCTATATTCTCTTGCTCATTCTAAAGAATCACCCAGATCCTTTTTAAGGGTGTTCAACTTTTCCTAAGAATTGCTTGTGCCTAGAACATATATATTATTAAATGTTAAACAGGGCAGTTTCAGACTTAACACTTACAGACAGATTACATAATAGCCATTATATAACCAATGTACAGACCTCATATGCAAAATTTCTAAAAGGGAATTGTAAATAACTAGTTCTCTTAGAACCTGATAAGGATAAAAGAAATCACAAAGTTGGCGGGAATGGTACAACCACTTTGGAAAAGAATTTGTTAATTTCATTACAGGTAAAACATAACTTTACCATTGTCCCAGCAATTCCACTCTGAGGAATCTACCAAGAAAAATTAAAGTATATGTCCCCACAAAGACTTCAACACAAATGTTCATAGCAGCATTATTCATAATAACCCCAAAATGGCAACATTCAAAATGCTCATCAACCTGGAAACGGATAAATAGATGGTGGTATATCCATACAAGGGAATACTACTTGGCAGTACAAAGCAATAAAGCACTGAAACATGGTGCATCATGAATGACCTAAAAAAATGATGCGAAATGAAAGAAGAACAATATGAAATGTCCTGAAAGGAGATTAGGAGCTGGTAGAATGGTTAGTGATTACAAAGGATCTTTTGGGGGATGATGATAATGTTCTAAAATTAGATTGAGGAAGGAGATAGTTACACAACTCTGTAAATTTACTAAAAGTCGTTGCTCATTGGTTTACCAAAATGGGAGAAATGGATAGCATATAAATTATTCCTTAGTAAGACATTTTATAAAAATGGAGAAAATAAAGATTTTTCAATAGATCTTGGCTGTCCCTAGCCACATTTAGCTAATCCAAATTGATATGTGATTTAATTGTAAAGTACACACTAGAGTCTAGAAATTTATTATGGGGGAAAATTATAAAGTATTTCAATACTTTCTGCATATTAGATATATTTTAAAATAATATTTTGAACATACAGATAAGATATATTATCGAAAATATTTTCACCTGTTTACTTTTGGTGTCTATTGGAAAATTAAAATGACCTATGTTGGTTCTATTGTGTTTTTATAGATCAGTACGGCTGTAAGGAGAGCTTTTGCTTGTAACCCTCTCTCCTCCTTGATGGGAGGAGGACAGAGTGAGCTACAGTCTAATTTCAAACCTAGCAAAGAGTTTCTTCAGGTGGACCTTTCAGATAGTTGCTGGGTGTTTTTTGAAGTCAAGGGGATGGAAGGTCAAGGCTCAAATGAGCCACAGCAACCTGTGGTGGCAAGACAAAGTCTCAGCATGCTTGTCGGGGACAAAAATGTCCAGGTGTGTCTGTCATCCAGATGTGGATCACAGAAGAGAAGGCACTTGCCTGAAACTGGCAAGAACATCTCAAGACTGAATGTGAGTGGGAACAGCAGCCAAGTAGGGAATGCTTGTGAGCAGCTAATTTTGCCAGTGGCCGGGTGAAGAGAAGTACTTCTTACTCATTTTATCGAAGGCAAAAGACAAATAAGAGATTCTGATTCTGACTCAAATTTTGCTTATTCAGTGTACTGATCACACCATATTAGCTTCCCTTTTCAAGACAGTTCTGATGCTTTCTGATTTCCAGGAGGGACTATTCACATCCCAGCCTAGATGGGAAGTACGTGGCACATGTGAGACTGGAGAGACCACAGGTGCTCAAGGGAGTCTCCTTTAAGCACATGCCATCACCAGGGAGTATGAGGCCAGCCCACTAAGTCAGTTTTGCCCCTTTTATCATTTTAGGCTTTTAGCCTAAAGCTAACCAGAAGTGGAAATGGGAAAAAAATTTGACACGGAATCAAGTTTGCTACTGATTAATATATTGGATTTGATTAGGGTTCCTGATCTGAGAACCAAGTTATGACTTAAAAGGACCATATGACTGTGATTTAGTTAGGAAGAAAGAGTCAGAAAAAAAGGTGTTAGGGGCCTGCTTGAGTTTCATCCAAGGACAATACAATGTGACTAGATTATAACATGAAAACAATGAAAGAGGTGAGTTCTGATTATAGCACAGGTTGTGTGTGCTCAGTGTAATGATGGCACTGTGCTGTGCTCACCAAAAGCAGTCCTGCTGCAGTGAAGAATACCAAGGAATGGCATCCCCTGGAATTTACAGGTATGACCTGAGCACTGCATGCAGCAGCTCAGAGTGAAATAGAGCCCCCCCCCCACCCGGGGGGTGGGGGCATGGTCAGAAGTTAGGTCATCAAGTCTAAAATTTCTTCAAGTGTTAAGAAAATTTGAAAATGAACTAAGTTTAAGGTTCATTCTTAGGCTAATAATCCTAATTCCCAACCATGTGCTCCTTATTCTGTGAGAGGGTAAAGGGTCAAACACACCACATCTTGAAAATCATTCTCTTTTGTGAAACAGGATCCCTTGTTCAGAGTCCTGCAGGGCTTGGAATGACTCTTAAGATCAACACCACCATCACTGTGATCAATAATGCTATCAGTGCCTCATTGATTGTTCCTAAGTGAGTGTCAGAGACCAGGAAAATGAAATGTACCCTACACACATCTAAATCCCATTTCCTTTGGTGCTACAACTCTGTGCTCCCAGCGGACACTGCTTAGTGAAATTGGATACAAAGTGTTGGGCCTAGAAGACTAAGCAAACCAGCTGGGAGCACTACCTAATGTTCAGCTCTGTCCTGCAATTATGAAAATACATTTTTTGGGGGTAGGTTTTAACATTATGCATAACTTCTTATATAGAAATGCCATGTTTATTATTTCTGAACATTCTTTTAGCTATAACATGAAAATATGATAAATGAATTATAAACTAGATTATTAAATGCATCTTAGAAGTAAACATTTCTACTTCCTTGCATAACCTCAGATTTTCATGCCCGTATTCTCCTAATTAACTTCTCAATTCTGAATTTTACCTTGCAAATTATTTAAGATTTCCCGTTTGAGTGCTGGTCAAGCTGTAGCATGTTCACACATCATGCCTGAGTGATCTCATCAAGATAAGATTCTCTAGATGACAACACACTGGACATTGCTCAGATGGCAAGTATGTGTGTTAATACCCCAATCACTTGAAGAGGAATCAAAACAGATGTAACAAGCAATATAAGCCAAAGAACTATAAAGTAGTATAACTATAAACTAGTATAACTATAGCTAGTATCCCAGTGCAGCACGCAGGGCCACTCACCTTGCTTTCCATCTCACCATGTGTCCATCAAAGAAAGAGTAGATTTCTGTGGGTGACTCTATACCACAGCAGGACCTCTGCATGTACCATTGCCTCTTCTTGAAATAGGTTTTCTTCATTCTCTGTGCATGGAACCAGCCTTTCGTCTTTGAAATCTCAACTTAAATAGCCTCTCGGAGATGTCCTATTGACCATCCAAATAAGTTCTTCTATTATTTTCTATCTCACCCATTTGTCTTCCTTCATAGCACTCATCGCCTTTTAAAATTATTGGCATCTCTTTAATTTGGTTCCTTGCATATCATATGCTCCATGAAGGCAGGAACTCATCTCTCTTGTTGACAATTATATCACTAGACCTGACTTCAGTCTCTGATTTATAGTTATAGTTCAACAAACACATATTGAGTGAATACACGGAAAACATCTGTAGACGTTCCAAGAAGAATTTAAGTTTATTTTCTCAGATATTTGTGAGAGAATATTACAGAGTAATTATAAGTGTGAACCCCATAAATGTGGTCACCAGCTCTGTAGCCTTGGGAACCTTACATTCTGTGAGCCTGTTTCCTCAGGTGTTATAATACCTTGAGTTGAGATAAGAGATCAGTAGTTGCGTGAACATCATCACTTAGCTAAATCTGGCCCCTAGTCATTAATCAATTGATGGCATATATCTTTTTAAAAAAGATTTCTAGTGAAGGAGATTAAAAAATCATTCCAGTTGAAATAAGTACACCTTGTTTGGGACGCTCTAATGCCACCACTAACACATACCAACTCTCTTCAAACCTTAGTTCACGAAT
This sequence comes from Marmota marmota marmota, assembly GCF_001458135.2. Lineage (NCBI taxonomy): Eukaryota > Metazoa > Chordata > Mammalia > Rodentia > Sciuridae > Marmota > Marmota marmota. The sequence continues at coordinate 39,004,103 of NW_026000037.1, read as the reverse complement.
CCCTTTCTCCAGCAACTTTCCTGAAGCACCCATGTTGCCTTGGTATCCCAGATGAGTACTTTATTGAACCCATGGTCTATAAAGGCTGTGATGATACCAAATTCAATAACAGCAATCCACCCTGAAGGTATGCCCCACACCATGTACCTGGGGTAGGAAGAAAATATTAGAGTTTCTAATTTGGAGGTGGGTATCAGAAAGAAAAAATAATAATAAGCATGACACTACTGATATATTGCTTGATCCAGGCATCTTCAGTCCTTGTGTCAGATGATAACGTGTCAGTTGTCCTGGTAGATCATGTGGTTTTTGTGTGAATGCAGTCATGGGTTATGTTTTCTTGGTTCACTAAAGTAACTTTTATGAAATAAACAAGAGGCTTAAAAAGACTCTTAGAGATCACGGATTAATATAAATGCTAATGATGGAAGTGTATGGGAAAAATAAGAAAATGGCAGAACTGGCACTTTTGCTCTTATCGGCTATATTAGGAAATCAGATCTGTCAAGATTTGGGGGAAAGTAAAATGTGAAAGTTTCAGGACTATTTGCGTTGCAGATTTATGCTCCATAGAATAAAAGATCTCATTTTAAGTGAATGTTGTGCCTTGAGTGATAATGTGTATGTATGTGTCTGAATTCCTGATGAAACTATTTAATTGGCAAAGATGTATAATCAAGTATGTGTGGAAGCTACTGATCCAGTCAGTGACCTCCTCCTGGGTCTCATGTATCGCATGGCCACACTGTATATTCCCTTGGTACAGCTTGTGTTCCAATGGCCCTACATGTCAGCATCAAGCCAGATTTTCTTCACATACTTCAACAAACAACTTAACAGATTGAGTGCAGATGCAAATACAAGATTCCAGCTGTCTTCTATTAAGTCAGATTTTTAAAAAATCTTCAAAAATGCCATTTTCACTATTGTTTATAAAAGTTATTTTTCATAAAAATGTTATCAAAACAATCTGCATACTAGTTTATGATTATTAATTTTGAATGAATAAATAAATAGGCATTTAATCAGTAAGCAAAGGCTCTTTGACATTCCCCCCAATTTTTTAGAGTTTAAAGGGATTCTGGAACCAGAAGGTTGAGAATGGTTGTCCTAGTGCAGGAACGTACTGTATCTGTCTGCATGACTCTAGCATTTAGCACAAAGCCTGGTGCATCAGAGGCTCCTATTAGAATTTATGAGTGAATTACTAAGTGACTAATTTTGCATTTTAAATCTAACAAGCTACTTGATGAATTCCTTATCTTTGCTGGGTAGAATTAGCATCTCTGTGCTATAATCCCAGTGCTGCTTGTGCTTTCTGATTTTTTGAAGGTGCATAGGTTCTTTTTTTTTTCCTGATCAAATATTCAAATATATTTTTATTTTTGAAGATTGGCAGATTTCTTTTTTTAAATATTTAATTGATTTTATGTTTTAAATACATGACAGTGGAATGCATTACAATTCATATATGTATATATATATATATGTATATATATAGAGAGAGAGAGAGAGAGAGCGCACGAGCGCTCAATTTTTCATATCTCTGTATATAAAGTATGTTCACACTAATTCATGTCTTCATACATGTACTTTAGATAATGATGTCTATCACATTCCACAATCATTGCTAACCCCCTGCCTCCTCCCTGCCCCTCCCACCCCTCTGCTCTATCTAGAATTCATCTATTCCTCCCATGCTCCCCCTCCCTACCCCACTATGGATCAGTCACCTTATATCAGAGAAAACATTCGGCATTTGGTTTTTTGGGATTGGCTAACTTCACTTACCATTATTTTCTCCAACACCATCCATTTACCTGCAAATGCCATGACTTTATTCTCTTTTATTGCTGAGTAATATTCCATTGTGTATATATGCCACATTTTTTAAATCATTCATCTATCGAGGGTCACCTAGGTTGGTTCCAGTTTAGCTATTGTGAATTGTGCTGCTATAAACATCGATGTGGCTGTGTGAAGATGTACATAGGTTCTTAACATTCTCATTTTGTAGCTCAGGCCAAGATGTGAAGAAAGTAGGTTTATTGTCTAAATGTTAAGTGGAATTAACGACACCTCCAGCAACTAAAAGTCCAAATCTAGTCCCTGGACCGATTGAACAATGAGAGTCTCCATTTGTGAAGAGGTTGATTGAACACCTCAATTCCACTCATATTCTATCTTTTTTTAAAACCCATTATGATTTATTCTCTACAATACTTTATTAAAGAGTTCAGTGATTTGCACTCTGAAGTTATATAGCCAAGAGGCAACCAAGTGTAATGTAAAGAATTGTTCTGAAATCTTTGCACTGAAGGCCATTCAGTCTCTTGCTTTAGGGAAATAAGAACAAAAATTAAAAAAAAAAAAAAGAACAAGTAGCTCCCTGGGCTCCACAAATCTCAATAGAAAATAACATTAACAGTTAGTGAAACTGCAGATGTTAACATATCATGGAAAACAGATCTTGTGCAAAAAATTAACACCCAAGACCTCATTTATATACATGATTTTTTATTATAAATTGTAAAACATATATAACATTTCAACTACAAATCTTTTCATGTGGAAAGTGTCTCTAACATGAGTTGTTTTAATATTATAAGCTAAAAAGTTTAAGAACCTCACAGTGGAAACAATCCAATTCTGGCAAACTCTAGTGATCAGACATCCTTTTTCAATGTAAAATAAGGACAATTCATAATTACAGAGAATGTCCTCACTGTGGGTATTATAAGACAAGTCAGCTTTCCAGACCAAATGGCACTCACAACTAGGATGAACCAATCCTGTGAAGTCCAGCTGGTTCCGTTAACAGTGGGTACCATGCTGTTCAGCTCCAGCAGCCCAAGGTCAAAGGAAGCACTGGGCAGGAAACACTCCCTTTTCTCTACCACCCATGTCCTCACAGGTACTGGCCACCCTCTTCACTGCTTTGTTCAAGCATGTGGAAGGCAGTTTAGTTCATTTGGAGCTGTCACCTCCCTATGCAAAACTGCCATGAGGATGATCCAGACTAAGTATATCTTCCTGAGAGCCACCTGCCGGATTTCCATGAGGCCATCCTGACCATACACTTCAGACCGCTTCCTGACTAGCTCCCCATCAGGATGGACACCGACAGTGCCCATTCCTTTCAGAAAACTACAGTTTCACTTGGCTAACTATGGAGTCCTCTTGACAAAGCAAGAGGAACTTAGCTTTCCCATTGCTGGACTTCTTTGGGTGCCCAAGGGAATATGCAGGGAGTAAGGCTTCATATTCTATCTTAATGCTTTTAAGACATTAGAAACCTGAGTCACTGACCACCAATACTTCATGAAAGAGTTCAGTTTTTTGCCCTCTGAAGTTACAATACTTCAGAGTGAAAAACAAGGGGAAATAACAAGGTTGGTAAATAAAAGTATTTCCATATTCCTAAAAGTATTGCTGGCCAAAGTATCATCTGATGTGCTTCTTAAAAATACAGATAGCTTGACCCACTCCTGACCTACTGGTCTAGGGTGAAGGCCAGCAAACTGCACTGTTATGAACTATGTAGGGTAGGGTTGCCAGATAAAACACAGTATGCCCTTTAAGTTTAAGTTTCTGATAACCCAAATACTCACACTAAAAATTATGCTTGGTATATATATGAAAGTCAAATTTTACTGAATCTTCATTTTTATTTGCTAATCTGATCAAAACTGTAGAGTGAGTTTCTTCACAAAAATATCTAAGAATCACTTCGCAATGTTTTAAAATTCTTGTGAGGATTTGATGAATGGATTCATAAAACTTCTGTTTGTTATTCAATTTAAAGCTGTGCCTCTTAGTCACTGGAATCATCTGAGGGGTTTTCAAATTATTGGGTCCCACTTTGCTTCTAGACATTCTGATTGGTGCACCTCACACATTTGGCATTTATAAAAACTCTTCAATGAATCAAGATGGAGTACAGTGGTGGAGGGACCACTGAAACTATGATTATGGCAAGAAGATGGCAGAACAAGTGGAATGTAACATTAAATGTCCTGAGTGACAATTCAGAAATCACCAAGGTGTTCAATAAGTGAAACTCTGGGATTTGTGGTCAGTGTCTCGGATTTATTTATTTAGTTCTTTATTTTGTATGGTGAGGATGTAGGGTTTGGGCTTGTTGGGGAAGGATGATAGAAAGAGAGAAGTCGATGCTAGATGTAAGGAGCTCCTGGTAACTTTTTCTGAGTACTTGTACCTGACCAGTCTAGTTCATTCCTTATCTTAGAAATCTAAAACTTTCTCTTTCCCTTCATCCTTTAAATAGGAGGTTAGAGAAACTTTATTCCAGCCAAGAGTTGGTACAAGCTAATGTAGAAGAAGCCATGAAAATAGCTTTAGGACAAACATGAAGGAGGAAAAAAGAAAAAAGCAATGAAATATTTAGAATCAACAGAACGTCTACCTAGTAGTCTAAATGGCTACACAACTCATTAGTATATAGCAATTTCTTCTCTGCTTACCATGTGCTTAAGTTTGGTGGAAGGGCTGCATTACTAGGAAGAAATAAGTAATATAAGTAATTAATAGAAATGAGTAAGATAAATGACTAGTAAGTATTTTTTCTTAATAAAACTTTTCTTGCATAAAAGTATAATCAAGTCTATGGTGAGATACAGTCCATGCATTCAAATGCTCCTTCACTCATCACAGCTGAACTAAGGCTAATGCCTATATCTGGACTATTTACCTGGGGCAGCTTCCTCATGAGTTGTAAAAAAATTAAACCTCTTCTATAGAGTTATTCTGGCACTTCTCAAACCTTTTTTCAGGCCTGGAATCTTAAAAAAAAAACAACAAAACTTTTGTGTAAAATAAAAAAAAAAATCTGTTCTCTTTTGCATGAAAATATAATTTTCAAATTAATTTTATTTTTCTTTATTTGCTTCATATTATGCATAGGCCTGGCTAGTAAAGACTAGCCTGATTATGCAAAGGCTAAATTTAGGAGAGTCTAGAAATATTTTAGAGACTAGAAGTAAAGTTGCTGTGGGTTCCAGGGCTGCCCAAGGGTCTAACAAACCACGAGGTTAATTTTAAGTGGCTACGGGGCCACTGGATCATACCATCCCCACTGAATAAGAGCAGCCTCCTCTTAGCTCTAGTTAATTGTTGTTACTATGGTAAAAATGTATTTTAAAATACTTTAGCAGAAACAAGTGATCGTCAGTCTTGGTCTTTAAAATTACCTGAGGACCTTTTAAAATATACTGGTGTCTGGGCCTCACCCTTGACCCATTAAATCAGAGTCTCTGGAGTTGGTGGTTGGGCATTGGAATTTTTTTAAAGCTCTCTAGGTGATTCTTATGTGCAGTGTGGCTAAAAAACTGCAAGCCTTGACAATGTGATATGTTGTGCAGGATTAAGGGTAGTTACACACCAGGTGCAGTAGGCATTGTGATCCGTGAATAATTCACACGCCAGGGAGAGTCAGCCAATAGTATATTCAAAAGGCCACACTCCAGAAGTGGCTGTTACAAGTGCTTCTGCCAAGTGGGCATGAGAAGTTCAGTTAATTAGCATACTGAATGTCATTTAAAAAAAATCAGAGACTTGTTAATTATCACGATTCGTTTCACAAATAGCCTTTTCTTGGTAGAATTGAAGCATAATTCAGAGATACTACCTAGATGTACATGGACATTGTCTAAGAATCTAATGGACCCTGTGAACTTTTGCCTGTAAAAATGCTGTCCAACACTCATCCCTGCCTCAACCACTGGATCAGAGCTTGGTTTATAGGAGATCCTGCCTCTGGAATCCTGCAGCATCTTCCTTGAGAGAATTTTTCATTTCAAGTTTGGTCAGAGCCCCAGAAAGTACTGAAAACTTGGTAGGGTTCACAGAATGGACAGCCTGCTGGCAAATGTTTTTTCAATAAATTCTGTACTATGGCAGGATTTGGCCTGAGACTTACTATGAGATTTGAAAGATTTGGTAACTCTGCCTGCTTCAAGGATCTTGAGGGTTCCTGTCTATCCATCAAAAAGACCAAAGAGACCAGATTATTTTGGGTCAGAGTTACAAAAATCATAAAGGAACAATATAAACTGGTGTTATCAAATTTTCCAATTTATGTTTTAAGAAACAAAAATGTTTCTATAAGAAAATGTTTGATGTTGCAATTAAATTTAATTCACAAGGAAACCAAAAAACACTTGAGAATAAACATCAACTTCCTAGGCTAGAATGGAACTACAGACTATGAACTGAAGACTTTCAAGTTAGCTGTGGCCCTCAGCCATCAGTAGCAGACCAAGAGCCCAGCATCTGTGCAGGAAGGAGGAGGCAAACTGGGCTTAGAGGTTAAGAAATGTGGTAACAGGAATTCAGAGGGTAAGAAAACAAGATGCAAGATACATTTCTGTCTGCTGCATATCAGTGGACAGAAATGCTGGAATGAGACGATTTCTCGGCTTCTCTTCCATGTTCTCCAAATGTGGGGAAGGTCTCAAAGGCAGAGCTGGAAAGAAACTTGAAAGTTCACCAGGGCCCTGTATATTAGTTTGCTGGTACAGCTATTTCACAAGTGTACTCTGTACTGGACTGGACAGTAAGCAGACACTTACTGTCTCCCTGTTCTGGAGGCTAGATACCTGAAATTGAGGTGTTGGTGGGGGTAATTATAAGTGAGAGCTATGAAAGAAGGTTCTGTTCCAGACTCCATCCAGACATCTGTCCTTCTTCCAGATGCTTATGGATGGCCATCTTTATGTTCACATGGCATCTTCCCGTAGAAATCTCTGTGTCCAGTTTTCACCTTTTATAAGGACACTAGTCATATGGTATTAGGGCCCTAAAGACCTCATCTTAACTAATTACAACTACAATGATTCTTTCCCCAGATATTCTTGAATTCTCTGGAACTGGGAGTTAGTGCTTCACATGTGAATTTGAAGAGCATACAATTTAACCCATAATACCCTGTGTAAACAAAGAAGAAGAATAGGACTTGCAAAGAAGGAGAGGTTTATTGATTTATTGACTGTATCAATATTTTACTGTACATCTTCTATACACACAATCTTGGACCAAAGCTCTATAGCTGGGAAAATGACTGAGGATTCTTGTGTTTTTAACCAAGAAAAGTCACTTAGCAGGTCCTTGAGACAAAGTAAGGAGAAATCTCAAAAGCCTCCATGACTGATCAGCAGAGCACATTTTAGAGTCTGAGAACCCAAGCTTGGAAAGACTTCTGAGAGGTCTAGAGATCTGCACACTTGGGGGACTCCTGGTCACAATATGGAAATGCTACTTTCTGTTGAACTTCAACCAAGGGTTTATCACACATCATAGGTACGCAGGTGAAAGTGGAAGTACTTGCCATTTTGGGGTTTGAGATTTAGTGGAGGAGATGGACAAATACAAGCAATGCTGCAAATAATGCAACCAGAAAGCAAGGAAGGTGCGAAGTGCCAAAGTGTGAAAATGACCAGCTTGAGACATTATCAGAGTCAAAGTGACTGGTCGAAGCGGTATGATTCAGATGTTAAGACTTGTCCTGTTTTTGAATACTGACTGGTGGAAATCATGGACAAAAATCTTATATTTGGGTCAAAAAGCAGACCTGTTTGGAGGAGGGAGACAGATATTTATTTTTTTGTTAACCATTTTTTTAAAAAAATTGGGATAGTAATGCATCAAGAAGGTAAACTAGACCAGCTTCTTAGGAAGGAAAACACTAAATCTCATGTGACGTTTATGTTCTGGGACAGAGAACTCTGGATGACCTGGAGCTCTGAGGTTTGTACATGAAATAGTGTTGTCACTAGACTGTTCTACTGAGCTACTGGCAAATAGTCTGCCCACTGTTTCTCATTCCTAGACCACACCACCAACATCATTGGTGAAGAAATAAATTTCACTGTACAGAAGTTGGAAGGAGTTCCTGAAGTTACCTCTTTTGAGCCTCTTGTTACAAATGGGAAAATCAAAGACTAGAGAGTTAATCAGTTCACACAAGATCCCATGTCAGAGAATTGGTTGGAACTGTCTAGACTCCTGTCACTGCTTATTCCCAGCTGTTAATAGGCAGCATTGGACACTGACCTTTGGTACAGCTAAGAGAAAGTGGCAGATAATGCAAGTTGTGCATATTTTGCTACCAAGCTGGGGAAAGACTGGAGACTAGTAAACATCAAACTTAATTTTTTAAGTACACTGAGCACCCATTTGTTGACCCTGACCACCATATGAGAACATATTTGCAGAAAAGCATAAGAATTCTGGAAGACTGAGTATACTTCCTAAAGTTTGTATGCCTGATAAGTAGCAAAAGTGGGGCTTCAATGCATATTTTATTTAATTCCGAATTAGAAATATTTTTAATACAGTATTTTAAATAACAAGCCTAGAATCTTACAAGGCAGAATATGGTACCAAAAAAGTGTCATGGTCCCTCCTTCCGCAGGACATTCCGAACTTTAACTGAGCAGCCAAAAGCACTGACTTTGGAATCTGGGTTTGAATCTCAGCTCCATAGTTAGAACATTTCTGGCCTGATCACTTTAAACTCTCTAAGACCCTACATAGGAATTATTTATGCCATCTTAAAAAATTGTTTTGAAGATTAAAGCAAGATAAAGCATACACATAAAAAATTTCATAATTGCCAATAATATAAAGGCTTGAGAAAGTGTACCTAAAAATAATAAAGCAAATATGAGAAATTGTGGAAGGCTTCTCATAGGAGGCAGCATCCGGTTTGACTTCTCATAAGTCTTCTGTTGGTTGTACCCTTTGACAGATATTGAATGTACACACTTGTCCCTCTCTCAGAAGCATGGAAAATGCCCCACCCCCACCCCGGCAAAGTCACCAACCCAAACACAGCAGCTGAAGATTAAAATGGTGTAAAAAAATAGTAGAAGGAAGGGTGGATGAGGAGTTGGTGGTTGTGTTCTGGCATCCTCTGAGAGGCTGGATCTGCCTTACCTGGATCTTCATCTGGGGCTTTATACCAAGGGGTCAGGCATGTGGCTTTGGGTGGGGCCAGATGGCCCTTAGGCCTTAGAAAGTCATACACCACGGGGACTTCATGCTGCCTTATTAGGAAGGCTTTGTTTTGTTTTGTTTTGTTTTCTCTTTCTCTCTCTGTCTCTGACTCTTTCTTCCTCAGTATTATGCTTCAAAGAAGAATCGAAATAAAAAGCCTAGGGAAAAATAACTCTCCATATCACAAGCTTCTATCTTCTATATATTTATACCCAGAAGGGAAGGATGTAAGCTAAATGGATCCACCCGCAGGCAAGGAACAAAGGCAAACCGCACATGCTCATAGGGGTGGGGTGGGGCCTCACTTCATCAACAGCGTCACTAGAATGACACCCTGAGGTGTCAGTTCGGGTGTCCCACGGGAAACTTTTGCCCTCAAAGTCCACTGATTAAAATTCCCTGTGGCTGATCTCTTGATTTGTTGCTTTCCTCATGAAACACCCGGGACATATTTGTGGCCTACAAGCCAGGCACCAGTCATTAACTTTGAAGCCCTCTTGACGGGCTGGGTCACAGCAGACACCCGGTTTCCAAGGGGAAAAGATGACTGGAATTGAGTTGCATGAGGGCCTGGTGACACTGGGCACCGACCAAGGTCAAGTGCTCCACTAGCTGCTTCTGCTTTTATGACTGAGAAAAAGAAATGCCTAGAAGAACAGGAAACCCTAGGCATATGTGTTATGCTAAGAGAAGTGGAGCAATAAAACCCCGCACCAGCCATTCTGGTAATTGTCACACCTCAGGATATCTCCTGGTATGTTAAGCAGTGTCATAAAATTCCCCATACAACATCTGTATTGAAAATAAATAGTGTCGAATAACACTTGAGGGGGGATGGCTAGAGAATAAAGATGTCACAGAAGAACAAAAACCAGTGTTGCAACACTAAGGTAGCTGAGAATCATTCATCTGTATGTGTAATTAGACCAGCCTATGCAAGTGATGAATGTTTCTTGGTACTTGCTTTATGATTTCTGGCCTTCACAACAGCGAGCTCGAACAATGTCTGTCTCTCTCACAGACGCTCTGACTATCTTCACTTGTCAGCAGTGAGGCCTGGAAACTGAGATGAACTGTGTACCCTTTTTGTTGGTTTTTTCCCCACATTCCTTCAAACTGATGTGCTTTGGCTACATCCACCTCCTATCCACATCCAAAGTCACCACTGGGGTATGAGGTATTGGGCTCCCTGTGAGCCTCTCAAGGACATGCCCTTCAGGTTTGTTTGTTTGTTTTTTTGCACCCCAGTTTTTTCCCACCAAAAGTTATCAATCAATATTTGCCCGATTAATAGACAAATGAGTAAACTAAACAGCCTGACAAATAATCAAGAATATCTGTAAATTAATAGAAATCTTGATGATACTTAGAAAGGATAGATTAAAAAAAGGTCTAGTGTGCTTGTAATATTGTACATGGAATGATGAATCTTGTCCCTTTTATAAACGAGTACATAAAAGGATTTTGTATTGTAACTCAATTCATTTGCTATGTCTATACCACAACCAGAGCTAAGTCTACATGTCTACACTGTTTCCTTGATGTGGATATTTGGGATTTATTAATCTGTATAGTAATTGTTGGGAAGTGCAAATAATGTAGATACCAATGTGTACTTTGAGAGGGTATGTATTGTCCAGTTAGCCTTCCTGTGATCACCAAGAGGCACAATTCCAACTCTGTACTTCCTTTCTCAACATCTGCATATGACTTATCCTATAGTAAAAAGGCCATTCATTCACAGGAGGCTGATGAGTGAGCCTACTAGGGGTTCCCATGGCATTACAGCTGTATACACTGAATTAGCCACTGCTCTGAAGGAGATATGCCCCAAACAACCACAGATACAACATAACCGGAAGAAACTCCTTTAATCATAAATAAAAGTGTTAAGAGGGCAGGGTTTGTGGAAAAAATCATGGTACTTTTGCATGACTTTCCTTGTCAATGAGTAACATCTAATGCAGGCATAACAGATATTTTCTACTTTCCTTATAAATTTCTCTTTATCTCCCCATTTTCTCTGAAGTAATTTCTAGCAATTTAAAGAAGAATAAAAGGGCAAGAGTTCAGGGTATCTGAGTTCCAGTCTCATTCCCATAGCTGACTGGGACCTATCCATTCATGTATTTATATCCCAGTTTTACTTGGTATAAAATATCCTTCCTCTTTTGGTCATTAATGCAGCACCATTTGTTCTTAGAACCTCATAATATAATAAATATTCTGTTAAGACAAAATAATTATGTGCATTATGATGATTTAGTTACAATGATCACTTTACTTGTGGGGAGTACTATCTGAAACTACAGATAGTACTCAAATCTATCTATGTATGCATCTATCTATCTATCTATCTATCTATCTATCCATATATATGTACTAAATATATATGTGTGTGTTTAATATGTATAATCTATATATTCTATGCATGCATATCCATGATAATGTTAAATGTGCACATCAGTCACAGGAGGAGATTATCAACAATAACTACTAATAAAAATGGAATAATTATAACAATGTACTATAATAAAGGTCAAGTACATGCAATCTGTCTCTCCAAATATTTGATGGTGCTTTCACTTAGAGGTAGCACTTATAGCTCCTAAGCATGTCTGAATGGCCAGCAAACAGCACTCTGGAGCCACTGTTAAATAAGGGTTAACTGAACACAGTACTGCAGTACTGTGACAGTCAATGTAATAACTGAGATGGCTACCAAGTGACTAATGGGCAAATAGTATATACAGAATGGATTTGCTAGACAAAGGAATAATTCATATAGTGGATGAAATGATGTGAAATCTCATGCTACTCAATATGACATGCAATTTAAAATGTATGAATATTGTACCCATGGCTATGTACAGATGGTTTTCAGCAAACCTAAGATACTCTTTTTTCTATGTAGGAAGAGAAAATATTGAGCCAAATATTGTCTCCAAGAGTTAGCAATTGTCTTGAATTGAGTTTCACAGTTACCTTTTTAAAAATTTTATTAACTCTTCTGCTTAAGAATAAAAAATTGCTAGTATAATGCTCTCTTTCTACAAAGCTATCATATATAGTATTTGTTTCTTAAGAGCATGTAGACTTTAAAATGATTGTAATCATTGAAGAATATTCTATAAACCTAGGTAAAATAAAATCACTGTGTCTTTTCTTGGCAAATACAACTATTCTTAATGAAATTGATTGCAGGGAGACAATTTTAATTTTATTGGCTCATTGCAGTGGCTTGAACAACTTTTGTCATAAAAGTAAGAATAGCATGTTGTAATTTTAGTCATTATGTTAGAATTGCCTTATAAGATTTCATGAATAATTGTGCAATTTATATACAATAAAAACCTGTTATACATAATTATTTATTCTAATCTGTAAAATTAACCAAAAATTTTCTTAACTTCATTAAATGTGTTATCATCATTGATACTAAATGACAATAATATGATAGTACATTTTTTAAAAAATTAAATAATGAAAAATAAAAATCTAATAAAATTCCATTATTAAGATGTGTTTTATACAAACAAATGAATCTTTTTAAGTAAGTGAATTGCGATCTCAAATAATAGATCATTTGAATTAATAGTTCTTCCATTAAGTGCAGTTTTGATATAGCTTTTACTAGAATTCATAATGGAGGGAGAGGGTTTTAAAATAAAAAGCATCCCATATTTTCCCCCCAGTACCCGGGATGAGACCCAGGGTCTCATGAATGCTAAGTGAACACTATACCAATTGAGTTATAACCCCAGTTCTGGCTTCTTTTTCTTGACTAATGATTTAATTATTGAATTTGCTAAACTCTCTGTTTTTTCCTAGCCAAAGAAGCGAGACAGAAGCAGTATTAGCATAAACTTAGAATGCAGGTTTTAGCCAATATGTCTAATAGAGGAGGTAGACAGCTTCCCATGTACTGAAGACACAGGCCCAGTATATAGATCTCAAGGGCTACTAGTGGAAGTAACAGTGTGGTACTGAGATTTCCTGGGATCTTCTGGTGCAGTGTTTCTCAATGGGGTGATGTGGATATTTCAGAATGGAGAATGCTTGATCCTGTGAAGTCCTGAGAGATGCAGAACAATTAGCGACTCTGACTTTCACCAACTAAATGACAGCCTCCCTCTTCCCTCAATCATTGTCCTACTGATTAAAAATGAAGACAAGCTCCCCCATTCATTTCCAAACATCCTCTCAATTTTCAACTTTATATACACAGTAAGGTTCTCCATAATGCCTGGCCTTAGGGAGGAGTGTCTGCCCACTTCTTACCTCCTTTCTCTTGGATAACCACTAGGGCACTTGGTGAAATGACATTTTCCATCACATTGCCAGTTCTCCCAACCCTATGCTATATTCTGAAGTAGGGTTCTCACACAAAAAAGTAAAATAGTTTGCCAGGAAAGCCTCCTGTGTGCTCCAAACATGATTTACAGGGCATCTTATTGGTTAAATATGTGGGTTTTTTTTTTTTTTTTGTACTAAATGTAGCCCATTCTCCCTTTTTCAGACTGTTCTATAACATCAAAGCACCAGGCACCTTTGGGTGTCTATTAGTTCATTAGAGCTCTGATCATAAATAACCACTAAATTAGTGGTTTAAACAATAGAAATTTATTTTTTCCCAGTTCATGAATCATGAGTGTGAAATTAAGATGTTAGCAGAGCCATGTCCTCTCTGGAGGCTCAGTGAGAGTCCCCTCTGTGCCCTCCCCTAGCCATCTGGCTGCAGGCGATCCTTGATGATCTTTGTCTTGTGGCTGCCTTCCAGAGTCTGCCTCCATCTTCACAAATTCAATCTCTTTTTGGATTTAAGGGGCTCAAATCTCCTTCTCTTTTCTCTTATAAGGACACTTCAAATATAGGGTTCACCTTAAATCTAAGATGACCTCTTCTCAAGATTCTTGATTAACTTGCAAGAAATTATTTTCAAATGAGGTCATATGCACAGGTACAAATGTTGGGACTTGTACATGTATTATGGGGGCCACTATTTCACTCACTGTGGAGAGTGTGGCTGGATAGGAAGAAGAGAATTCACAAAGGCAGCCATTGCAGAGAGCATGATTCCTAAACTTCCTAGATGACCAAAGCCATCAGATACACACACATAGCCTCAGTTTGGTCTTCCATGTTGATATCCTAAATCTTCTTGGTATAATCCTCATTTGTGTACAAAATGGGAAACAAGAAATGAGAGTAAAGGATATTTTTGGCTACAAGAAACAGAAAATAAAAGTATAATGGCTTAAATGAAAAGGTTAATTTTTTTAACATGTAATAAGAAATCTGAAAATAGACAGTGATTGGTAATGCTTCAATAGCCCTAGGTGTCAGGGTATCTTTATAATTTTCTTGGACATTTCTTCATGAAATGTTTATCACTTCACAAGATGGCTGCCTCAGTTCCAGGTTGCAAATTTGTATTCAAGAGAGGGAGAAAGAAAAAGACCACAATAATTCTACATATCTTTCATATGAAAAGGCTAAAGTCTTCCCTTGACATATTTATGAATTTCATTGGCTAGATGTAAGTCACATGGGCACCTCTAATTGCAGTGGTGACGTGGAAAGGGAGATTTTGCTTTTATCTTCAACAGTGGAGGTGACAGAAAAGAAGGGAATTGGGTTGTCTGTTAGACTTGCTAATGAAAAGAACTCCCAGAAAGACAGAGGACTGTCATTATTTTCAAAGTGTATCACTTCATACCAAAGACCAAAAAACAAAGGGTATGAGAAACAGTGGACTTCTAGAGCAGGATTCCAACTCCAGTGTGCCACCTCAACTTTAACTAGAGAAAACTTCTTTGAGTCTCAAGTCACCTCATCTGGAACCAGGCACTGACTGATTACCCCTAACTCAGAAAATCTATAACCCTATTAATCCATTACCAACAGGGTACTTCTTAGTACTTCTCTAATCCCAGTGATGGCTTTCTATTGATTTTGCTATGTCTAGGAGAATAGATCGCCATTGAAGGAATCAGAAGAAACTATGGGGACCATGGAGTATACAACTCTCTTATTCCATAAAGAATAGTTATATTGATAATACTGATATAGGCAGAAAGATTTAATCTTTTATTACTTATTACTATTTACCTTTTAATTAGGGTGTATCAACTTGTTCAAATATAGCTGAGTCTAGAAATGCTTGTAAGCGTTAAACAGTTTATTTAAAAGCAATTGCAAAATTAAGTGAGAACCAAGTAATTTCTGAAACGTCAGGTTTTGTTGGTTGCAAATGAGCCTCCTGACTTTCCTGAAGAATGAGCTGTGCTTCCCCAAGGGTACACCTGAGTCAATCTCTTCCAGGTTGCAATCTCTCCCTGCTGGGCTCTGGAATGTCAGAGGTTCTTTTTCTTGAGCAGGAGATGCTTTGTGCCCCACTCCAGTTTTCCTCAAAGGACTGAATCATTCGGATGAGGCTGAATAATTTTCCATAAAAGTACATGAGCTCAATCAGGCAGGAAATGAGGCCCTCAAATTAAATCAAAGGTTGTGGCAGCATCTCTATCTGCTTTTTCAAAACTCCGTGAGACAGGGTTTCATTTCATATGGTATGAAAAATCAATAAGCAAGGAGTGGTTTCAATCATTTAAGTGCAGCATAACTAAAATTGGCCATGGAGAGCACCCAAATAGAATTCTGACAGTCATTAAGCCTTTGGCAATTTAAAAAGTCACGCAAGTAGGTGAAACAGATATTCTTCTGGAACTATGCTTAAGATACTTTTTTTCAACCTGAAATGCAAACATCAAATACTTGATTCCTGCATAGAAAATGAGGGAAATACCTTTTTCCTATCACTGGATACAGTCTTGTAGGCAAGGTCTGTTACAACATGCCAGAGGAATGAAATGAACTATGCATAGGCCCATCTCTGCTATTTTTGCCTCTGCCCCACCAACCCCTTCCCACCCAGTCCTGATTATTAAATGAAGCTCTCAGACCCTGCCTTTAACAAAGGGCACCAAGTGATTAAATGGTTGAGAGACTCTTCCCAAGACACAGAATTCTCTGTGTCCTAATTAGTCCAGCAGGATAGCATGAGGCTTCCTGGAAGGAGACTTAGGGAAGTGAAATTCAACTCTTTTGCACTATGAGGGGAAACAACCTAATATGTGTTTAGTTTTCATTAAAAAAGAGATATATCGCTTAATAAAGCTTTAATTCGGCATCTATAAATTTTTACCATAAGTAGTTTTGAAGAACATACTTCTCTAAGTAGTTCAAAAGATTGTAATTTCTGGCATGTTGGTAACCTTGACATTTAAAAATGAAAGGGTTATTTTAATTTGTAAAATATATCCAGTGGAATTTAGATAATTTAATTTCTTGATATTCATGGTCATCCATTTTTGAAATACAAGAACACATTATATATTTATAGGAAATTTTGTATCATTCAATTTTTCCATGATTTTATGTTTGAAAGTTTTTTTATTAATCTTTCTAAAATAGTTTAAACCAAACATCTACACAAATTTAAACATTTAAAAAAATTCATGTGCCAAGGACCTGAACAGACACTTCTCAGAGGAGGACATACAATCAATCAACAAGTACATGAAAAATGCTCATCATCACTAGCAGTCAGAGAAATGCAAATCAAAACCCCCCTAAGATACCATCTCACTCCAGTAAGATTGGCAGCCATTATGAAGTCAAACAACAACAAGTGCTGGCGAGGATGTGGGGAAAAGGGTACACTTGTACATTGCTGGTGGGACTGCAAATTGGTGCAGCCAATTTGGAAAGCAGTATGGAGATTTCTTGGAAAGCTGGGAATGGAACCACCATTTGACCCAGCTATTCCCCTTCTCAGTCTATTCCCTAAAGACCTAAAAAGAGCATGCTACAGGGACACTGCTACATCGATGTTCATAGCAGCACAATTGACAATAGCAAGACTGTGGAACCAACCTAGATGCCCTTCAATAGACGAATGGATAAAAAAAATGTGGCATTTATACACAATGGAGTATTACTCTGCATTAAAAAATGACAAAATCATAGAATTTGCAGGGAAATGGATGGCATTAGAGCAGATTATGCTAAGTGAAGCTAGCCAATCCCTAAAAAACAAATGCCAAATGTCTTCTTTGATATAAGGAGAGTAACTAAGAACAGAGTAGGGACGAAGAGCATGAGAAGAAGATTAACATTAAACAGGGATGAGAGGTGGGAGGGAAAGGGAGAGAGAAGGGAAATTGCATGGAAATGGAAGGAGACCCTCAGGGTTATACAAAAGTACATACAAGAGGAAGTGAGGGGAAAGGGAAAAATAATACAAGGGGGACAAATGAATGACAGTAGAGGGGGCAGAGAGAGAAGAGGGGAGGGGAGGGGAGGGGAGGGGGATAGTAGAGGATAGGAAAGGCAGCAGAATACAACAGACACTAGTATGGCAATATGTAAATCAATGGATGTGTAACTGATGTGATTCTGCAATCTGTATATGGGGTAAAAATGGGAGTTCATAACCCACTTGAATCAAAGTGTGAAATATGATATAACAAGAACTATGTAATGTTTTAAACAACCAACAATAAAAAATAAAAAAAAAAATTCATGTGGGCATAAGTTTCTCAGTGTTTAAAATATTCCAGGTTGAGTTAAGACAATTTTATTAGCATGTAATTTACCAAAAAGTATAAATTATTATAAGTTTGAATACATATTTATTAGGCTTAAAAAGCAAAACTATAGTGGAGATGTATTTCTTAATAATTGAGCTCTTTAAAAATTCATTCATAAATCCATGAATAAATATTATTTATTACTAGAATGAAACAGGATTCAGTCTTAATATACTTATTAGTTTTTTTATTTTATGGTTACAAGCATTAAGAAAATTTGTTCACATGAATTAATAAATGATAATGAATAAAATGATAAATGATAATGGATAAAAATATCATTCCATATATATCTTAGTCCATTTTGTGCTGCTGTAACAGAATACCACAGACTGAGTCATTTATAATGAACAAAATGTATTGGCTCATGGTTCTGGATGGTGCAATGTCCAAGACTGAGGGGCTGGCCTCTGGCAAGAGCGTTTTGTTGTATCATTCCATGTAGAAGGACAAAGAAAGCGGGGAGATAGACCCAAGAGTTTAAACTTGTCCTTTTATAAGAAATCTTTTCCCATGATAATGACACTAATTGGTTTATGAGAACAGAGCCCTCATAGCCAAATTACCTCTTAAAGATCCCACATCTTAATACTGTTACAATTGCAATTAACTTTCTACATGAGTTTGGGAAGGGATAAACTTCCAAACCATAGCATTTTTTTTTCCTACACTTTCTGACTTACATAATTGTATAGTGATCTATTATTTAAAAAGTTATTTCTAATGATGTATCCTAATTGGATTAGGTCCTCAATTTTTTTTAATAGTGATGATTTGGAAACTACATATTCACAAAAGAATTTATTAACCAATATTTGAGTTATACACCTTTTAAAATTGGGCTTCGTATTTCAATTTGGTCCTTTAATTGTTGGCTGGTAGTTTCATAGCCCAGAAGACAGTCTTGGCCTTCAGAATCAGGAGACCAACATACACTGGGATTAGAGCAACCAGCCAATGGCTCTTCTTTCTTGTGTTGTCTTCATAGAACTACATAAGGAAGAAATTTTACAGACAAGAGTTACTGTACCAGGGGAACCACTACTTCAAATTTCTTTTCAGTCTGGGTATCCTTTTTGGAAGTGCACTAACAATCTAAAACACATATGTATCATAAAGCATGTGAAAAGCAGGCCTTTAGAGATTATTAAAAAATTGCTTTGTCAGGAATAGAAAAGGCATAGAAAAATACACGTTATCTGCATACAATTCAAAGAAAGATTGAAATTATTTGATGTTCTGCCAAACAGCAAAGCTAGGATTGGTGGGCCCATGATAGGGATGACTTTTGACTATTATCACCCAACAATACAGTGATTGGCCATTTGATAACAAAGAGTCCCACCCAGCCTCTCAACCACCAGCAATGATCAAACAGAGATTAAGTGATTTCTCCAGGGATTCTATAGAGAAAATTCTGCATCATGCTATGGAGTGGATCAAATGATCTGTTGCTCATTAGTTTCTTCATATTTTGAGACTTTCAGTACCTTCTCATGAAGAAAGCAAAAGTGTTTCAAGACTTGCAAACCCCAACAGCAAGAGGAAAGCAGCATCAGGATGAAATGGGAAAATGTTGCCTACTCATAAAATGTGTTGCTAGTTATTTAACATAGAGGAACATTATTTGAACTCTTTGTCTAATTAAGTGGATGGATTTGCATGGATTAATCACACTCCTCTGTCTAATCTCCTTTGTGGCCAAAGGCATGCAGTTCTAAGGCTGGTGGGTTTGGGAGTATTGTTTGTGGCTAGGGCATAGAACCAAGCCAGGCAGCCTACTTGGGGATCAAAGCAAGAAACTTGGCTAAGCAACTAGCTAACCACATATGTTTCCCATACAATGATTAATCTCAACTCAGAGAGACTGAACATCATTTAAATGCTACACTTGATTCCAGAACTCACAGCAGCCAAACATTTAGCTTCCTGGGCGTGCATTTGAGTGATGATAAATTTCAGAAGGCTCTGAGTTGTTCTAGGTCATCTTGAAAAACAGCCTGTCTCTGGGCTGCCACTGGCCCATTTGTGGTTTACCATTTGCTTGCATGTGCTCCAGGTATGAAAATTCATGCAGTTATTTGGTGTGCAGTTTAAAATGTACAACATGCTTTTATGGGTAAGGGTCTCACTCAACCTCATCAAATATGCCACTTCACCAGACTTCATCCCTGTTCATCTCACCATGATATTGTCCCCAGTATCCAAATGATAAATGGATAAGTTAGCCAATTTTTTTTTTGTTTCAAAATTCATGTCGGGTACTTAAGATTCTATAAGAACAAACTTTAATATAAATTAAAAATTTATTTATTTATTTTATTTACAATATTTCAAATTTTAAATTATATACATTTTTACTTATGTAGAAATTTAGCCTCTGTAAAACCCTATGTGCTTACTCAAAATATCACACATACTGAATTCTGTAAAAATCCTCACCCTCCTCTTCCCAATACTCTACGCCCTCTTTTCAGAAATAGGAATTATTAGCTACAATTAATCATTATATATCTCCTTACTAAATATGTAAAAGTAGATTTACTTTTATAACATGCTGTGATGTAACATGCATTTTTAGATTTAAATAGCGATTTTTGTCAAAATTATATCCCTTCAGATTTTAAAGAATCAAATTGTACTTCAGATCTTGTTAAGAAAACAGCAATTCCCAAATGTCATCCTGTTCCCCATTTTGGCTCTCCAGAGACAACCACTTTGAAAAATTTTTGTTATTTGTCTTAGTACTTACCATTATATTTGTTGGTAGTACACTTATCTTACCATTTTTCTTTTCAGTTTTAGGCATTATTTTTTAACACCCATTTCTATATTCATAGTCATTTATGTTTATATATGAACACACACACACACACACACACATGCATTCACGCACAAATCATCTTTTCTTCATACCAAGAAGTATTTAGAGTGGAACAATATTTAGTATTTCCATCATTGTGAGTTTATTTTACATTAGTCACACCTGAGAAATGTGGGATTCTATATTAATCTTTCTTTCCTGCAACCCTTTTCGCTTTGCAAAAAAAATTAATATTTTTTTTGCTGTATATTTGCTTGCTAATTTTTCTATGCCCTTATTACTAATGCATCTCATATATTCCCTCAAACAACTGTCAATCTAAACTCAGAGTGCTGAAAAAATTAGGTGTTTTGCTAAATTCATATTCTTAAAGAAATCTCATTAATAAATATGATAATAAATATAGGTAGTATAAAAAATTGTCACTCTCTTCAAACTTGTCTTTAATTATACAGCATACCACAATATGGTATATGTATTATATGTTAGTCATGTATTTAAGTGAAAAATGCTTTACCAAATTATGATTGCATTTTCCCCTTCCCTTTTTGAGTTATTTCTCTCTGTTTTATGAACGAGTGCTCAGTTAGGTTTCCATATGGATTCTTAATGAAGCATGTGGAAGTGCCCAATGAACAGCAATGTATTCTACCATAGTTTTGCCTGACACCATGTTTTCTGTACATCTCAACAGTAACAGCAACAAAATACCTTGAGGAAACAACATCTTTCAAAACTTGTGAAACACATTTGTATTCTGTGAAGTCCTTTGAGAAAGCTCTTCTTGAGGTGGAAGGGTTAGAAATTGAAATTATAGTGACCCTAACAGAAAGAATTCTCACTCATCTATCTCAAACAGTTTCCGAGGAGGAGTGGAAATCTGCTTATCTTTCTTTGTCATCACCCCTCTCAGGCCCATTCTGATATACAGCTAGCAAACTCAGTGTGAAAAAGAATAGATATTTTCAGCCCATGTTTTTAATCTTTCCAGCCCCTTTCCATTTTTCTTCCTGTAATAACCAGTTCCTATTGTTGCTTTGACTTGCTTTGTAACCACCTTAAATGGGCGGTGTTACTGATCTGTAGAACTGGAGTGTCCTGGGGAAAGCGTGGAATGCATTCATTGTGTAAAAGAGCTCAAGCCCAGCAACCCAGTTCTCCCAAAGCGGGATTTGGCTTTGGGGCTCACAGGACAAGGGAATGTGGAGACTGCTTCTACTCTATGAACTGAGAGTGAATTCTAACAATTCCAAAGTGAGGTTAAATTATGGAGATGTGCCACTCACTACAATTGGGATGTAGTTTTAGACCTGCAATTTTTTTTTTACATAAAAGATAAAAGAATAAAAATTTTAAAAAATATAGAAATTCTTCACATGTATCCTGATAGCAGCATGACCATTTCATTTCAAAAACACTTTGTATGTATTCCTGTTATTATTATTTATATATTTACACATTTTTTTATTCAAGTGTGTCTCCTTCATTATCTCAGTTATTTACACAACAGACAGCATAGCACAAGACCAATCACGTTGGATTGAGTAAGTGTAGTTGTCTTGCCACCCAACTTCATATCTTGTTTCCTAAGAGGCACCCCTAAATTCTGCTCCATGGCTGCTTTCAGCATCTGTAATGGTGAAAGACTTGGGTTTCCATGATGTATGAAGGAGTGTGAATAAATAGTTGTGTAACATGGGCTGTATTGTGATCCTTATTTAAAGGACTTTATAAGGGAAATTTAACTCAGGTATTTCAATAACTTAAAGTTATAAATTTTCATTAATCGAGTGGTAAGCATCTTTAAAATTTATGAGAGTTTAAGCTCTGGGCCTGTTTTGATTATCATTGCCCGTATGGTGCCTCATACTTGGTTGGTGCTTATTTGTTATTTGTTAAATCAATGAAACACTCATAAGTAATATTGGTAGGAATTTATTAATCATCTTCTCGGTTGGAGTCCTAAGCTCTATAGATTCCTAAATACCAAATCCAGTGGACACATTTTAATGCTTATTGTTTTTTGTCTGCTGCATTTCAAATGCTCCTCTATCTCCAGTGATGTCACTTTTCAGAGTCTCTTCCCATATCCACTACTGACTTCTGATACCTTCTCAGTCCTCTTCATGAGCTACTCTTTTACTCAATTCTTAAACATAAATATCTTCCAGAGTTTTCTCTCAGCATTTGCTTTTCCCACAATAAATTCTTTTCATTGAGCATCTCTGACAACTAGGATTCTTATCAGTTATCGAGTACATTTAGCACACGAGTATTTGAAAAGAGGTGTCCACGGGACAGGAGCTTATTTTTCTTTCATATGACAGAACTTGAGTTAGGCTATCCTAAGCTAGTATGGTGGTCCAAGGATAGTAGGGATGGTGCCTGTTGTCCTTCCCTTCAATGTCAATCAATGGGGGCTAAGTTCCCAGAGTTTTTGCCTGTAGATATTCAGGCATTGATAAAAATACAAGAGAGCATTAATCCTTTCACTTTTCTTAGAAGGAGTATTTAAAGAATCTCTACTCATAACATTCACTTATAAAATTCATGGCTACGCCCATCTGCAAAGAAGACTTGGAAATATAATTTGTTTTATTTTTAAAATTATAGTTCTGTCAGTAAGGAAGATAGACTCAAAGGATATTTACCTTCTGATGGACCCCAAATTGTTGCTTTCACCCTTACCTTTCCTCTATATTTAAACTTATTCATATAAATGCTTGTTGGACATATACACAGGTAAGTCAAGATGGTCTCTAAAACTCAACAGGTCTATATTCCTAAACTTCATCTCCTCTTTCTTTTTCTTTCCCTCATCATCCCACCTACATTAACTGAGTCAACAACCTTTATTTTCTACTTAGTCTGTGGCAGGTATCATGCTAGAAGCTGACTTTACAAATATGAATGAAACGTATTACTATCTCATGAAATATACAAATGGACAACATTGTGTACTGCCCAGATGCCTCTTGCAAATGGCCTTCTGTCCCTCAGCCACTGCGAGGGTTGGATACTTTCTCCCCTGGAACTTCTCCCATATGAAGAGAGCTGCCTTCCCTGTGCTTAAGCACACTTACTTGTCAGAAGCAGCTGATTGGTGTGAGGAGGTAAAATCTATGCTTCCTTGCCTTAGGATGGGGCAAATATAAAGAATTCTCCCAGCTCCAGAGCCCATTATGGATCAAATCTGAGATGTAAGAAGGGAATGCTCCACAATTTGCCTCCTCCTTGTTTAGTCTCACTTCATTCATTCACTCTCAGATAAGGTCCCTGAGAGGGAGTGAACTTCTTAAATGTAAAATGCTATGTAAGAATATGTTTGCCAGAAAACCTGATATGCAAGAAGGAACCATCAGTGATACTGAAAGCAGAAGCCAAAATAGTATTTTGGAACTGGGCGCCTGGCAATAGACACCTCCCCCCACTGCAGTGATGGTAGCCTTGGCATACCATAGGGGAAAGCCAGCTGGGATGATGGTGGATAGGAATCCATTGGTGGGGCAGTCTCCCCAAACTCAGGACAGTTTGGGAAAGTGATTTGTATGGATTAGAGGACTGTTGCTGGGAGCAAGTGATGCACTGGAGAATGATGGTGACAGACTGATGATGATAAATCAATAATTCAGAGAGAAGTGTGAAAGCCAGAGGGTCTCCTTGGCAGCATAGAGACCCTCAACTGTAACCACAGGGCAGAGAAAAATGAGGATCCATCCCATTATGTCATTACATGAGTAGCAGATTTTCAGAGAAGGTTGAATTTTCAACCTTAGCAATTCAGCTGAACAAGGTCATGATGTGAATTGGGAAGGAGTGGGATTCTGAAGTCTGATTGGCTGAATGTAAGAAAAGGCAGTGGGTAATAGAGGAATGAGAGGAGAAGTGAAAAGAATTGAGCATTTCTTCAACTAACTTTTTGGATGCCTGAAAATTAAGTTTATGTATGTGCTGATTCATCAATTAATTTATTCAACATTTAAGCACAATCCATGAACCAGGTACTGAATGGGTTCTGAGGACTTAAAATCTAATAGTCTATCTCTTCTGTAGCTTCTATCAAACAAGTGACACCAGCAAAGTAAAGATTATATGACAGTATGACTTTGATCATAAGGAAACAGTGCTCAACTGTGTTTTGGCCACGTGTGTGCTGCCTGTGTAGCTTTGGTCACATTACTTTTCTTTATGTAGAGATATGTTGGCATTTCCCTCTTCGGGTCATTCTTCAGGATAAAATGGAATAAATCAGATAAAATATTTATATAGAGTGCGCCTGCACTTTGCCAGTGCTCGGCTAATGTTTGTTATTACTGTTGTAATGGTCTTTGACATCATTATTAAGTTAACAAATGGTTTGGAAACACTGTCATCCAATTGGCTACTGATTTAGACTCTAGTTTCTGCATATTAATTAGATAACAGAAGTGCCTAAAGTCATACTTGCCTTTGATTTTAAGACTTTCAGTTTTCTATACTAAATTTTGTTCTCTATGTTTGGATGAGACTAAAAGATCTATTTTTATATAGAATCTTCATATCTGTTGACTAATTCAGCCAATGGATTGACACCCATCATTTCACTTCCTCGTGGATTTGAACTACCATTTTAATGATTACCTGCTCTCTTTCCAAGTAAAGCACCAGGTGTGGAGATACCAAGACGAAAGACAGTTCTTAACCACAAAGAACACTATCATTTTTATTCATACCACACATCTCCTACACTAAGATAGAGATTCTCGTATTGTGTTTTTAAATAGACAGGTCCATCAGGTCAGGAAGGCTAATTAACCCAACTAATGGCTTGTAGCTGGAAAATGACAGGGACAAAATTGGGACCAACTCCTCAGATAGGTGATAATGTTTATATTTTTCCCCATCTGCTATGTAGGTATTTAGATGTAAGGAATGAGCATTCTTCTTATCATTAAGCATACCTCTCCTGATAATCTATAGAATAAAAGGAGTAATAGTTTTTACATCAATAACCTGAAGTCTAAGACACAGTTCTAATCTAAACTAATGAGGCCTCATAGCCACAATGGCATTACAAGAGGCATTTGCAGGAAAACATGTGAAGCTATCGCTGGTGGATATTTGGTGATAATAACCAGGACTCTTCTTCCAGTCTCTCAAAAAGAAATACTGAATGTAAATAATGACAAGTCAGAATAGAAGAGTTTTCTTAATGGACCATGAGTAGGTGCACAGGCACTTGAGAGTAGACAACATGAGGTAGAGGAACTTAAAATAACGAAAAACTCAGAAGTAAGATGGGCCTGATGTAATTGAAGTTGCTAGTGACATCTAGAGTGCCCAAAAGGGTCTGAGCCAAGAGAGAATGATGTCACATGTGCCAGAGCAGCACCAGGCCATGTTCCTTTAGGGCCAGACAGAATCTGGAGAGGCCTTGAAAAACACTTTACTATCAAGAAAACAGCAAATAAAGACCGAAACTCATCTATGGCTTTTGGTTTATATGTAAGTTTCACATCCTGTTTTGAAGTTAAAAAAGGAAAAAAAGAACCTCTCATGGCATTCCATTATAAACACTAAAATGGCCCTTTACCCGCTGTCTTCTCTGGGACCAGAATAAGTTACCACTAATAATCTCTGCAGAAGAACTAGGCACCAACTGGTTTGCATGACTTTCTGGGAAAGATTTTGGTGCTCAAAAAATATATTAAAACTTGAAATTCAAAATTCATTGCTCTTTAGCCTTCCTCCTGAAAAGGGCTAAAAATTCTCTGTGATTTTGATAGGACATATATTTCTTCCCAATCCTATAGAGATGGCAGAAGACTGCACAGTTTGCATCAAGTCTCATACTGACCACGAAAACAACCTGTCATATTAGTTTTACTTTCCTTGTTTTATTAGGGGAAGTGGGGCCAGGAGAGAAGGGATGGATAGGATGGGAAGGCTGGGTGCAGAAATAAAGATGTATGTATCCCTTCCCTAGACAGCACAAAAGGAAATGCCCATAATTTGATAGATGGGATCAATGCAGGTAACTTAACAGAGATCCATTCTCTGAATGATTTCTTCAAAAGAGAAGCAGAATTATCTGCTGTGGCTGACTCTGCTGACTAAATTAACCAAATAATCACAAACTCTGCCTTTCTTTTTGTGTGTGTGTGTTGGGCAGATAATCATTTTAAAAATAAGTGAAAGCTGCAATGTTAATTACAGTATGGTCTGAAAAGATCTTAAAGAATAACAAACCCCAGAAATGAATGCTGGGGAAGATGTGAGCAGAGATGTTTCCATACAATACCACTGCAGAAATGTGCCCAGTTCCCCCAGGAAAAAAAAAAGTGTTTATTTAGCTAGATTTAAATAGAGATTAGGTAGTGAGCAGATGGAGCATATTTGAGACTGTTTGGCAGGCTTTCCGTTTTGACTGAGTAAATGGAGACTCTGAGGGGAGTGGTAAGGAAAGGGGGATTGGAAAGGGAAAAGCAGAGTTGTCCAGACCGAGCAGATGTTTCCAAAAAATCCTTCCTTCCCACGAGATCTTGGAACCCAGAACTGGGTTTTAAGAAACTGAAATCATGAAATATGTTTTGCCTTGCCCTATGAGCACAAGAACAAAGAAGCTGACAAAGATGGTGTCAAAGAATACCAGACCTATGAAGACCTCGGTTAAGAAGTCCCTAAGCAAAATCTAGCCACTTATGAGAATTCAGCTGACGAATGTACAAAGCTTAAATCCTTCCCTTCCTTTCAAACTGCTCAGTCATTAATCCTGGGTGGAAAAAAGAAAATTTGTATTCTGTTGTTTGTACTCTCAGACAAGCCCTCTCCGAGAGGACACTCCAGTTGTCCAATGCAGCAGCCCCATGACAAGGGAGCATCTGAAATGAGTATGAGTTTTTTCTTTGTTGTAAACAAACAAAAGTTAAGACAAGAAGGGTTTGGGATAGAGGTGAAAACATTAGTAAACCTATAGCTCAGTGATATCACTACAATAGGAAGGAAAGTGTAGAAAATTGGTATTTTTCAATGTGGCTTACTGTAAGAACTTAATGAATGAAAAAAAATTGTAAACAGGAGAAAATAAATGCATTGTAAACATTGAGTAATGCAGACTTTGGAGGCTACGTCTGCCTAGTAGCTGTTTTGTCCATGTCTTAGTCATTTGGCTGCTATGTCAAAACACTACAAACAGAATAGCTCATGAACAACACAAATGTATTTCCAACAGTTCTGGGTGCCAGAAAACCAAAGATAAAGGCCCATGCAGATTTGATGCCTGGTGGGGCCTGTTTTCTGGTTTTTAGATGGTGCCCACTCATTGTATTCTTCCATAATGGAAGGGCAAATGACTTCCTGGAGTCCTATTTTATAATGGCACCAGTTGCATTTGTGAGGATTCTGACTTCATGGCTTAATCAATAACTCTCAATATCTCTGCCTTCCAACACCATCACCTTGGTAGTTAAGGCTTTAATGTATAAATTTCAGGAGGACGAAACATGAGACCATAGCAGTCATCAAGTACAAAAGTCAAGGTTCTCAAATACTGTTCCATACTTGTCAGTGATAAAATGTTAGAAAAATAAGAACTATGTAGAGAGATGTTCATAAAGCTAGATTAAATAACTTTTGGTGCTAAAATTTCCTCCCTTTCATGAAACTGTGGTGACAGATAATAGCACCTTTTTAATGTCCTCACTTGGCAAAACAAAGTCAGTAATACCTATCATATCTTGTATCTATTTAAATTGTAATTGGATAATAAAACAAACAAAAAATCTGGAAGCCACTAGTTTACTTTTTATCTTACAAAAGAGGAAACTGAGTACTGGGAAGGCTGATTGACTTTCCCCTGTTCCCCCTGTTTCTTTGTAACAATTAATGTCTAGCTAATCTTACCTCTACTTCTCTTCCCCACACTCAGTCATCCCAACAGCTTGACAAATGCATGGAGAGCTTGTAGATGATGCTCACAACATATGTAATGCAATAAGGTTTTCAATTTCAATACCTGCTGTTTCGTAGAAGACACAGAGTATTAAACATGAGTGTTACTCCTTTCCAAAAAGTGTATACAAAGTATACTATGAGCAAACCAATTAATCTTTAGAATCTTGTATTTTGTGAGGCAAACACTAGATGTTTCAATACTGTATATCTCTTAGGAATGAAATCAACTTCCAGAATTTTGTCAGAAATAACTTTGTACTTAGATTGGATTCTGTTTTGGGACAGGCCCACTGTGCAGTATTGACATATTTTCAAATCTGTAACTTTGTGCCAGTTACTGAGTCTCAAACATGCATTACATCATGTCAAACTATGCTTACCTAGTTGCTCTACTATGTTTTTTAAGCATTACTTTTTAAATTAACAATATTTTCACAGCTCCTAAATTGACTTTATATATACAAGCCAGCTTGGTAAAATTTATCAAAAGACCAGTTGAACATAAATTGTGGAACTTTGGCTGAAGTTTTAAAATTGCTAACCAAAACCAAATGTTAGACCCGATATCTTTCAAAACCCAATACTTGTCTCTTATCTATTTTCTGCTGGCTACTGTTTCTTCATTCATGTCCCAATAGAATTCCTTTATTGACAAATATCAGTTTCTGGACTTTCTATCCCATTGTACTGGGTACCACTAGAAGGCAGGCTTACTAATTTTTTTTATTCTATCTGGAAATCTTTCTTTTTACCAGAATTTATCACTACAAGAAAATAAAGGGAGTGAAAAAAGCACCTTACATGTTGTGCTTATTATCTACTTAGGGCAGTGGCTATTATATTAGTTAATGCAGATACAGCATATTTTTATTACAGAAAGTTCTATTGGATGTTATACACCATGTGTATGAAAAATTTAAAAATTTTACTGTGTTACTTGTTGAGCATGGTGTCACATGCCTGTAATCACAGCAATTTAGAAGACCGAGGCAGGAGGATCTCAAGTTGCAGGCCAGTTTGGGAAACTTAGTGAGACCCCCCCTTAATAAACAAACAAATAAATAATACATAAATAAATAATCAAATAGATGAAAAAGACTGGGGATGTAGCTCAGTGGTTAAGAGGCCCTAGGTTTGACCCCCCTGTACCAGAAAAAAAATTATGTTATTATGTAATAATTATTAATAGATTAGTTTTAGAGCATCTCTGGATTCACAGTAAAATTAAGAGAAAGACATAGGTATTTCCTACATTGTTCTTGTCTGTCTCACACATGCATAGTCTCCTCCATTACGAACATCTTCCATTGGGATGGTACATGTGTTGCAATCAATGAGCATACACTGAGACATCATTATTACCCAGAGTCTAGGTTACATTAGCTTTCCTTCTTTGTGTTGTGCATTCCATGGATTTGGACAAATGTATTATGACATGTGTCTGTCATGCTGGTATCAAACAGATACTAGAAATACCCTAGAAATCTTTTATGCTCTGCTGGTTTATCCATCTTTTCCTGTTACCCCTGTGATCACTGATCTTTTTATGGTCGTCATAGTCTTGGCTTTCCCCGAGGATCATACAGTTAGAATCATACAGTATGTAGCTTTTCAGATTGACTTCTTTCTTAGTAATGTGCATTTAAATATCTTCCATGTAATTTCGGGACTTGATGGCCCATTTCTTCTTAATGCCAAATGATATTCCATTGTCAGGATGTGCTGCAGTTTATTATCTTTTCACCTACTGAAGAATATTTTGGAATTATGAATAAGACTGCTATATACATCTGTGTGCATGTCATGGTCACAAGTTTTCTGCTCTTTTGAATAAAAATACTAAGGGGCATGACTGTTGGACTTCATAGTAAGACTATATTTAGTTTTACAAGAAATCACCAAAGGGGCTGGGGATGTGGCTCAAGCGGTAGCATGCTCGCCTGGCATGCGTGCGGCCTGGGTTCGATCCTCAGCACCACATACAAACAAAGATGTTGTGTCCACCAAAAACTAAAAAATAAATATTTAAATATCTCTCTCTCTCTCTCTCTCTCTTTCTAAAAAAAAAAAAAGAAAAGAAATCACCAAAATATGTTGCAAAGTGGTTCAACTATTTGAATTGAATTTTTTTTTTTATCTCCCTACAATAACTTCTGAGGGATTCTGAGAAAAACGGGAGATTTATTCTTGGAGCAGTTATTAACTGAACTCCCAATACAAGTAAAAAGTAGCTTGATTTGGTTTGGGGTGTTTTCTTCTGAGAAAGGGAAATAGAAAATGCCTAATCAACTGTGTTTCAAATTTAAAAGAGTGAATATGGATTCTATGTCCTAAAATTTGGAATTTCATTCACATTATGGCTTATTAATGCCCCCAAATAAAACTGGTGGTGATGGGGATGTGTGAGACATACCTGTGTCATAGAAGAGGGTTAGTGGAGGGTTAAGAAGTCAGATACTCAGAGATGAAGGTTCAGCACAAGACTTTCTGAAGGAACCAGTGGAGATCCAAGTCATTCTGAGGGTGACAGGAAGGGAAGAGGGAGAAAAACTGCAGGAAAGAGGCATAACTAGGACTAGGACTATTTTTGATAGATTGTGCTTGTAAATTTCTGAGTAAATATTTGCTATTTTCCCTTCCCTTTCAAATTCAAAATGCATATCCCATGTTCTCCCTAGATTGGTTACCCTTCCTGGGTGAATATTAATTACAAGGCCTCAGTGACTAAAGCCAGAAAATTGCAATCTCCTAGAGCACTTGCTGCAAACACAATGGAATCAAGGGAAGACCTTGATCTATTTTGCAGTTAATGCCCTCAGAGATATTTTGGGAGACCAATGTAAATTTGGATGTAGGAATATCTCATACATTTCAGACACTCCTTAGAGAATGCAGGACCATAATACAATGAATAGAAAATAGTATGCCATTAATAGAATCTTATCCCTCTCTAAAATGTGTTATTTTGCCCTCTATTGTTTCAATTTTCATAATCTCTTCAGAATTCCAGTGTGGATAGTTATCCAAATGTAAATGGTTTGCAGAATACATTGAGACAAATGTACTCAACATCTAGGAAGCTGACTGAGTGTAGACAATTCTGTACAGACACACAGAATTACACAAATGCTGATCACCCTCCCTTTTGATTGTGAGTGGTTCATTCAGCCCACTGGACAATCTCTTTAGTTCCTGTGGCCTCTACTGGCAAAATACAGTGTCCCTTGGCATTTGGAAACTGCTGCATAAATTATAGGCATGTGAACAAAAAGTATGTGAAAGGAAGACAGAAAAATAAGGAATCAGAAAGAAGAGAGGAGAGGAGGAGTGGAAGGAGAGGATAAAGGTAAAGAAGGAAGGACGCAGAAAAAGAAAGAAGGAAAAGAGAAGGAGAAGGTAAAGAAGAAAAGGAGGGAAAGATAAAGGCAGGAAATGAAAAGAGCAACAGAAATAGAAAAGGAAACACAAATGGTTGGAGGGAGTGAGCTATCCTCAATAATTACTTTGAGGACCACTGAACAAAGCCATGTATGGTGATTAATTTTGTGTGTCAACTGGGCCAAGAATTCCCCAACTAGTTCATAACACATTATTTTGGGGAGTGTCTGTGAGGGTGTTTCTAGAAGGGAGCAGGATTTGAATTAGCAGATTGAGTGGAAGAGATCCACCTCCAACACATGTGGGCAGGGTAGCATCCCATCCATGGCAGACATGGATAGAACAAAAAGGCAGAGGAAGTGCAGATTAGTTCTAATTCTCTCTGTGTTGCTTTCTTTGCCTCTGTTTCTGTCTGTCATTTCATTCATCTTCTTGTTTGGAAATCAGAGGTCCCCATTTGGGGATTGTCAGACCCTGAGACTTAGACAGCAGCCCCCTTCTCAGGTCTTGGCACTTAGACTGACCTGACCAATAGCCTTCCTGGGTCTGCAGCTTGCTGATAGCAGAATCTGGGTCTTCTCAACCTCCATAATTTCATAAGCCAATGACCATAACAAATCTCCTTTCATATGTATCTCTATATATCCTACTGGTTGTTTTTCTCTAGAGAATCCTAATATACTATGCTATATGACCTCCTTCATACATTTTCATATGGTTGTTTGTCTAAGAAGCATTTATTGAGCATCTATTATTTATGTCCCTAAAAGACACAGCCCTAAAATAATCTCTTTATAAACTTGGAACTAAATTACATTAGAGTAGGCAAAAAAAAGTGGAAATAGAGCAGTTAACAGACATAGTGAAAGAACAATGAAACGTTTCAAACCTAATATTCCTCTTCACTCATTTCTAATTCTACCTTAAATACATTCTGCTTTCTCTCAAAAAATTCTGACAGTCTTTCTGAATTTTGTATCAATTACTACTTTGACAGGCTGTAATAAAGAAGCCAATTTGGCCTTCCTTTAGCTGCTTTCTACTTTATTATTAATCTTTCTTTCTTGTTACACATAATATATTTCAATTTAAAGGGAACCAGCAAGATACAGCAAATGCAACATTGTCCAATTTGACTCCAGCCTGAAGCTGAAAATTATCATTTATTTCCATTTTTTACTTTTATTTGGCAATGATAAGGTGGCCACCCATTTCTGATTATAAATTGGGAGGAAAAAAAATTTTTTTTTAATTTAAATAAACCCAGACACAGAAAGCCCATGTGTAAGGAGGTAAAACACAGCACAAAACAAAATGTAAACAAAATATAAACAAAAACTGCTTTAACCAAGTCTACCTAATCTTAACACATCTAGAACAGGGGGCCACAGAAATGCCCCTGCCACTCAAGAAGCTTTTGCACACCAGCTTATTAGGCAGACACTTTCTGCCACAGGCTGACATATTTTTGCACTTGCAGGAGTGGGCCCCACTGCATGATTTTCTTGGCAGCTATCTTTGGACAATTCCTTCTGTTCTGCCAGAGCTTGGCAGCCTTGCCTTTGGAATTGAAGGACAAATTCCACTCTTCCTGCTCTGCAGCAAGGAGGCAGCTCCATTACCATAAGATTACACCACTTAGTAGACTTCATGGGCTTTGGAGCCCTAGTCACACTTCTCTCTGTTGTTACTTCTTTAGATGTTGTGGCTCTTCTAGGGATCCATTGGGGGTGGCTTCCACCCAGGGCGCCAGATTCTACTGTGCTTGTTTAGGCTTCTGCATTTGGCAGACCTGAGTAGACTCTCCAAGGTGCTTCTTCGTCAATCCAGTGTTTGACCTTGGGATGATTTATGGAAGAAAAGAAACGTGCTGAAGAAACCTGATGAAGGAGCGTTATTGCTGTCCACAGTGTGCTGTCCCACTGAGGGCTGTCTTTTCCTCTTGATGATTCACAGCTACCAATGCCCATCACTGTTCTATGCACCAGGCACATGAAGCCAAATGTCTCAGATTTTTCTCTACATATATATCTTTTCTTAGAATCTTTTTTTCATCAATAACAACCTCAGGCTAATAGGCAGATCCTAAATATCAAAATCAGGTGAACATGTAAGAGCCTGGAGGAGAATGATAATGTTAAATTAAAATGTCTTCAAGAAGAGGCTCTCTGAGCTAAAGTTTTGAAATAATAAAATCAAGATTGTAAGAAAAGAGAAATTGATGTCCTCATGCTACTATAAAAAAAATGGAATTCAGGAAAAGAACTGATAAGTATTAGAAGAGAAAGGCTAATGCTAAAATAGATAAAACTCTGAATTGATACAAAGATTAAATCAATTATTGCATTGAGCCTCAAGAAATAATTCACTCCCCACCCCCATGGACACTTTACCTCCAAGATCTTCTGAGTTTGAAATAGTTATAAAACAGTCAATTGCCCTTGTGAATAATGACACATGGATCTTCCTCTGTACTCAGTTACTTTTTATAAATAAGTCATTTACATTTTCTTCCAGGAGTTACATAGTTTCCTGTCTAATTCCCAGGTCTTTGATTTGTTTGGAGTTGATTTTTGTGTAGGGTGATAAATAAGGGTGGATTCCCATCCTTCTACATATGGATAACCAGTTTTCCCAGTCCCGTTTGTTAAAATGTATTCTTTCTTTTTATGTGCGTTTTGGACATATTTGTCAAGGATCAGATGACTGCAATGGTGTCTCTGTGTCTTCTATTCTGTACCATTGGTGTATGTATTATTATTTTTCTTTAATGTCGGTACCATCAATAGGCAGTAACTTTCTTAATAGGATTTCTAAAACTCAGAAAATAATGCCAAGAGTTAATAAATGGAATGGCACCAAATTTAAAAGCTCCTGCATAAAAAAGCAATTAAGAATGTGAAAAAAAAAGAACCTACAGAATGGGAGAAAATCTTTGCTAGTTATTCTTCTGACAGAGGATTAATATCCAGAATATGTAAATATTTCAAAAAAACTTAACATCAAAACCCAACAAAAACCTAAGTAGCATAATTAATAAATGGGCAAATGAACTAAACAGACACTTCTCAAAAGAAAAAATACAAATGGTCAACAAAAATACAAAACAATGTTCAACATCATTAGGAATTAGGGAAATGGAAATCAAAAGTACCCTGAGATTTTATCTCACTCCAGTCAGAATGGTAGCCATCAAGAATATAAACAACAGTAAGTGCTAGAGAGGATGTGGAGAAAAAGGAACCCTTTTACACTGTTGGTGGTATTGTAAATTAGTACAACCACTATGGAAATTAGTGCAGACTTTCCTCAAAAGATTAGAAATGGAACTACCATATGACCCAACTATACCAGTATTTATCCTAAAGAATTAAAGTCATCATATTATAGTGACACATGCATACCCATGTTTAAAACTGCGCAATTCACAGTAGTCAAATTATGGAATGAGTCTACGTGTCATCAAAGATGAATGGATAAAGGAAATGTGGTATGTGTGTATATATACACACAATAGAGTATGTAATTCGCCTGAAAGTGGATGGAATTTGAGATCATCGTGTCAAGCAAAATAAGCCAAACTCAAGATAAAGGGTCATATGTTTTCTCACATATGTAGAAGTGCCGCAATCTGGCTGGGCACAAAATCACGAGCCACTCAAGCAGGAACAAACTTTATTTTTGAAACTGCCGCCAATGCCCCATATCCTCCTGGGAAGATTGCCCCTTATCCTCCTGGACCCCAACAGGAAGTCCCTCATCCGGAATTCCCTCCTACCGCACTTCCCCAACCAATGGGAACTCTCCAGGAGTCCATAGCAGGCCGAGGTGAACAGCAGGTGTCCAATATCCATATGAATGCAGATCTTAACATAATCATATCATCTCAATGGCTTGCTGGCGTTACCTTTCAACCAAAAATGCCATGCATGCATCATATTACTTGGCTGTGGCTCTTAACATAGAAGCTAGAGAAGAAAAAGGAAAAGAAAGGTTGAGGGAGAGTCTCATGAAAATTGAAGAAAAATCAGTTGAGTAGAGGACAGTAATCAGGGGGAGGGAGGATGGAAGACAAAGGGGAAATACCAGGAATGATATTGGCCAAATTACATATCTATAATGTGTACATGTACAAATATGTAACAATAAATCCCACGATTATGTACAACTATAATGAACTAATAAAAAATGGAAAAAATTGAAATAAATAGTTTAGAATCATGGCTTCTATTTCCTTATGCCTTTTCTCCCTTTAAACCTTTCCTTTCTACTGAGACAAAAATCACCTAAAGATAGCAATGGTGTCAAAAAGGACTTTTCATTTCCTTCTTTCACTTATTTTCTATGTACTTCTGCACATGGGTAGTGCTGCTAAGCCTGGGCCTTAGACAGCTCTCCACTGCACAACTCCAGTACTTATAAGGCCCATGATGGTAGGCAAATTCTCAAAACTTCCCCATCCTTCTTAACTTCCTACAGTAATTGGAAAAATTAAGCAATAACATGCATGTGAAGATGTGCACCTGCATACTTATGCCCACCACCACACCAGGCTCAAGGCAGGCAAGCCAGACCTTCCCTTTTGCATGGCCTCCAATGTCCTCTTATAATAGCCTCGCATATTCTACCATAATATCATAGAATCTGAGTTTTCCTGTTTCTCTGAAAATTGTTCCCAGTCTTTTTTCTTCACTGTCTTTCCTCTTTTTACCTTTAGATGTATGTGGGCTTCAAGGCAGCTTCCTGGAGCCTACTCCCCCATGCCCACAACTGCTGGTGGCTCCTCACATGGGTGGGTCCCACCTGGTATAACCTCAGCTCTAGCATCTCTCCCAAGCTCTCAACCACATTTCCACCTGCCTGATTGGCATCTTTTTGCGACTGTCCAAACCTGATCTCCACACACCTTCATTGATGAGTTAAATGATCACATGAATAAAACAACAAAATGTGCATGAATCTGCTGTTGGAGACTACATTGCATTATCTTGCCATCTTTGCCACTTAACGAGGGAGACAGTAAACCAAGCAAAAAGAAGGCTGTTTTAACTCTAACACTCAAAAAGAGTTTTGAAGGTTTGAAATCATTATTTTTCCCTCAGCACTTCAATTTCCTCAACTCTAAAAAGGGAGTGATAATTGCAACAATGACAGAGACTTAGGAAAAGATGGGACCGTACATATGACGGTCCTCTGTGTGCTATGATATGCTATGAAAATGAAACTGGTTCTGTGCTTCTCACAAAGCCTACAACATAGTATGTACTTAAAGAATCTTTCCTGAATGTAATTAAAATATGAAGTACTACTATGGACATGGTAGAGCTCAATCCTTATAGCGTTCCTTTGAGACACTTTCCTCCTTTTATAGATAATGACGTTGAGGCTGTGAAGTATTCAGTGACTGGATAGAGGCAGCGGAGTTTAGTAGCCTGTTTTTAAACCTAGTCTTTCTTCTGGTGTATCATGCTCTGTATTATGTTGAGAGGCATGCATATTTCAGGATAAAAATTAAAAAATAAAAATTAAAAAAACATGACAGAGTTCAAGGAGTTATTTTACTTTCCTTTTTTCTCATTTACTTAGACTGTTCCAGCCTGATACTTGGTGTACAACAGCCCAAACATAGAATCTGTCAAACATTTCAATGCTTCTTCAC
Organism: Marmota marmota marmota; assembly: GCF_001458135.2. Taxonomy (NCBI): domain Eukaryota; kingdom Metazoa; phylum Chordata; class Mammalia; order Rodentia; family Sciuridae; genus Marmota; species Marmota marmota. Next base: position 38,966,644 of record NW_026000037.1, on the reverse strand, counting down.
TACTCTGTAGTGAATGGATAAAACATTTGGTGAAGTACAGACATAGGCTATTTTTGTTTAGTGTAGTATAGGCTACAGTAGTTTACTACTTTATTAATTTTAGTTTTGCAGTACTGGGGATTGAATCCAGGGCTTCACACATATTTGGCAAGTCCTTTATCACTGAGCTACATCATCAACTTTTTTTTATTTTTATGTTGAGATAGGGCTTCACTAAGTTGCTGAGGCTAGCCTTGAATTTGCCATCCTCTTACCTCAGTGTCCTGAGTATCTGGGATAACAGGTATGCACTACCATAGCCATCTCATAGGCTATTTTAAAAATAAACCAAACTATTTTGAGATGTTCACAAAGAAAGCTTTGAAGAGACCATGGAATTCACTAACAGCGCATTATATACAGTTTTCCTTTTGGAAAAAATATTTCATGTAACGAAAATAAAATGAAAACAGGTTTATGTGTATTTTTTACTCTCATGATACAAAACACATGCAATTATTCTGTTTCTTCCCATATATTCCTATCTAGACCATATTAACTGCAAGAGAGAAAAACCATCAAAGAGGGAATTTGAAATTATCTAATAAATTGTGAAGAATTCAAAATCAAATCCGGTATTAAATATGTATAAACAAAAAATACATTTAATAACGAGCTTTTTATTCTTCACAAGAATAAATAAAACAAGGATATATTCACATGTACTTACTTAAATGAACTTAAATGAACAAACACACATGTTGTCAAGATATTGTATGAAAACATTCTACTTGTGTAAACTTGCAAGGAATACACAGATGGACCCATTAAACCACAAAGTATTAAGAGAGATTATAAATAGTAGGAATTTGCTTGATTTTTAACAACATTTCCTATTATAATTATTTGTAATAAATTTTTTCTAGATATTTTTCAGGAAATATTTATAATTTTTAACACCAAGTGAATGTACTTTTAGTGTGCACATACAGGAACAAAACTGAATCATCCTCTTACACATGGTAAGATATAATTTGGCATATATAAAGGTGAAACAGACAGAAAATGGACAGTACCTTGTCCAACACAAGCCACTAAGGAGGTCACAGAAGAAAAAAATGCATGCATTATAGTTAAAAGACAGAAAAGAGGGACAAAAAATGGAGAAAACTAATAAATTAATACATCTGTGGTTTCAGCGAGATTTTTGTGCAGGTGACATTTGTGAGTGTCCTGTGTAAATGCCAGGCTTGTAAGGTGGGCTGTCAGGCATCACTTTTATAAGTGGAGAGCATCTCCTGATTATTAGCTCTTTGCTGCTAGAGCTGCCTGTGCTTCTTGTGCAAATGCAGACACAGGCCCAGTTTAAGGCTCCTGGGTTCTGAACTCTTAGGGGCTTTTAATTTCTGCAATCTTAACCAAAGCAGAGCAACAGTAAGTACATTGGCAAAAGTGAAGGCATGGTTGAAAAGCATGTGCATGTGCCAACATTTATAAAGATTTTTTTAAAAAGACATTTGTGGAGAGCAAAATACCATTTTTTAGCCTGTTTTGTTGGGCCTTAATTAAAGAGGCCTTTCCCCCCTTTCCTGCCACTTGGGCTGTGGGATTGCAGCCTCTCCTGGCTTGGAGAAGTATTTCATTGGTCCACAGGCTAATTAGGAAGGACTCACACTGTTCCCCAGCCTCCTGAAAGGCCAGAACAAAGGCTGCTGCTGGTAGATTGCGGTTCTGCCTCAATTGCAGAGGCTCAGGGGTAAAAGAGAAAGAAAAGCTTTTGAATGGAAAAGCCTTTTGATGCTGTGAAAGAAATTAAGAACTAAAACAGAGGCCTAGGCGCTGCTGCACACAACCCTCCACACAGACTCATTGTGTTTAGGAACAAGGTCAACAAAGCCCTGTCTGATACTGAACACCTCACATTAAAGAGGCATCTATTTAGTTGCTGGTCCCAGGCTCTCCTGCCATGAAGTACTTTCCCAATCAGACCGGCTGGTGCCGCGATAAACACAGATAAATATAAGCAGCATCATGCTTTGATCTGTACAATTAATGCATGATTTCCTAGTTGATTGTTTGCAAATATAGTGCAAACAATTCTGTTTTCTTTTTTTTTCTTTTTTGCCAAACAAAAATAAAGAAATCTGGGGAGATGATGAAAAATCATTATATTAGCATCTCATTGTGCCACCAAAATAGTACCTAATCCCTCTACATATTTTAAAATAACTGTAGGTTAATCAAGTAGCATGAAAATGCACATATTTTTTCTCTTGGAAAATATGTCTTTAGTGCCAATGACTTTTCTAATAGCCTGAGTCAGTCACAAGTAACTGAAACTAAACACGCCCAGTGGTTCTCGAACTTGAGTTCCTTTTTTTGAGGAACAGTCTTTCACATGGAAGCCCCTTTTCTAATTCTGTGACTTTGAAGATTGTCTTTTTTCAGAACTCTACTTCCAAATAATAATAATCATCCTTTGTGCAGCCCTGTATGCCATCTACTGTACTAAGTGCTCTACATGCATTATTTCATTTACCTCTCAAAAAATCCATGACATAAACATTTATTGTCTATAGTTTATCCATGGGAAAACTGAGGCGCTCAACGACTAATAAGAAGCAGAGTCAGAATTTGAAACCATGGCTTTCTGATTTTCAATGCTGAGCTATTATGGAGGAATTTAAATGTTAACGTGTAAATATTCATGTAGAATTACAGAATTTGAAGATACTTGAGAAATCAGACAGCACACACTCCTTAATTTGCAGATAAGAGATTCAGATCCCAGGGAAGTTCAGGGGTTGTTTATTTTCACTCAGCTGATTTGGTGAATTAGAGTTTCCAATTTCCAGAGATTTTAGTAGGAAGATTCTCAGACTGTGGCAGGATGAAAATCATAGCATGTGTCACTTTGGTAAGTGGAGACCAGGTTATGCGCAGATTGCTGACCCACCTCCAGAGTATCTGATTCTGCACTACAGCCTGAGCATTTGTTTGCCTGCAGTTTCCTAGATAAGCTGATGCTGATGGCCTTGGAACCACACTTCCAGAAACACTATCTTAGAATATGACTCTACTTCTTATGTAACTGTGAAGTTAAAAACAGACAGACAGACAAAGAAAAAGCCAAAAAACAATAGTCATAAAGAGGATGAGTAGAAAAAAACTAGAAAAAGAATAGCAGTGATTTTTTTCCCCAATTTAATTTAATTAGCCTCAGTGCTGACTCCTTGAATTTTGTATGGCTCTTATTCATCTGATGCTCAAAGCCACATTTTTTTGTGAAGTCTAAACAAGGCAGTCATGTATACAGTGCTTCTAGTGCAAATGCTTCCTGGAGATTATTTCTGAGATCTTTATGTACATTTTCTTTTTTGAAAGATAACTGTAAAAGTTAAATTCTCAGCACGCACTGAGTTCCTTTTGCAGCTCCTTGCAAGCCATTTCTAATTCAGAGATTTGGATAATATAGCTGTGCAATTTATCTCCCAAAGGGTGTGTACAACCTCAGTACTATGCAGATGACTCAGCAGTGAACTGTAATTTACCAAAATGATTATGTTCTGGTAAATGCATATCTTTTCTCAGGAAAATTGAAATAAATCTATCAGCCAAAGTCCACTTTTCTTATCCTCTTCTCTAAAATAATGTTCACCTATCCAAATCATAATTTATGGTTTCTCAAGTTATAAAATATTCCTTATTCAAACCTGTTCATTATTTGACAGGGAAATAAATGGCCCTAGAGGAAGACATGGATTGCTCCTGCTATGTCCTAATGGCCAAATGACCGGGCACCATTTCCATCTATTTGCAGATCACTAGCCTACTTGTGAAAGTCACTTGAGATTGTCATCAGGCTGAACAGGTGGCCTCATTGACATTAGTGCCAGTTTGTAACTTTTAGCATCTGTTATTTTTTAGTATCTACTTGGTGCAAGAGTTAGATAGGTGATGGGAGGAAATAGATTCCTTTAAAATGGGTAGACCCAAACGCTGTTCCAAGGAATTCTGGAAAAACCTCTGAATGGACAAAAATAATTTTGAACCATGGCAAATCAACTCTATGCCTTCTTAAATATAATACTTCCCAGATGGTCTTCCTGACTGACTTCTTTCCCTGTGAGCAGAAGGCATTTCCAGGCAATGATACTATTCTAGGGCATGTTTGGAAACATTCCAGGGGATTTGAGGGGGAAGGGCTCTGCAGGTCAGCTCCCACGGTTACTATGCTACTTACACTGAAGCAGTAACAGGATCAGAGCAGGAAGTACTATAGCCATAACAATTAGAACATAGCAAACGGACTGGCAATGGAAGAGATAACCTGCAATTTAAAATTTTGCACTTGCAGATGGAGAGTTGGAGTGTTATTGGTTTCATAGTTCTTTTGCAAGGAGGGCAACCAGTAGGATGAAGTCGAATTAGAAACAATGTTGTAGAGCAAAGACAAAAGTGAAGGACCCCCAGCCAGGATGAAGGAGATAATGCCCTAGAGAGAAAAGTTGACCCTGACTGTCCATCAGAGATTTTGATCTCGAAAGGTAGTTTATAAACGTATTTTAAAAGATGATTCTAAAATTTCAACCAGGGTTGTCTTAGAAAAAAGCTACTAATAAAGCTGCAAGTAATTTATACTTTTATGGGTTTTAGTCAATTCTTATAAAATCTACAGAGTGTATTTCAAAATCCCACAATTTATCCCAATTAATCTTTTAATTACCTTCATGTAATCTGAAAATGAGCACCTCATTCATGTGTCATTCAGAGGAGATGAAGGAGTCAGGGAAACTCAGCTAACATTTGTATTAACTATTGATACTTGCTTTAGGCAATTTAGATGAATATCATTTATATTTATAAACTTAATGATCATACCATTCATTAAGACTGTTTCAACATTTAAATAATCACAATAGGTTCTAGCAAAGCTGTGAAAAATGTCAATCAATTATTGGGTTTTCTATTTCCTATATCAATATCTTTTTCTCTTTCTTTTTTCAGCCTGCTATATGCTGTTATTTGGCTGCTAATGTTTTATAGAGCAGAGGCTCACTCTGTTCTGCACACCCTAATTCTTGGGAGTGTTAATTGGAGCTCCAAGAACAAAGAGCCTCGTGATCAAGAAAGCTTGGGAAATGTGGAATACCAAATTCTCTCTTTGGAAAGTCACAATACCATTAGCATGTTAAAGGCTCTGAAAGCTCCTGCAGTAAGAAAGAAACCTCTCTAACTTTGTTTAACAGTTAAACAAACCTATTTGAATCCAGCAATTTATTAACATACTCCCGAAATAAAATGTCCTTAATTCGAAGCTGGGAGGTATAAGTATTAGCAAAACTTCAAGTTATGACCACTTTTGGTCTACTTAACATTTTAGTACAGTACTTTGTAAAACATTTCAGATGCAAAAGACAGATGCTGTGATAAATGCTGAATTCTTCAAATGTCTGTTTATGAAGATGAACTTTCAAAAAATACAGGGAAATATAGGATGCCATGAGGAGGAAGCCATTGATAGAAACTGATTTCCAGGCAATGTGATCCACTGGTATGTTCCCAAAATCAGGCAGCAAACAAAATAGAACACACACACACTGCACAAAAGATTAAAAAAATTACCATTCACTTATTCTATTATCTTGGGTAATTTTTTACAGTGTTTTAGAATGGTGTGAGTTTTAGAGACAAACAGAGCTTGAGTTCAGATCTTTGTTAGTTAGCTGAACTCAGGCAAAATACTCAACTTATGATTGAACTTGTGTTTTGTTAACTGTAAAATGAGACCGGTCGTATTCACCTAAGAATTTGCTGCAGGGATTCAATGGGGTACATGAACAAAGTATCTAGCATATAACATATACTCTACAATTTAAAATCTCACCATAGTCTGTTGCATCTCCCTCCACATTTTTGGAATTAGTTGAGGTCCTGAGAATAATAGAAAGCATTTTTTCTCAGGTGCTAATGATAAACTGTTGTGGCACTGAATAAATTGTAATAAAATCGGTGTTCTTGTCTGTCACCCCATTGTGAGCTCTTCAGAAGCAGGGCCTGTGTTTAACTTACCAGGCCAGGATCTTCAACATATCAGGAGCTCAGTCTATTTATTAAAGAAATTAATAAATCTTCAAAAGCAACTCTTCCTTATCTTCCACAATCTTCCTATCTACTAAAAGATGGCCAGTGAAAACAACTTTGACTTGAAGGTAACTCTCGCAGCAGTGATGTTCTACTCTGAAATAACATGCACATCAAAATATCAGTTTAATACACATAAATTAGTGGTTCATTGCACTGCAATATTAGTTAATTTTGAAATTGCATTATAGATTTCTAAATTAAAGAGACTGCCTGCCTGTCACTCATCACATACAATGAATGCCAACATCAGGCATCACCTTTTTTCCGGCTTTGCCAGACTGAAGGTCATTATCAATTGCTGTTTAATCAGCCAAGTCATGCATATAGACAAAGGTTAACTGCACATGGACCAATCTGACTTCCTTTGTCATCGCAAGACAATTTGCGGCTTAATAAAGCTGCTCTGATTGCACTTAACAACACCTGCTTTAAAATCCAGCCTCATTAATAGCACACTAATGAGTTAGGGATCTTCTGGCAAGGGCACGATCAAAGACAAATGATTTGCTTTCTGATTAAATGACCTATATAACATGAAACCAAATCTCTCAGTTTTCTTTAGAGAAAGTCTTTTTAGAAAAAGTTATAAAAGCTGTTGGTATCTTCAGATATGGTTAAAATAAAAAGGAGAGGAAATAACTGTGGTTTTTGCTCTTCTAAATTGTGATATGGAACCACAGTGAATATAAAGGAAATGCAACCAACCTTTGAACTCACACCCCAAAGCACAAAATAACCATGGAGCAAGGAAGCAAAACGATATAAAACTCATTAAATGAAATTGTATGAAACAATTTAACGAAAAGAAAATTTGGGGAATGCTTGTTGAGTAAGTATATTAATATGAAGATACTTTTTAAAGAAGAAGTTGTGTTTGCAGAATAATAAAAGTGATTTTACTATTTTTTTCCCCTAGAATTTGGGTTTGAGAATTTATTGCATTGGGCAAATCATACGTTGCTCTGATTCAATTACCACCACTGGTTGAACTCTGAACACTGGAAATCTTTCACTTGTCTTTTTATAGTTCCTAAATTATTCTATCTGTACCAGGCATGTCGATCTTTATTGCTTCCTTACCTATGACCTTTGGTAAGGAAAATAGTTCTTCTATGACCTCTGCCACAAGACAAGTGGGAACTAGATCTTGGTAAGAGAACCCAACCTAGGATAGTCAATCCAGAGAATGGCCAGTCACTAAAGTTTGAGGTTATAAACTGGGTCAATCTGAAGTCATCTCAGAAATGGAATGGAATTGGAACTGCAGAGAACAAGGAGTTCAGGAGAGAGAAATTAAAATGAACACACACCTTCATGAGAATCCACAGGAGGTTGGTTAAGTCACATTTATGATGGAGCATGAGAACAAAGTTAGTTCTTTTTTGATTGTTTTTAATCTTTTATTTAGACATTCTTTTAGGCTTACAGAAAAAAATTCAAGAGTAGTAGATACACTTTTGACTCAAGTGTCCCAAGCATAACATTTTACTGCATTTATTTTTTCTTTCTCTGTGTTTGTGTGTATGTGTTCATTGTGTACATGGTATGTGTGTGTATGCATGTGTGTGTGTATACACACACACACACACACACACATATATGCATACATACACACACACATATACTTCTTTATGTTTATATGTTGCTCTTTTTCCTGAACTTAAGAGCAAATTGATTTGTGATATTCCTTTACCCTTAAACACTTTAGGGTCTATTTCCTGTAAGCAAATAATTATTTTACAGAACCACAGTATAATTCCCCAAATCGAGAAATTAACCTCGGTGGGCTAAGGTTGTAGTTCAGTGGCAGAGCGCTTGCCTAGCATGTGTGAGGCACTAGGTTCTATCCTTAGCACCACATAAAAATAAATAAAGGCATCTACAATTACAAAGAAGAAGAAGAAGAAGGAGGAGGAGGAGGAGGAGGAGGAGGAGGAGGAGAAATTAACCTTGTTGCCTTCATATTATCTAATCTATAGACCTTATCTCAGTTTTAATCAGTAGTCTTAACATAGCAAAAGAGAATTGAAAATCATGTGTTGCCTCCCATTGTAGCATCTCTTTAGTCTTTCTTAATATGGAGCTGTTTTATAGTATTTCTTTGCACTTAATTGACATTTTTTAAGAAAACAGGCCAGTTGTTTGCTAGAATATCCCTTGGTTGGGATATAGCTGATGGTGCCCCATGATTAGATTCAGGCTATAAACAGTGCTCTAGGCATAGAACTAACTTCCCTGTCCTTTTGTTTGTGACCCAGCCCAGTACAAATATTGCTGTCAGATTTTCATTCAAGTCTTAGGGTGGCTCTTTTGAATTTCCTTGAGCAAGTAGCAAACATTTGAATAATATGTTCTCCCTTAAACCCCACTAGGCTTAAACAAACAACAAACATCCCTACCATAGTCATTCATTCCAGGGGAAAGATAGCACTAGTTAAAAGGATAGAGTTTGAATCTTGGACTTATCTGGGTTGAAATCCTTGCTCTAGTACTTGTTCTCTATAAGAACATAGGGAAATTATTCTCTCTGTGGCTTAATTTCTTCATCTATAAAATGGGACCAATTATAGTACAAAATCTCTAGTATTGCTGTGAGTATCAAATAACCTAACACATGGAAAATGGTGAATTAAAAAAATAAAATAAAAATTTCCCATAATTAGGTCTATCACTTAATTATGAAAGTACTTAGAAGATATTTCTACTCCAGGCAAATATAAGGCACTAAACATTCAGGAGAAATATTTGGCAGTATATCATACATAATATATCTGTATGATAAAAATTATATAATCACATGCTGCTGTACATTTCTTCCCAGCCCTATGTTCCATGAAGTTACATTAGGAGCTTGAAATTGGTCATGTTGGGAATATGTTAATCCTGGGAATTGATAACACTACAAATCTCAGTTGTTTCTCTGTCCACCCCCATCCCCACCCTCTGTCTTCTTTTCCAAGATTTGATTGCTAAACACTTACCTGCACAGCACTGTCCACTAAAATGATAGGAGCACAGGATTCAAAACATCTAATAAGTTGTGGGGCCAAAATTTTTTTCTGGAGGTAAAATTTTGGTAGCCAAGATCTAAAATCTGGTAGCTAAGATCTGTTTTATGACCTCACCTCAGTGGAAATGAGACAAAGTCTGTGAACCCACTAGGGAGACAGAATGAGGAATTTTCTTTTCACACTAGACCCTGAGAGAGAATACTCTCAATGACTTTAATTTAGAATTCTATCATTAGTGAAATTATCCTTCAGTAATGGAAAGCAAAGGAAGATTTTTTCGGACAACAAAAAAAACTTGGTCTTCATCAGCAAACAGGCATGCACAGAAGGAAACAGCAGGGTGTTCTTTAGATGAAAGAAAATTGAGAAAAAAAAAGTCTCAAAAGTGGCCTATCTTCAGCTTTGAGAGGAGAGAAAGAGAAAAGAATGAATGACTTGAGATGTTCTAACCAAAAACCCACCCTTATCTCAGATATGAAATGCCCTACCTGTCCTAAAAATCTCTAAATTTAACTGCTAGCTTTCAGTGGTTCATAGGAGACTTAGTAAATGCAAGTGATATTTCTGTCTACTGAAATTCAATTCTGTTTTATGCCTCAAAGAAATCCCATACATAGTACTCTATGGAATGTGAACTCACCATCAAAATTACTAAATGCAAACCAGTAAACTCAAAGAAAAGAGAGACATAAACAGGCATTTGATAATAACTTTGAAAATACACATATGAAAAGATGTTGACCATCATCAACGGGGGAAGTATCCAGCATTACACACACTACATTATACACACTACACACCCATCAAAGTGACTCAAATTAATAAAACTGATGATACATGTGTTTGTAATAATTGGGACTAATTGGAAATCTTATAGTGTTAGTGAAGTAGAACTGAAAAAATAACAATGGCATTGACTTCTAAAGTTGAAGATACTCATCACAGGTTGATTTCTCTTGGAAACAGACATTGAAATAGAGTCAGGGATGCAAAAAATTTATTGGAGAAGAATTCTTGTAAAAAGAAGAAAAAGAAGAAATCAAAATATGTATATATAGAGATAATATAAGTATATATGGAGATATAGACAGAAAGATAGTGTAAATGTATCTTTCCTTATAGTATTTCTTTGTCAATGCACACACCTTAGAATACAATCGTTTGTCATCTTCCTATAAATGCTATTGTTTTCATGAATATTTATTTTCTGAACTTTCCAACACATTCTTACTATTGATTTATTTATTCAATAGTTAGTTTCTAACATCAGAATCCTTTCCACTGCTGTTGCTTCTCTCCTGCATATCCAAACTGCAATCTGAGATAAGATTTTTTTTTCTATCTGAAGAACACCATTTGTTTCTGGCATGTCTCTAACTGTTAAAGACTTTAATGTTTTGTCTGAAAAAAATTCTTCCTTTACCTTCAATTTCTAAAGGATAGTTTCACTGATGATAGAATTCTAACTTGGCAGTTATTTGTTTTCATTATTTTGAAGACACCATTCCATTGTCATTGGGCTTTCATCATTTTTGTTGAAAAGTCAAACCATTATTCAGGTACTGCTCCTTTGTTATTTCAGAAGTCCCTTTTTACTTCCTCATTCCTACCATACCTGTTTAAATAAATGTCTATATTCAGTTCTCCATGATAAAAATTCCTAGATTGACTTCTGTATTCTTGAGATTGATATTATTTTAAAGTGCATACTTGGTATTTACAATTTTTGAATCTACTACTGTTAGTTGATTTTATTATTTTATTGAAAAACTGCTGTTTCTTATATTCTTGGTTATTTTTTTAGTACTATATGTCACATATAACAATAGCTGTATTTATACTCATAGTTATATACTGGTTTTCTATGTATATATTATGTGTCATTGTTATACATATTCTCTTTGAATTACCTAACAACTTTTCAGTGAGATATAAACTATTATTTGTTTTTTTTTATGTGTATGTGTGTGTGTGTGTGTATTTTCTTTTAGTTGTCATTGGACCTTTATTTTATTTATTTATATGTAATGCTGAGAATCAAACCCAGTGCTTCACACATACTAAGCAAGTGCTCTACCACTGAGCCACAAACCCAGCCCCTATATTTTTTATATGTAAGGAAGGAAAGGCTTCAAAAAGTCAACTCTCTGGCTCAGATTACATTGTTGCTAAGCAGAAGATTCAGGGTTCAAGTGCTAATTTATGTGACTCCAATTACAGAACTCATAATTGCTAGACTAACTGCCTAACCATAAGAGTGCAAATCGATTTTATGCAGATGATAAAAACCTAGATACCTGCTTCCTTGGAAACATGCACTACTTTGTGTGCATATGTGTATGTATGCATACATGCGTAGATGTATGGGCATAAAAGTCAATATCCCTTTTAAGGAATTAAATTGATGCTTGGATAAAGTAAGTTAGCTGGGTGCAGTGGTGCTTGCCTGCAATCCCAGTAACTTGGGAGTCTGAGGCAGGAGGCAATCTAGTTTCTCGCTCATATCCCATGTAGGTGAGGGAATGGGAACCTGTTGGAGGGATGAACTGGCTGTGGGGGAAAAGCTATGAAAGTAATATATCAAAAATAAAGACAAAAGGCAAAAATATTTTTAAAACAGGGGCGCGACCACTTGAGCCAACCAGAAGGTTCTCACAAAGAAGAAGCCTAAAACTTGCTTTGTTTATGGCAGTACAGATCATAGGAGTTTAGTAGGAAGTCTTGTTTAGGTGCTTGCTTCTTTGTGTGGCAGGGGTCCTGCAGTTAACAGGTTATTTGACTCTTGTTGGGTCACTCCCATCTCCTGGGCTGTGTTTGAACTTGAACTGTGAGCTAGATCAGGGGGTCAGCAGTGAATTGGGCATTCTTAAAGCAGGGAGGTTCTTCTTGGGAGTTCCCCAAACAGCAACTTCTTTGCCTAATGGCTTAAATATCACTCAGTTCACACACATCTCATAGATGGCTCCAGGCACTAGGTAACTTAATGAAACCCTGCATCAAAAAATAAAAGGGGTAGGAGATATGGCTCAATGGTGAAGTGTCCCTGTTTCAGTCTCCAGTACTGAAAAGAAAAAAGAAAGAGAGAAAGAGAGAGAGAGAGAAGGAAGGAAGGAAGGAAGGAAGGAAGGAAGGAAGGAAGGAAGGAAGGAAAAAAGGAAGGAAAGAGGGAGCCAATAAGGTAAATTAATATTTCTGTGTTAGATGAATAGAATAGAATAGAATAGAATGGAATGGAATGGAATGGAATGGAATGGAATAGAATAGAACAGAACAGAACAGAACAGAATAGAATAGAATAGAATAGAACAGAATAGAATTCTCTGTTAGAGCATAGAATGCTCATTTGGTCCACTGGTGAAAGGTTTTTAAAATTACATTCTCCACCCCCCCCCCCCTTAAAAT
>NW_026000037.1:38926825-38954080 GCF_001458135.2 Marmota marmota marmota | reverse complement strand
CCCCCCCCCCCCCCCCTTAAAATATATTCTTGGAATTGAGTTCTTTGGCTCGATACACTGGCTACAGAATACCAGGCACTTTGAAATCCAATTATCTAAGAACTGTGCTTTTCTGTTTGATCCAAAAACTTTCCTGTGCCTATCTCTATTATATACCTACCTGAAATCGGACAGACTGTTAAAAATATAGAAAAGGAGTATAAAAATGTAAAATGGGATAGACCTGACTCACAATTCACAAAAAGGAAGTTTTTATTGGAAAATATTCCTTTAAAAAAAGCAAAAAAATCAATATTTTCCAATGTTATCAAAGGGGAAAACAAGTAGGGGAAAACTCTAGCTTAGAATCACACAACTCTAAGCAAGCCAAGTTTATTTACATTATCTCTTTGCCATTGTTCAGAAAGACCTTCCCATTGAGTAATCAGAGAAGGGCACCAGGGGTGGGCCCTAATGCAGTTACCCAATAGACAGGTTTGAGAAGAGAGGAAATTAAGAAGCTGTATTTTATCTGAGATGCTTTTCCTCTTTTCCTGGGATAGCTACCTATCATGGAGACACCAAGACTTTCATTTCTTCAGGGATCTTCATATATCTGAAAGAATTCATGACCAGAGCTGGATGAATATTATTATTGTCTCAGAGAACCTTCACATAAAATGCTACCCCAAGTTTCATCGTTAAAAGGAAATCTGGTCAAGGATTAGGTTAGACAACTTTTAAATATATGACAATGACTAAAATCCTTTTGTGAAAATTGTCCCCCAATTTATGTTTTTTTTTTTATTTTGCGGATGAATCTAGAAGGAATGTTGGTATGCAGTGGGAGCCAGACAATGTTGTTCTGGTGCAGGTCTGAGGCTTACTCACAGAGGGACAAATTGGCATCTCTATAAGTCTTGATGGCCTCATCACTAAAGGGATAATATTCATTCTGTCACCTTCAATAACTAGGTTTCAAGAGAAAAGAAGATGATAAAATTATGTAATGCTTATTTACTTCCAGTATTCTATCATAGTTAACATATTAAATATTAGAGGTGCTGGTGTGCTAGAGCAAGTTTATCCAAGTTCATCAGAATTGATTTTCACACTGTCAAGGACATTGTAGGTTGGTTGTTAAACAAAGCCATTATTTAAAAATTAAATTATATAAACTTAAAATTAAATAAATCATATTAAAAATTGTAATACATACCCCAAACCCATAACTCATTATTTTACTTCACTCTATTGTAACCTGTTCTCTGGAGGTTATTTACATCTATAATATATTCATGTTAGAGATAATATTATGCTCTACCCAGCTCTGTATTTGGTGAGGCATGCTGAAAGCTTGCAATTGACTGTGATGAAAGTATTTACACTGTGAAAATCAGCAAATACTACAAATCAGAGCTTTCTCTTCAGCTAGCCAGTTTTAAACATTATAATACACTGTGGATATTTAATTATTAGCAACTTGAGGAAAGTGCTAGTGCCAAACATATATTTATATATCCTACAATGTGAGGTGCAATCAATGTTTAATCTGGTACATTGGGATTCATTGGAGAGTTTTAAAATAGAAAAAAAGTAAATTTGACATATGAATAGACCATCTCTAAGATTTTGACTTAGTTCCTCTGGGTAACAAAGAATTTTTGTTTGTTTTTGCTTTGTTTTTATTTTTTGAAAACTTCTCACTTTATCTAATCTGAAACAGATTTAAAACCAATGATCTAAATCTCATCACTGAGAAACTATTAGGCATGGAACATACAGTAATTGAATAGAAGAGATGTATGTTAAAAAGCTATAAAAACTTAAATGTTATGTGAGAAAATATAAAATTCTTATGAGAAAAATGCTTGTTTAAAATTAGTTTTCTCTAGTTGTTCTCAAATGCTTACTTAATTTCCAGGGACTCTAGAGAGAAAAACTCAGTATTTGGAGAAAAACTGGATATAATATATTTATTTTCCACTGGATACCTTTTAGTTTATTCCATGAGCATATGTTACCCATTCAAGATGCCAACATATTTTAAAATTATTGCTGTTATAAAGATTGTTGGTGAATAAAGAATTCTAAAAATATAATTTTGTAATTTTTTATCTGATTTTTTGAATTTGGCTAGTTAGAACTTTTAGGATAGAGAAAATTAAAGTAATCATTTTTGTTTTGGACTTAATTGATGCTTAAGCACAGGATCACAAGAAATGGCCAAATATATATGACACATCACAGTAAATTACTTTAAAAATCCATAGTTTGAGAGAAAGCAATTCTGATTAAGGGAATATATGAACTACTTGGGCATAGTTTGGTTAAAACTTTCCTTAAAGGCAATAAAAGGATGTGAATAGTATGAGATTGGATACAAGGACATATTCCAGCATTTGACGACAATAGCGCTCTAAAATATCACTAACCAAAGTGTTTTCCAATGCTATTTTTATGTATTGTAAGTTATACTATGAGTTTTTACATAATTGCATACAACTAAAGCTATTTAACAATAACTTTATAAGTTAAATGAAATTCATCACGGCCAATCTCCAATTCTAATCATCAATCATATCTTTTTGTAGGCAGTATATTTACACTTATGATAGACATGTAAATCTGTTTTCTCATCTGAAGATTGGGCATAATAATTACACCAACCTCATATGGATACTATAAGGATTTTAATCAAATTAATAAACACAAAATACATAAAAGCAAATCTTTACATAAATTAAGTATTTAAAAATTTTTGTTAGCACTTATTTTACAGAAAATAAAAATGAACCCCAGAAAGACATAGTGAATAGACCATCAGCACACAGATATTTAATAAAAGAAAACTGAGCACATACTGTCTGAGAATCACATAATTAAAACTCTTTAACAAACTCAATTAACAATATCATAAGAAAAGACTAAAGCTTAAATTTTCTTATAATTTTTACTTAAATCTTTTTGTCCATTTAAAAATCTAATATCCTCAAGTGATTTGCATGTTTTTAGTATTAAATTATGATTAACAAATAAATTATATCAAGATTCAATTATACTATAGGATTTTCCAAGTCAATTTCAAAATGTAATGGCTTTTCATTTTTCCGTGGAAATTGAATTATTTAATTTTAAGCTTGATAATGGCTCTATAATTAAATGATTAATATACATAGAAAAGTTCTGTAATAAGTAAAATTTTATGTTTTGTATAACTGGAATCTATTTAAAAATATATTGCAAAATCTATCACTATTTTCTTTCTTTTTTCTTATTTTTGTCACACTAATTACAGCTACTGAAAGACAAAATTAAATTAAATAACGTAGTATGAAAATATAATATATTTCTTCATGTACAATGATTTTATGAGAAAAATTCATTAATAGTCCTACATATTGGGAGTTCTGCTTATAGTAATGAGGCTATTAGGCTTGGAAAATGATCTACAAAAGAAACTAGAAAAGGGGCAAAAGAAAAAAAATCAGACTGTGCCAAGATTGGAAAGAAGAAGGAAATTTAGAGAGATGGGACTAACATTTGTGAGAGCTTTACACTTGAGTAGTCATTCCATTCTTGGACAGGTGGCCTAAAGTTAAGAATTTGAGCACAGATTTCAAGGTCACAGTAGTAGGAGCATTAGGAGAACAACAACAACAAAAAAATGGGGGTTTGGGTCTTGTTATAAAGGGACTCTCAGTTTAACCTGATACGCTATATTCAAGGTCAGTGGTTCTCACCCGGGGGAAGTTTTTTCTCCTAAGTGATTTGGCAATCTCTGAATATATTTTAAGTTGTCACAACAGGGAGCTACTGGATCTGGAGTTAGAGGATATGGGAGCTGCTAAATATTCTACAATGCATAAACTTCTCCAACTCAATAGAGAATTATCAGATACAAACAGAGCTAAGGTTAAGCAGCCTGTTCTAAACTCTAAGGGATTGGATGAACTAGATAGAGACCACCTTTCAAGAGGACTGAAGTCTAGCTTTAAATTATCTCCATTTTTTATTGGAAAAAGGTAGCATTGAATGAATGACTAATAATCTTGAATTATCCACTATGAGACACTAAAGAAAATTCTCTCTAGAACAGGATGTCTGCTAACTATAGCACTTAAACCAAATTCAGCCTACTTACTGGCTTTTAATAAAATAAAGGATTATTAGAATATATCCAGGCCCTTTCATTCATTTATATATTGTATATGATAGTTTTCATACTATAATGGTAAATTTTGAAAGTTGTAAAAGAGAACACAAGTCTTGCAAAGCCCATAAAATTTACCAACTGGCCATTATAGAAAAAAATCTTGCCAGCCCCTGCTCTAGTAGATTCAGACTCCCAAATTATCTCTGCATTTTTTTATTCATATAGAGTTCAGGACTCAGACAAAAACAAAACAAAACAAAACAAAAAAAAACTAGGTATATAGAAACAAACACAATCAATAAAACAAGAGAACCCACAAATAGATGTTACAATAGGTATACATTTTCAAATAACTCTACTTTATCTTAGATTTATCTAATTGGATATTGTAGAAAGAGAAAGAAAAGAGAGACCTCTGAAGTAACAGAAACAATATTGAAGAAGGAGTCAACTATTTTACAGAAACAATGGAAGTCAAAAGACAATGAATGACATTTTCAAAATTAAGAAGGTAAAACTGTCAACTTAGAATTCTATTATCACTGTCAATTTTCTTAAAAATAAAGTATTTTTTCTCTGAAGACATTTTTTCTCTTCAGACAAATATAAACTAAAAGAATTAATAAGCATCAGATGCACATGGAGGAAAACAATAAAGGGAGTCTTTAGGCAGTAAAAAAAATTATATCAGATGCTAACTTTGATATACAGGAAGTTAAAGAGCAATGGAAAGAGACATTAATTAGGATATCTAACTGAATATTGAATTCATAAAGCAATTTAATAATAATGCATCCAGGAATCTAAGGGATATAGAAAAAAGGTGAAAATTCATGAAAATAATGATATCTTATGGACACATCACAAATGGTCTAAGTATTCTAGATATTTATATTGACAAGGTAGTGGGAAAAGTACCAATTTATATTAGAATTCAGGGAGTGGTTATCTTTAAGACTCTGAAATGGTACTATGCTGTAGTATGCATAATTACCAAACTATTAGAGGGTTAATATGGAATAATTCTTAAAACTTAAATTTAAAAAAAATATAATTGAAGGGACTGGGGATGTGGCTCAAGCGGTAGAGCGCTTGCCTGGCATGCGCGGGGCACTGGGTTCCATCCTCAGCACCACATAAAATAAAATAAAGATGTTGTGTCCACTGAAAACTGAAAAATAAATATTAAAAAATTCTCTCTCTCTCTTAAAAAAGAATAAAAAAATAATTGAAGAAGAATACAAATGAGGAAAAGAAACAAAGCAGTTAAAAGAAATAGACAAAAACTAAACGTAAATTTAAACTCACGTACATTACTGATTACATAAAATATGAACTAAATATCTTGAAAGGTAAAGATTTAAGAGTGGTTAGAAACAAGTAATAATCACAAAAATTACAAAAATCAGGCCTTAGTTATAGGATGACAGTTATACAAAATGCATGAAAGCAGAATTTAAAGAAAGCACACAACCAAACTAGATTATTATTGAGCGAAGTAGAACTTAAGGCAAAACATTAGTGGATATATAGGATACTTAATTTTGATAAAATGTTTAATTCATCAGAAAGCTAAAACAATTCTTTATTATTTGAGAAAAGGTAATATAATTGTTTTTAAATTTATTAAACAAAATAACTGAACAAAATAGGTAATTTATAATCAGAATAAATGATTTTTAATACATTATTCTAAATAATTGATAGAATGATCATAGAAAATAATAATTTATGATATACATGATTTGAACAGCATGATTTACAAACTTGACTTAATTGCTATGTTAAATTACAACTTAACTGTACTAAGTGACTATATAAAATGCATTCTTTTCAAGAGTACATAGAATATTTGGCAAAACTGACCACATATTTTGCTAGAAACCATGTCTCAACAAATTTTAAACTATTAAAATTATACAAAGAATAGTCTCTGAGCCCAGTAAAATTAACCTAGGAATAAAGAGAAAAAAAAGATAACCTGATAATCACATTTGCTAGAAAATTAAGTAACATACTTTTAAATAGTAAATCAAAAAGTCACAATGGAAATAATTAAAAATAGTGTGCACTTTATGAAAAAGGAACACCACATTTCAGAATATTTTGGACACAGCTAAATTCATGCCTTAGAAGGAAATTTATATGCTTAAATTTATATCTTAGAAAAAAGAGACTAAAAGTCGATGCAGAAAATCCATCTCAAGTACAGATAATTCAGGTTCAAAAAATAGAAAAAAGAACTTTTAATAATAAAGGAAGATATTAACTTAGAAATAATAACAAATAAAAACTAGAATGCAGTATAAAAAAATAAGAGAAGATAAACTAGGTTCCTTGGAAAGGTTAATAAAATGGAAAACTATGAAATGCTGGTTATTAAAAAAAAGAAGAAGTCAGGGAGGTACTAATAACAATGCCAGGAATTAAAATGTGAAATCATTACATATGGAATAATTATTAAAATGTCAATATGAATATACTATAAACAATAAATTCTTAGAACAGCAGAATTTTTAAAACCTGACCCTAGAAAAAATAGACTCTAAATTATAAAACAAATTAAATATGTAAGGAAAAATATTCCCATAAAGGAAAACTCCAGACCTCAATGACTATGCTGATGAATCATGGCAAATACTAGTTAAAAAAAAAAAAGAATGCTAATTTTACATAAATTTTTCCAGAAAATAAAAAAAGAAGAGACTTCTACCACCTTGTTATATGAGGCTCACACATCCTTATAAGAACACTTGATAAGAGATTATAGGAAAGGAGACTATAAGGTAATCATACTAACTAACTTAGATTCAAAATGATGAAATAATAATAACAATGATTACAATATATAAAAAGATTGCATATAACAAAAGAACAAGATGTACATAACATAAAAATTTTAAAAATCCAATGATCAGCTTAGTAGATGCCCCAATTCACATGATGACATATTTAATAGCAATTCATAGTAAAAATTCTTATAAAATTTGGATAGAATGAAATTTTCTTAATCTCACTAAAATTTTTCCATACCTGTTTAGTAAATAGCTTATTTAATGCTGAAATATCAAAAGACATTCCTCCTGATTTTAGAATGATACAAGATGCCTGCTATTATCTCTTCAGGTTTAATTTTTAAATTTAATGTTGAGATCCTAGTTAGTACAATAATGCACAAGAAAAAAAATAAATATTAGAAAGGAAGAAATGAAATTCACTATTGACAAATGACATGATTCCATACATAGAAAACAGAACATATAGATATATATATGTGCTTGTATATATTTATGAAAGTTAACAGATATATGGTCAAAATTTTTTAAAAATTATATTCCCATGTATTGATAACGAATAGTAAATTGAATTGTTAAAACATATATTAGTGATTGCCTAAATATCAATTTTGTGGGAACAAAATTAATAAAAGATGTGCAAAATATGTATATAGGTGACTATAAATATGAGAAGCTCATTTTTATAGTTAAACTCATCTAAATAAAAAGATGGATGTACCTTGTTCACATTATATATAGCCCATTCTGCTTAAATTGACTGTTAAGTCAGTACAATTCAAACAAACTCAACAAAGTTGTTGGAATTTAACAATCTATTTCTAAAAGTTGGCTACGATCTACATACGGTGGGGTCGGGCTCCAAATTCCTCAATAGGACACCCATAGCACAAAAGTNGAGGGGAGGGGAGGGGAGGGGGGATAGTAGAGGATAGTAAAGGCAGCAGAATGTGGTGAGCCGCTTCTGCCGTTTATGCAAATTATGGTCGCCATTACAAGATGGCGCTGGCTCCGCTGTGGTCTGTGACAAACAACTCCTTATTTGGGAGAGTTGGTGCATGACTTTTCATCACCCTATGAGAAAGCTCCACGTGGCTGCTTTGCATTGGGGCTTGAGATGCATTATTAAGGCTGGGAGGGGCATCCGAGAGAGAGAGAAGAAGAACTATCAAGGGCCTGAAATAAACTACTGAAAGAAGATTCCTGAGTGTTGCGTCTTCCTTGGGGGCAAGAAGTCGCGACAGCAGAACACAACAGACACTAGTATGGCAATATGTAAATCAATGGATGTATAACTGATGTGATTCTGCAATCTGTATATGGGGTAAAAATGGGAGTTCATAACCCACTTGAATCAAAGTGTAAAATATGATATATCAAGAAATATGTAATGTTTTGAACAACCAACAATAAAAAATTAAAAAAAACAAAAATAAAAAAAAACAATCTATTTCTAAAATGTAGATAGAAATGCAAGGGGGTGAAAAAGAAAAGAAAATCAAAGGAGAATTTATTATTTATTTTACAAGTTGTTTAAAAGAATGTCTAGAAAACACTAGATATAGACATTAAGTAATGTTGAGTCCAGCGCCAGCTCAGCAACGGTGAGGTGCTAAGCAACTCAGTGAGCTGCTTCATGCTGCTCAGTGGTTGAGTGCCCTTGAGTTCAATCCCCAGTACACCCCCCACCCCCCCACCCCGCAAAACAAGTAATGGTGAGAGTGGTGTCAAAGCACACAAAGAGACTGCTTAAACAGATGGATAGTTGAGAAACAGACTAGAAAGAAGGGGCATTACCCAGTACTCAAGCAATGATGGTTTTGTCAAATCATGTTCAGTCTATTGGCTATCCAATTGGAAAGGTGGAAATGAACCTCTGTTTTCATAAGTGTAAAAGGCAAAGCAATAAAGCACATAAAAGATACAAATAGAAAAATAGCTTAGTATTTAAAATATGATGTTCCTGCCCAAGTCCCGCGTGGGGAGTTAAAATGGAGTTCCTCTTTGTGGAGTAGACTGGTGGCGAAATAAAGCCAAGAAAAAGAAGGCAATTAAAAGACCACACAACATGGAAGTAATTTTGAAAAGCCAGTGGGGCGGGCAGGACAGCTCTGTGACCTTAGCGATAGAGCTCCCACTCTCAGAAGAGAGTGCATGAGTATTCTGTTTGGTTTATTTATACAATGAAACTTCAAAGGTTTTCCATGGAATGTTCTTTTGCCAAATAAGGTAGGGGTGGGCTGTTAGTTCCCAATAGGTTACACCCAACTCTGGAGCTACAAGAGCTGTCCCATTGGTAGAGAAAGCAAGGGCAGAGATCTCAGGCCTTGGGCAGTCTACACAATGGAATGCTGGATTGTTCCCAATGGAAGCCCTAAGTCCCCCATGGCTCAGTACTGAGTAAAAGACCACTCAAGTAGCTTCACAGGTGGAGTACCACATGATGTCCTTGAAATAGATGAAAATTTCTTCAAGAAAGTACATACAAGTAGAAACCATGAAAAAAATATTGGTAAGATGGAATATATTAGGATCAAGGTCTTATAATACTTTACAAAAGAAGATAGTCAACAGTAGAAGCTCTTGAAAAACTTCTCAACCTCACTACTTGCTAAATCTTCTGGGACATGCAAATAAAAATGATCAGAAGATAATGTTACATGTCCCAATAATGTTGAAAATTTCAAAGACTGTAAATAAAAAGTTATTGTGGAAATAAGGAGTGATACGACAGTTCATTCATTGTTGAGTACAATATACTACCATCACTGAGAAAATATTTTAGTTTTTTCTATATAACCAACAATTTCAGTCCTATAAACATAGACAAAAGAAATTAATACACACTTATACATAAACACATATACAAGAATATTCATATCAGCATTATTTGCATATTTCTGAAAAAGAACAGAAATGCCCATCAACATTAGAATAAATATACTTTGTTATATTCATGCAGCAGAACACTATGAAGCAATGAAAGTTAGCATAGTACAATTTAGAACAACCACAGCTATCAATCAAAAGAAGCCTGGTACTTAAAAATATATGTACATCAAATATATCATGTATATGTACATGTAAAATGCATTCACTTTATATGCATTCAATATATTTATTCAAGAATTTTCAAAATTATTTTGAGGCGTTAGAAGTTAGAATAGTAGTTCCCCCTGGAAAGAGAAAGAAAGAATGTTTTGAAGTTGTATTTTCACCTGAGTCATATATACATGGCTTGTTCACTTTGTCTTATGTGAATAAGCTGGGATCTTATAAGTTTTTCTTCATTATGTATATTATATTCTAATAAAATAATTTTTTAAAATAAAAATTTAAATTAACAAAAAATACTTTAAACAGCAAAAATGTTTTAACATTTAACCACTAATTTAAATAGCTCAGCTTAAAGAGGGAAATAATAGATAAAACAAACCATTTGCTCAAAATATGAAGGAAAGAACACTTATCAAAATCTATAGAGACAGCTAAAACCTTATTTAGAGAAATATTAATCTTTATATTTTATTTTTAATGTAATAAAATTTGGATAAAAATGCATATATACATACAAATACACACACACACACACACACACACACATATATATATATATATATATGTACACTCATACATACCCTTTTTTTTTTGGTACTGAGAATTGAACTTGGGGTGTTCCACCATTGAGCTTCATCCCCAACACTTTTTATTTTTTATTTTGAGATAGGGTCTTGCTAAGTTCCCCAAATTGGCCTTGAACTTGTGATCCTACTGCCTCAGACTCCCCAGTTGATGGGATTACAGCATGCACCACATGTCCAGCTAAAAATAAGTATTCAACTAAGTGAATTTAACAATTTAATGGACAGCAAAAACAAACAAACAAACAAACAAAAGAAAATACTTGGAAAGAATTGACAAATAACACACAGAAGGTAATGTGTTTGAGTTCAAACAAAGAACCCCAATCTAAAATGAATTAGTTAACCAGAGTTAATAAGATTTTTCGAATACTGATGATTTCAGAAGCTATCAAGCACTACCTTCATCTTAGAGATGAGTCTATGCCCAAAAGGATGGACCATTTGCACACTGTCTACTAATGAACTTATCATGCAGTTTCTATTTTGGAATAATTACTATACTAGGTTGGCCACATGGTGATGTGATTGATTGTGGGCAATCAGCCATTCAGACAACTAAAAAGTAAAAGAACAAATTAATGTTACCAAGGCATTTAAGCTCCGTCATAGCAATTGCCAATTTAACCAGGTGTTTTGCAACAGCCATAGAAGACTCATTGGCAATAGTGTTACAAAGTGTAAATCAATCAAGGTAAAATAAAATAAAATACAATAAAAATAAGAGACTATATGAAGTTGCTTCCCTGGGGCCAGAATTTAATCATTTCCTCTGTTGGCGTGTGAGTTTGTATGTTTGGTGATGTTGCATCTGTGTATTAAACAATGACTCCATTTAGAAGAGTGAAATGATGGTTCCTTTTTATTTCTGGGAAAGCACTGGACGTCCTTCCACTTGAGACTAAAATTCTGTTTTGGATGGAAAAACCATCCACATGTATCTTTTTATTCTGCCCCTTTTATGTATATGAGAGTGTCATGCTGTCAATATTGTTGCTTTGCCAAATCCTTAATGCTTTCAGCCATGTATTTCAATCAAATGGCCATTTAACTTGGACATTGCACCAAAGGACTAAAATTTTTGGGCACTCGATCAACTGACTAAAAAGTTGATTATGAGTCGGTCACACTGCCCAGAACAGATCTCTGTGAAAGTGCTAATCAGTCATCTCTTAGAGAAATGGATGTTACTTGATTTAAAAAAATAATCTTCCATATGTACCATACATACATGTGAACAAAAATAAAGAAACTACTCTTGTAATATTTTAAGCTACTTAAATTAAAAAAGCATTCAGGGGATTAATAACTCTAAGTTAATCTAATTAACATACTATGTAAAAAAAAAAAAAGGACTAAATTATAAAAAGGCTCTGAGATTTTTTTTCTTCCTGTAGCTAAGCAGAAGACATGTCCAGAAACTTAGTTTCTGGGGATCTTTCTCATGGTACACATCAACATTTTTTTAACTATATATTTACAATTTTGGAGTTATTCAAGCTATCAAAAATAAAATGTTTTCAGTATACCACATTGATAAATTCTAATTCATTAGTAATTAACTTTAGATGAACATCAATTCTCATTCAAATTATTGATTGGCGGAATGCTTATAAAGCAATAGATCTTTTAAAGTCTTAAGAATTCCCTAACCAAGCAAACAACTACAGAATCTATTCATTCTACAAATTATTATTCCTTCCTCTATCCTTATGGAATAAAATTAAGTGGAGTTCATATCTTTTTACAAGACCAAAAATCAATGTCTGCATACTGAGATGTCCAAGATAGCAAAAAAGAGTAGATTGAATGCAATAGTTCCATTATTTTGATTCTAGCAAAATTTTAATATGCAAATAAATGTGAATGTGCCTTTACATTTATGGTACAATTGGAGATAGCTAGGAAACTTAGTTGGGCCCATTCTTTTCTTCATATAAAATACCCCTATTAAAAAGGCATTCCAAGCTTATGGCACCTGAGGGAGTGTTTCTGTTTAAGGCATAAAGTAAATGGAGCCTTTTGAATTAGAAGGTCATATCAAATTCTGTTGACATCACAAGTCACACTCTGTAGGAATTTGAATTTGCAGTGTATAAAGTTTCTGATTCATGTAACATGGTCAGCAAAAAGAACATTGTCATGAAAGCAATCACATCATGGATTAAGGCTTTTTTTTCTAAGTAAATGGAATTTGGCCTTTAAGAAATAAAAATTTAGTCCTTATTAAATATTCCACTGCTTGAGCTCAGTTTTCCTCTTTGGCTTGGAAATGTTATCTCTGAGAATGCAGAGGGAAGAGAGTTTTCTTCCTGTGTCTCTTCTTACATATTCCTTGCAATACCTCATACTATACTTTTGGAGTCAGGTGCAAAATAAATGTAGCTGATATTGCTGCCCTTCTATTTCTGAAGGTCAAATAGGAACCTGGTAAGCTGTATTAGTTTCTGTTTCACAGTGAACTTGAAGCTTGGTACAGAAATGATAAAGCAAGCTGGATGTTTTAAGCCACTTTTATGATGTTGTAGTCCTCTGGTTCAAGGCAGCACTATGATAACCTCATTTCCAAGGTCTTCATTCAGTTATGTGACTGTTGACTATACCATTCACACCCTGAGAAACAATTGTTCTCACTCCCGTCAGGTCCCCATTAACCACTGAGCACATCTCTAGCCCTTTTTAAATTTTCTACTTTTGTGATAGGGTCTTGCCAAGTTGCTTAGAGCCTCCCTAAATTGCTGAGACTGGCTTTGAACTTGCAATACTTCTGCTTCAGCCTCCCAAGCTGCTGGGATTACAGGCATGTGTCACTGTGCCTGGCTGTTTCTAAATTCTTGATAAGCCTCCGTGTCTGATTTAACAAACAATAGAACAGGGAATCAATCATCTGAAATAATAGTAATAACAACAAGTTGTATATGTATAAAACTGTAGAATATGTAAAAGATTGAAACTACATTCCTATCTTCCACCCTAGCAAAAGTCAACTCAAAATACACATAAATATAAAACCAGAAACTGCAACTGCTGGAAGAAAACAGAGTTAACACTTCAACACATTGGCACAGGCAATGACTTCCTGTATATAGCTCCTATAGCTTAAGAAATAAAACCAAGAATTGATAAATGAGATGGAGCACAACAAAGAAAACAATTAACATAATGAAGAGACAGTCTATAGGATGGGAGAAAATCTTTACCAGTTTCTGTTCCAACAGAGGACAAACATCCAGAATATACAAAGAACTAAAATACTTGACTCCAAAATAAATAAATAATCCATTCAATAAATGGGTTTGAATATACTAAAAATGCAATACTCAAAAGAAGAAGTACAAATGACTAACAATTGTATGAAAAGAAAAATTCAACATCTTTGGACATCAGGGAAAGGCAAATGAAAATTACATTGAGATTCCATCTTACTCCAGTTAGAATAGAGTACAATCCAGCAATCATCGAACACAAATAACAATAACTGGTGAGGATGCAGGAAAAAAGGAACTCGTACATTGTTGATGGGAATGTAAATCAGCACAGCCACTATGAAATCAATAATAGAGGTGCCTCAAAAAACTAAAACTGAAATACCATATTATTCAGTGACACCAGTCTTTGATATTTACCAAAAAGAGTTAGTCAGCATACTTAAGAGATATGTGCAAGCCCATGTTTGTCACAGCACAATTCACAATAGTCAAGTTATGAATCAGTCTAGGTATTTGTCAAGAGATGAATAGATAAGGAAAATGTGCTATATATTAACAGCCCTAAAGAAGAATGAAATTATTCCATTTGCAGAAAAATGGATAGAACTGGAAAGCATCATGTTAAGCGAAAAAAACAAGACTCAGAAAGACAAGTATCATATGTTTTCTCTCATATGTGGAAGGTAAAGGAAAAAAAGAAAAAAACAGATGTTATGAAAATGGAAGGAAGTCCACTGGGATATGGGAAGGGGACAGCAGAAAGGAGAAGAGAAGGGGAAAAGGAGGTATAGGGGAGCAAAATTTATCAAATTATGGTATATACATGTACAGATATGCCACAGTGATACTTACTCTTCTGTGTAATTAATATGCACCAACAAAAAAATACTGGGATGGTGTTTCAACTTCTGCCTTTTCATTCTGTTAGCTAGCCTAAATAGTTCCAACTGGATTAATATTTGCAGGACTGACAATAATTGACACTCTTTTGTGCCTATAACCATGGATTAACATGCATAGGAGAATTATACTTTTTGACTGAAGGGTGTTCCATGTGTGACAATGTGAGGAAGCATAGGAAATAGGAATGAAAGGAACAATGGTTAGGTGTTGGTGAAAAGAACATTTGTATCTCTGCTGCCTTAGGGACAGGATATGGGCTTGTATTGAAAGAAGGTTTAGGGCCACAGCCTAAAGAAGTTTTGTTTACAAAAGACTGTCAGACTTTGTACTGCTGTATAGTTAAAAGCTTGCAGATAAAGTCTGACACACAGCTAGGAAGACCAGTACAAGTGGACAGCTATTATTTTTTTCTGTCCAGCTTTAATACTCTTGGTAAAGGCATCTCAAGGAACTTCCCCTCCTTCACTCAAAATCTTTGGAGTTTTGTAAAGCTAACTCCACACTACCTATACAGGAGATAGAACAGGACCCAAACCCAGGGCTTTTCTTATTCACATTGAGTAGTTCACAGGCAGACAAATCACAACAAGCCAATGGGACATATTTATAAGTCTTTCACTGGAGCAAGTGAAAGAGCAACTTATCTCTCTCGCTCTCTCTCTCTCTCTCTCTTTGAAGAGACTTAGGTTATTTAATTTTGAAACTGTGAGGGTCATCATTTGTTAAAAGCTTATCTGAGTGAAGTTTACAGAGAGGAAAGCAGGGGCAAGGATGGAAAGAGACAAAGTCTCTTGTCACTTTTATTATCTTTGGATACAGCTGTTTCTGAAACCAAGTACCTAATCGCTTCTATTATATATGTACTAATAAATTCTTATTTTTCCCCTTTGGTAAGAGCAAATTTATATTAGATTCTTTTGTTATGACCTAAAGAGTCTGGGCTACTACCCTATACCTTCCTTCCATCACTCCAACCTGCATTGCACCTTTGGCATACAGAAGTCTTAGAGCACCCAGTGGAGGATGGGCCCATTAAGATAATGAAACATTACTGTGGAAGCACTGGCAGCAGAAGCAGGGGTGAGGGGTGTTGATGAGGCAGAAGAAGATGTGTAGATTTGTTTCTTTGTTCATACTCAACACTGCTTAGAGATTTCCAGCAGTAAATGAGGGGAGTATAAAGGGAAAACAGGGTGAGCTTGTCCTGCAAGAAGACTCAAACATTAATTGAGCTGAATGGGAACTCTGTTGTCCCATAGGCTCTGAGCACTGGGTCATGAGGTTACAATAGCATAATTACTAAGAACCTACTGAGTATCAGGAGCTTCATATGCTCTTTCCAACCCTTCCTCCTGGTAAGTTTATATCCCCAGTGAAGTGAGTTGCCTAAAGTGGCACAATTAGTGAAAAGAAGAGACAGGGTTCCATGCCAGGTCTAGTTATTTTCATTGTCCCATACTTTCTGTCTTTTTAGTGTCTTCCTACAGCTCTGTAAAAAATCTTTTCCTAAAATCCCGTTAACAAATAAATGTCAATTTTCTACCCACCAAGAGACAATATTTGGTATAGCACTTATTAACGGATCCAATGAAGCACTTGATAAATGCTTTCTTATGATGAAGAAAAATCAATAAACTCTTGGGGTAACAGAGAAACAAGGTACAAGTTTAATTCCTTGAATTTTTTTCCAAGAAAATTCTGTGGAAAATAAGATATAGATCTCTAGGAATCAACATAGAACTTGTAAAAATGGGAAATATTCACTTGCAGGGGGTGAAAATTGCCTTGGTATTCTTTGTTCTTGAATATAGAAGTGGATAGGACAGATATCAGGTTGATAAATGGTATATGAATATGTCACCAATTGTGAAATACACTAATCTACTCAAGAGTTTTAAGTAAAATAATCTGAGGAGGTAATGAATGAAGTGAATATGTATAGTTTCTATTAAGGAAATTTTATCTGTAGATTATGACTTCTGAAAATTACCTAAGAATACCAAAATAAATTTCTATTCTAGATTTTATACTTAGGAGGATTATTGATAATTACTATAACGGAAGTCCTGGACTGATATAGAAAAAAAAAAAAACCCTTAAAATTGTCATTACTAATACTATCACACAGACATGTACTTAAAAAGCATCAAATTCATGTTCCAAAAAATATATGAAGCAGAGGTGAACCCACTATAAAGCCAATACAGGGTAGAACCGGAAATTCTTCCTGTCCATGGGTTCTTTCCAAGGCTGTTTGATGATCTTTAGCCATGTGACTACATTTAAATACATAAACATTTAAAATATAAACATTTTTTGTTTATATTTTGAAGAGTCTATTGCATAGAGAGCAATTCATGAACTGGTCAGTACAAGACTAGAAGAGGTTCCATACTCCATAAGCAAGGGCGAGAGGAAGACTTTTCCAAGGTGTTCACAGAAGCAAGACCAAGAAAATATATCTGACTGGTTAAGGTAGAAAATTATTAAAGATTATTTGGCAGTTTCTGACTGGCAAAGGTTAAATTTTGTTTTGTTGTTTACTTTTGTTTTATTGTTTATTTGTGTACTTAATAATGTAAGGCTTTGGAGATATGTTAGCCTAATGACCTTCCAATGAAATTTTTCCTTTTAATATGTGCTTTGTTATGCTTGCAGATTAATTTGCTCTTTTTTTTTTTTTTTTGCATTGAAGATTGAACCCAGGGGGCATTTAACTTCACCACTGAGTCACCATCCCCAGCCCTTTTTTTTTTTTATTTTGAGACAGGGTCTTGCTAAATTATTGAGGGTGTCACTAAGTTGCTAGGGCTGACCTCAAACTTGTGATCCTACTGCCTCAGCCTCTGGAGCTTCTGGGATTATAGGTGTGTGCCACTGTAATCAGCCAAGATGCTTGTTTTCTTAAAGAGGGTCTCCCTGAGGTGGACAGACACTTCAGGTCTGATATGGAATGAATATGTTCCCCATGGTTATGTGTTGGAAAGATGATTCCCAATGCAGTAGTGTTGGGAGATGGGGCCTAATGGGAGGTGGACGGGCTCCTGTGAGGAAGGCTGCTCCCTAGAGGGCCATTCTGAGACAGAGCATGCCTGCCTATCTCAGGGTAGAAGAACAGTGAGTCCCATATAACCAGTTCAACAAAACTCATGGTCTCAATTTTTTCATCTGTAAGGTACTATTAGGGCAGATAATGTGGCTGTTCTTTTTCAGCTCTAATTCTATGATTTGGTGTAAGCTGTCTCCTATCCTTTGTGAACTCTGAGTTAAACAAATTGCTTTAGATTTCCACTGAGACTCTAGGAGAATACAGTATGTAATGATTCCAAAATTCATTTAAAATTTTTATTTACAGAAAAGTAAAGACCCCTATTCCATATTTTTCACCCTCTTTGCAAAAGAAAAGTTTATACACTAATGAGTTCTAACTAAACTATGTCTAGGTACTACAAAAAAAAAATCCACTGGATATCAAATATCCAATTGACTAAAAAAATTCAAGTGTGTGTGTATGTGTGTGTTTGTGTTTAGGTATGTGTGTCACAAGTACTCTGTCACTATGGAGACAAATAAACTAGGTGGGAACTTAATGAATATTTTTCTCTTCTTTAGTGGTGGTGGTAGACATGGAAAAATTGAGCCTATTGGAGGAAAATAAAATGAATCTTTATTTTCTCTATGGGTAGTGAAAGGATTAGTAATAATGTTGCAGATTTTAAAAATCAAAGGAAATTAATTGGAACAAAAGTAACTGCTTTAGCACTGTATAGTACACAAAGCTAAATCTGTGCCAAACTACATCTAACTACTGGGAGAGAACTGGGTTGTGGGTGGGGAATAGAGAGGGAGGAAGGGACTTTTTCTCCTATGTTTAAAAAAAAAAATTGAAACTTTTCTACAATTAGGACTTGTTGAAGAATAACAAAGTCATCTTTTAGATACCCTACAAAATTCAAGGAATAGAGGCAATTCACTCAAGAATCTTTCAGAGGTATAACTTGCTGTTTTGTCATGCACATAATAATCCCTTATATGTGCTTTTTTAAGAGAACAGTTTGTGCATATTTTATCTTTTAACATTTTAAATTACTTGGAGAAACTAGCTGCCCTTTCCCTCTGTAAAGAGATAAGCTTCACAAAGATATGGTTTTATGAATGGAGCAAAAAAAAATCAGTTAAGTTCTTTTTTGAAAATAAGCACAAGATAATGAAGTTTTAAACATCTTGTTTCAAATTACTTTAGAATAGAGCTCATCATTTCAAGATATAGATGACCAATGGGGCATGGGAACAGAGCGGAAGTGGCAGCTGTGTTGAGACTATCATAACTGTCTTTTTAAATGATGTCAGTGACTCAAAAAGCAACTCTGGATGAATCAGTCATGCTGCCTGTGCTTGAGGCATCTAGCAGAATATTTTCCTGCGTGGACAGAGCAATGGGCTAACAAAATTATGGAAGGGTCAATCCAAAATAGCAAAGAAAGCCTGGCATCTTGCACAAACAAGGCTTCGTGTCTAATGGTTGCACAGTAATTATTGGTTGCCTCAGCATTATTTCAAACTTAACTTTAAAAGGGAGATGTTCTATTTTTCAAATAATCTGTCAAATATTAACTAAGAGTTTGATTGTCTCCATAGTAAACTGGGGAGTTAGATGCTCCAGATAAATGAGTACCACTCTTTGGAGATTTGCATTAATGACTAAATCATAGTATCCTTATTCAGAGGCTAAATAACATTCCAGTGTTTCTGACACATTCCTGAAACATGGGGAAACTGAAAGGGGTTTGGACCATATAAGTCACTGGCAGTATTTCAAGAGAGACATAGAGAAATAGAGACAGAGAAAGAAAAACAGGGAGCAAGGAAGGGAGAGGAGGGAAGGAAAAGAGGAAGGAAACTTAATGCTTATTGGATTTGGCAGTAACTGCAGGTCAAACATATTTTGAAAGATTGGACTATTGAGGCTATTCCTTTTTACTCCCAAGACCTCAATTCAGTGACCCATTGGTTTATTGCCCCATTCAAAAACTAGAAGTTCCCCTGTGCATCTCCCCCACCTCCTGCATCAACTCCAGGGGCAGATTTCATTTCACCCCTCCTGTTCCCCATATTCGGCTCACAATTCACACATGCACTTATCCGGAGGAACTAAAGGGAAAGACAGGATGAAGTGTTTTACTAGACTCCCACAGACACACTCTGGCTAGAACATACCCCAGACCATTGGAAACACATGCCCAGCAGCTGCTCGGGGCTCCCACACCCAGCATAGGTGTTAATACGCATCGCATGACCTCGGCATGGAGGCGCAGCAGTTGTAAACATGTGGAAATGACACAGAAGCCCAGAAGAGTGCAGGCACTCACTTCAGTGCACACAAAGCAGGGCTTGGTACACAATAGGACTCTTCAAAACTCCTTCTTTCCTAAAGGCAGCTGGTTGCTTTCCGAGGAAAAGCCTAATTTGCTCTAGTTGTGGGCTACGGCTTCCATTTCCTTTCCCCACTAAGAAACAACTCAACACGTGTTAAATTCCATTTCTGTGCATCGTTGGCTGGTTTGGAACCCCAGGTGTGAAGAAGTTGGGTGGGAAGTGGAGCAGGAGGGAGAAAGGAAGGGAAGGAAGTCCTTTCTAATGCAGAGCAACAGGAAGACTCTTTGGTTTATAGGCTGAAAAGAGGAGTCGCCTATTGCAGGGTATCTTTTTTTTCCCCCTAGGATCTCCCCTGCCCCTGTAGCACCCTCCACTCTACATTCTCCACTGATGAGTTGCCATGGCAACAGGGGTCCAGGAAAACAGTGTCATTGGAAGCAGGGGAGAATGCAGGGGAAGAGCATTGAGCTCTTCATACATTTTTACTCTTCTACTGTGATAACCTTTATTAGAGCACTTTGGGAAGCATCTGAGTCTTCTTTTTACATTAATTTGTCTCTGGATTAAATAATAAATAAATAATAAGAAAATGGTAGCTCAGTATTAACAGTTTGAGTGCTTATTAGAACAGATGCTAATTTTTGTACTTTTCACCTGTTTTGTCTATTCCCTCTAATCTGTGCAACAGGTTTTAAACCTTGTGCTGGCTGCATAGTATCTGATCTGACCATCTGCTTCACCATCCCCAATCTCAACACCTTGAAGGATTCTGAATTCATATCTTACTCTTGCCTGCCCCTGGCTCCGGGAAAAGAAAAAAAAAAAAGAATTGTGTCACATTAGATTGGGTAGAGAGAAGTGATGGGAGGAAAGGGGAGGGGAAGGGGGGATAGGAAGGGCAGCAGAATAAAATAGACATTATTATTGCTGTATGTACATAGGTGACTGTATGACCAATGTGATTCTGCAACCTGTACAATCAGAAAAATGAGAAATTATACACCATTTGATTCAAATGTATGAATTGTCAAGATCATTGTACTGTCATGTGTAACTAATAAAAGAAAAAAAAAGTCAGTGACACTGAACCATAGCCAGGTGGCCAAAATCCTACTTTTGCACTGAAAGGTTATGCAGATGGGAGGGTCATCTGCAGAACAGGTGTTGAGCATGTCTTATCTGTATTCCCATAGCAGCACCTGCAATTGAGATGACATATGTTTGGCCTGTCCAAAAGTTCTCTCCTCAGGGCATACTGGAGCTGGATCAGTTCCTTAGCTTTGTTCCTATCTCACTGTGTTGTCTCCAAATGTAGCCTCCTCTCCTGCCCAGACCTGCTTCTGCTGTTAAAAGTCAAGACTCAAGCGGATGCTGATCCATAATGGGGAAAGGGGTGTGAATGGACTTTGGATTATGCAGAAGGGAATGAGGGGAAGGGAAGGGGTTTGGGGATGGAAAAGAAGGAAGGATAGTGGAATGAGACGGACATTGTTACCCTATATACAGGTATAATTACACTACCTGTGTGACTCTGCACCATGTTGAGCCAGAGGAAGCAGTTGTGCTCCCTTTGTGGACAATGGGTCAAAGTGCATTCCACTGTCATGTATAACTAATTAGAACAAATTAAAAAAAAAAAAAACTTCTTAAAAGTTTTTAAAATTACTACTGAGTTCCCCATCTGAGTAACTCTATTTTATTTATGAATCCCCAATTTTTCTTTTCTTTAAAAAATCTTTCCTATGTTTAAGAAATAAACAAAACTCCAAAAAATGTTTGAAGGTCAAGAATTAAGCTGAAACACTATTTCATAAGGTTTTTGTAAGAATTGATCGACCCCAAAGATTATATCCACGAAAACAGAATTGTATTTAGCAAATCAGTCTTTGGAGTGGCTACGTCTGTTCTGGAACAAAGTGAGAAACAGATGTGGAAGCTGCAGTGAAACAGAGACAGGAAGCTTGTCAAATGTGAAAACTGAGCGAGCTATCAGGATTCAGAAATGAGAGCAGCAAAAGGTTGATGCCTCCAATTAATTTTCTCTGTTCTTTTTTTTCTTTTTTCTTTTTGGTACTTGGATTGAACCCAGGAAAGCCTTACCACTTAGCCAACATCCTCAGCCCTTTTTAGTTTTTATTTTGAGACAGGGTCTCACTAAATTGCTTAGGGCCTCTCTATGTTGTTGAGGTCGGCCTCAAACCTGCAATCCTCCTGCCACAGTCTCTCTAGTTGCTGGGATTACAGGCAAGAGCCACCCTGCCCAGAACCATTGATACATCCAAAGGAGCTGGAGATAGAACTGTACAGTCATTTGGGAGTACACATTGGCATAAAGAAATGAGTATGTTTTCCACAGACATGATTTTAGCTTTGCTAAACAGCTCTCATTAAAATCTCTTAAGTTCATTATGAATGAGTAATAAAAGAGAAAATTCAATTTTGGGCTTTAAAAACAGACATTTTACATTAAGATATGTGTTATGTTAGTACATTCCCTAAGTACTTATTTTGTTGGTTGTCATTGCTCAATGAAAATATAAAAATAGTCTCTCCTCTGCCGAAGGATTAGCAGTATGGTGCCATCTATCTCCAAGGGACAGTTTTTCATCCCAGAACCTTTGGTAAGGTTCATAAAAGTTGTGGAAAAAAACTGAAACTGGTGTACAAGAAAGCACACAGGAAACAAGGAATTCTGTGGAGGAATCAGCCACACGTGTCTCCACTGAGTCACATGAAGTCTCAGGCATCTTTCCAAGTTCAACATCCCTAGGGACACATGCTGAAGCTTTTTCCTGTATTTTTCTCAGAGATTTATGGAAAACTGTCAGAATTAGTGATTATATAAAGATTTCTCTGGAGTCTTTGAAACCATGGAAGAGATTTCACTTCCACACTCCAGGAAAGAAGAGAAAAAGAAACACACCATGCACGTCTCCTTATTTCTGTTCTCACAAATGGCCATAAACATGATAAGAGCTATTTTCTTTTGGCTATTTCTCTAGCAAACACTCATCTTTAAATACTGGAAAACATTGTTCCAGATTCACTTTTGTGTAGAAATTTGTAGCATTTCCTAAAACGAATAAAATAATACAGCTTTAAACAATGCAGTGGGGCAAAATGTGCCAACTAGGACTTAACTAACAGAGTGATCAGCCAAGAACTCAATTAGGGTTTAAATGTTGCTGTTGAAGTAGAGGGTACCCTGCCCACAGGAGGTAAGACATGTCTTCCCAGCAAATCCTAGGAACATAGACAAAATTTAAACTGCCTTTTGGGTTCTTGATTTCAAAGATGTAAATGATCTATTTTACTGTTTGTGTTTGTCAAGCAATTTTATTGGGGATGGGAAAGGAATTGAATGACTCATTTTGCTCAGAGAAGCTAAAGAAGGGATAGTATCTTAAAGAGTTTGGGGTGCAGAGAGATAGGAAAGGGAAAGGAGAAGTAGGGATGGAGTCTAGTTTAATCAGGTTTTGTGTTGCTATGACCAAAATACCCAACCAAGAATAATGTAGAAGAAGAAAAGTTTATTTTGGCTAACCATATCAGAGTGCTCAGTATATAGGCAACTGACTCCATTGCTCTGAACCCAAGGTGAGGTAAAACATCATGGAGGAAGGATATGGCAGAGGGAAGCTTCTCACCTCTTGGCAGCAAGGAAGGGGAGGGGCAGGAAAGAACTGCCCTTCTTTCCAGGATATGTGCCCAGTGACCCACCTCCACAGTTACCAGTTACTACCAAGCCAATCCATTCAAAGTGGGATGCATTGATCAGATTACAGCTCTCACAGTCCAGTCCCTGTATCTTCAAACATGCCTGCATTAACAGAAGGACTTTGGGGCACAAACTCATGGTCAAACTAATATAGGCACTATGTTCTGGATATATTGATGCTGATGAACTTGCACAAGTAAAGTCCCTAGAAGTTCTCCATCAAGCAAGCAATTGTTTTCAAAGTTGTCAATACCTGTTATTATACATCTTTTGATGATAACATACCATGTAATGAACTTTAGACTTTTCATCAGACCTTTGACAACTGGTTCCAAATTCCTAGGTATCCTTCACTTGGAATGTGGTCCTTATGATATCTCAACCTATGGAGGGGGACAAGAACTCTATAAATAAATGGACTGAGTTGAATCCCAACTGTAAAGCACTAGCCATGTGGTAATGAACTGCTATTCCTTCATAGGGCTGCCACAAGGACTTGATCCAGTCACTGCTATAACAAAGTACCCCAGACTGAGGCTGCCACATGGACTTGGTCCAGTCACTGCTATAACAAAGTACCCAGACTGAGTGGCATATAAATTTATTTTTCATGGTTCTGGAGGAGGATAATCTAAGATCAGGATGCCAACATTTTGCTGAGGGTCCTCCTTCCAGTTGTAGACTCCCTTCTTGTTTTATCTTCACATGGCAAAAAACAGGAGAGAGTGCTCTCTGGCATATCTTTTATGTGGGCACAATTTCCATTCATGAGAGTTCCACCTTTAGGGCCTAATCGCCTCCCAAAGGCCCTACTTCCTAATACTATTCAATTGGGGAATAGTATTATTCCCCAAAGACTGGTAAGTTACATTGGTAACTTATAAAAGAAGTTTATTTTAGCTCACAGTTCTGGAGTTATGATGTTTAAGATCAGGTAGCTACCTCTGCCAAGGGTCTCATGCTGCCTCCTAATGTGACAGATCACAACACATCAGGGGTGCCTGTGGGGGCATGGAAATCACAACACATTATTTTTCAGATCATACCAAATAAGTAATTCATTAGAAGGAAATTATAAACTTTGAAAAGAAATATTAAAGAGGTCCTTGGATTGTTTGTAGAGAAGAGGCAGTCATGTGAATAAATGTAAAGAGCTTTAAATGTTTGATTTGACAAAAGGGGTTTCTTACAAAAGTTAATATAAAACATAATAAACCATGAAAATGAGGACATTGATAAACTAGCTAATGAGTGTTATCAATTCAAAGAGTGCCTAAGATTAATTGCTGCTGGAGAAAATAGGAAATGCTCTGAAATCTTGCAAACTTCTCCATGAGCAAACCTGAGAGAATTCATGAAATTTGACAATCTGAAAAACTAACATGGCATTACCAATATGGAGTCGCGATGGTAAAAAAGCTTCAAAGTCACCAAAAACCACAGTTATGCATAGTGAGATAAAATATTAATGAAGGAAATTAAGCATGTTAAGGAAAAATTGTATTATTTGAGTGTTCTCTTTTAAGAAAGTAAGATTGAGTTGTTACCTGGTCCTCTTTTTTTTTTTTTAATCAAGTCCAAGGGTCTTGCCCTAACTCAGGCCTCTGGACTAGAAAAAGCCAGTCACAGTCATACCTCATCAGAGGCCCAGAGAAGAGTTTGCACCAATAATGACACTATCTGAGTCTGCAGGATCAGCATTTGGATTTGCTTGTCCAAGTATGAAGACTTTTTATTTTATTTTTGATACCAGGGATTGAATGGTTGAAAAGGCTGGGCAAAATGATGTCCTACATAAGGAGGAAGAAAGGATGGATCTACTCTATGGCAAATTCTATTTCTACCAAAGAATGAAAAATATCCCTGCTTGAATAGTTTTCAATTCTCTATTTTTCTCCACCTCAAGTAATAGAAAAAAATGCCTACTGGCAGCTTTACAATTATAGCTTGTTCCTGGTTCATACTTAAACTATTTTTATGACTATATACATATGTGTAAATGTTGCAGTCTGGGCTCAGGAGCCGGTTGGCCGACGCTCTTCAGAGTTTACTTTGACTGCATTTCCTGGCTACATTCTGGCTGGAGCCACCGGACTCTGCTGAAGGTTTGTTTATGTTCTGGTCAGATGTTTTGCACTCACCCAATAACTGGCAAGTATATGAGTCAACAGAAGCAAAGAGGAAGTTGCAGCGGAGAACTGACTAAAATCCAAACTCTGTCAACTAACTTTAGCTGAGTTTAGGTTCATTTTACAGAGTTTTGTCCTTGTAGAAAATTTATCAAGTATAGCATCACAGTCTCTCTGGCTTCACCTCACCTTCTTAATTAAAGAAGGTATGAGATGGCTAAAGTATTTTGGAAAGTTAGGTTTATGGTAGACATTAGCAGAAGCAGTTAACATCTTGGACTGTTTTTGTATTTTCGAGAATAGTCACATCAGAATTTGATTTTGCTCTGGCAGTTTGATACCCAGACTCCTCTTACAGGTTCCTCCCTCCCTCATTCCCACAATAACTCCCTCCCCCATGGGCTTCCCTAAGATGGGGAGGAGAGTAGGGGTTAGAAGGAAGGAGTGTTTTTTTACCTGAGGTCTTACAAGCAAAGCAGAAAAAAAAAAATAACTATGTAGGCCAAGGAAAAAGAAGATGAGGTAGAGGAGGAGAAAGAATAGGAGGAGGCAAAAGAAGAATTAGCAAAAGAAGAATCAGTCTTAACCCATCAACCCATAGGTCCAAATTTATCTTGGATCTGATGGGTGATTTGGGGTCTTCTTGGTATTTTGAATATCTGGAATTTTTCCAAGTTTAATAAGGGAATCCATTCATAGAACTCCAATTGGTAATTAGCACCCTCCTCCTCTAACATACTATTTGATAGAGTCATCCAAAATGTTAAAAAATAGCAGAATCCTGATCAAAGCATTGTCCCACTCAGAAGAGCTAGGATCAGTCACAGAAGATGAACATTGTAAAGGAGAGTGGTGTTCACCAGTGGGAGTGGGCAAGCTCTGGACTGGGTTCAGGAGACTGTCCTTTGCTGGGGGAGGGGGACAGGGTGTTGTGGAGACTAAACCTTCCTGACCTCTTGAGTGTTAAGCCTACAACCTAAAATAGGAGAACCCATTGCACTTAGCATGTGGTAACATCTGAACATACAGGTCACCAAATCTCTCTCCTTTTAAAATGTAATTAACATAGAGATAATCATTGGTTGTGAAATGGTCTCTTCTTCACAAAGCTCAGTATTTGACACTAAAACCTCTACTCAGATTAATGAATTCCATGCCCCATTCCTCCAGGACTTGGTTAAAGAAGAAAAGACTGCCTCCAATCTGCACATTCCCAAGGCTATTCGCTAAGCAGTGCAAAGATGCAAGAAGTCACCGATTTAGTCACCCAAACAGAGGCAACAGAATGAGTATTCATTACACTAGACAGTGAGATCCAAAGGATACATTGGAAGACCAAAAAAAAAAAA
>NW_026000037.1:38814030-38926802 GCF_001458135.2 Marmota marmota marmota | reverse complement strand
ATATGGTTTGGTCCTACTTTGGGGGAAATATATCTGTAAAACAATAGAACAAAATAATAATCAGTGGTTATTATGGGGTAGTGAAAGTTTGGTAATGTTTACTTTCTTCTTGCTTATATTCATTTTATGATTTTCATTCAATTACCATCTACTATTTGTGTTATTTTAGAATATTTTAAGGGCTAAGAAATTATAGCTCCAATAATCATTTTTAAAAACAGATTTTAATTTAGAGAAGCTTTAAATTTCTAGAAAGGCACTGTGAAGATAATTTATACCTAGTATTACCATAAATCTTACATCTAGTTTCCCCTACTAGTAACATCTTACATTAACGTGTCATAATTAATACGACATGGTCGTAACTAGTGAATCAATGCTGATACATTATTATTAAATGAAGTCCATATTTTATTCAGATTCCCTTACTTTTTAGTCAGTGTCCTTCCATCCCAGGAGCCCATTCAGGAGATCACATTACATTCAGTCACCATGTTTCCTTAGGTTTCTCTTGGCTGTGACAGTTTCTCAGACTTTTCTTGTTTTTAATGACCTTGAAAGTTTTGAGTACTGATTAGGTATTTTCTAGGATATCTCTGAGTGGGATTTATGTGTTTCTATGATTGGACAAGGGTTAGGGGCAGGGGGTGGAAAATCACAGAGGTAAAGTGCTATCCTCATCATATCCCGTCAAGGGTACGTGCTGTCAACATGCTGACACTACTGACATTCACCTGGACATCCTGACTGAAGCAGTGTTTGTTAGATTTCTTTACCGTAAAATTAACATCTTCCCCTCCTTTCCATACCAAACCCTTTGGAAAGAAGTCAGTAAGCAAAATCCACATTAAAGGAATAGGGAATTGTGCTCCATGTGTGTGAGATTGGAACATCTACATAAATTATATGGAATAACTCTGAAGGGGTCATTTGCTTTTTTTCCCTTTTTTATGTATCTATTTAGTCATTTATTCATATCAGTATTGACTCACAGGTATTTATTCTGTATTTTGCATTATAATCACAAACTTCTTTTTCTTGGTATTTAAATGGTTATAATTTTGGCCATTGGGACCTCTTCAGTTGGCTCTTGTATCTCTTGACAAACCTCTAACGTGGAGTGTGTGTGTGTGTGTGTGTGTGTGTGTGTACATTCGCACATATTCAAGCATTTGAGAGGTTCCTTATTTTCTGGCACTGCAAGATTTTCCAGGCTTATAATGGTGTATTTCATGACTCAATTCTAGACTCAATCATTTCTTTAAGAATCATTGTTTCTTTTATTGGAAAATAGAAGCAGAAACCAAAACATAAACTCTAAATGTGCCAGTTACAACCAGGGAGTTATTGCTTTCAGTCCATCTCAGTTGTCAGAGCAAGGAAATATATATGTGCACACTAGCCACGGTCTACACACAGATCTATAAAAACCTCTCTGTGTAAGCTTTTGTGTATGCCTTAAGCTAAGCACGAGCTCTTATTATTTCCCAGTCTAATCATGATCATCATCTGGGTCACTCCAGCTTATTCCACTGCTTTCCTATAATTTCCCACTCCAACATAGACACCTGGCTTCCTCCACTCACTGTCTATCTTAATTGCTCAAGTTCAGTTTACATGTATGGTGATTTTAAAATTGTTAAACTATTCCTACGAGAAATAATTTTATCAAACACAATTCCTGAGGGCTGGGGATGTGGCTCAAGCGGTAGCGCACTCGCCTGGCATGCGTGCGGCCCGGGTTCGATCCTCAGCACCACATACAAACAAAAGATTTTGTGTCCGCCGAGAACTAAAAAAAAAATAAATATTAAAAAAAAAAAACACAATTCCTGCATATAATTCCTTTTGCCTTTTTTCTTACAGATTCCACACATTCTCAAAGTCACAAGGGACAGTACCTTTTTCACCCACCCCCTTTCTTGATTCATTCTACATTCCATTCTGAGATCTTTCTACCTCCTCTGTGCTATTGTGTTTGTTTGCACACATTAAAAATCACTTTATGTGCTATAAAATTCTATGGATTTTGACAAATACAATGGCTGATCTGTCTACCATCTCTATATTTTGCTTTTTCTAGGGATATTCAGGTCATCCATTTTTCCCTTCTGTGAATACTGACTAAGAAATTGGTCAATTTCATCTAAATTGTTAATATTTAAAGTTATTCATTTTCCACTGACCATTGCTTTTGATTTTCCAAAAATTTTGGTAACTTTGTCTACATTGAAGATTTTCTCATTGCCTCTTCTGTAGTTGGAATATCATGTGCAGGTTTGGTTTTCTTGACATTCATTCTGCTTGATGTTCCCTGAGATTCCTGACTGCAGATTTGTGGTTTGGTGCCTGTCATTAATTGTGACAAATTCTTGGCTATTAATGTTTCATATATTTCTTTTGCTTCATTCATTCTTTTTATTCCATCCGAATTTCAGTTATGCATATTTTAGATCTATTAAAAGTTTTCTACAGTTCTTAGATTCTGATTTTTAAATTATTTTGTCTTTTGATATTTTAGTTTGGGAGGCTTCTCCTGCCCTATTATCAAACTACTGATGTTTTTCATTGTTCATATCAAGCCTACTGATGGGTCCATGAAAAAACTTCCTATTTCTGCTACAGTGTTTTTAGTTTCTAGCATTTCTTTGTGTATTTTTTTTTAAAGCTTTGGTTCCCCCAGCTTATAGTACTTATCTGTTCTTACATGTTTTCTACTTTTTCCACTGGAGTCCTTAACATACTAATCATAGTGATTTCAAATCCCCTAATAATTCCAATCTCTGTGTTACATTCCTGGTTCTAATGGTTGCTTTGTCTCTTCAGAGTACATGTGTCCCCCACTTCCTTTTCGGCTTGCTAATTAAATAGACCCTGAATGTGAAGTTTTATGTTAATCTAGTTATTCTTAATACTTGCTGTGGCTATGGATGACTGAGACTTCAAATTCCTCTAGTCTCACATTGACTTAGACCTTCATAAACATTCCTCCTCAGCGAGTGTTGTGTCTTACACCTTTCTAATGTAACACACTTTTAATTACACTGTAGTCTTGTTGATATAGTGCTAAGGCTTGGGAGAAGGGAATGTTGCAAAGCTTCCAGTTAAGTTTCAGTCTTTTCGTGGACTTCTGCCTCTGGGACATGACCTTCACATTTCCTAATTTCCCTAATTTCTAGATGCAGTATTCCCAATCTGTTTTTCCTGCTGTCACAACCTCTGTTGTCTCTCTACCACATGCACATTTTAGTGAGAGAAGACGACTAGTGGAGGATGGAGAGGGAGGAATGCCCTCTCCAGATGGGATAAGACTCTGGAAAAATCTTTCCTCTGGAGAGTGAGCCTTTGTTATAGAGAAATCTCTGGTTCCTGATTAGTTCCCCTCTATCCTTATCAGAGCCATGAGAAAATTTCAGTTATTTATCACAAAAACCTGGTGTGGTTCCTGGAGTCAAAAAGGCTTGTAAAAGTGTGGGGCTCGCCAAAGCTACAGCCCCAAGAAGTTTCCCATTCTCAAGAAGTTCCCACTCAGCCTCCAGCAATTTTATCAAAATAGTATTAAGTGTCATACCAGTGCTAAGGTTTGGATATAAGGTGTCCTCCTAAATCTCCTATGTTAATGCAGGCATATTCAGGGGTACAATTATTAGATTATGAGGGCTATAATTCAATAGACCCATCCAAATTTGAA
The DNA here is from genome assembly GCF_001458135.2 of Marmota marmota marmota. Lineage (NCBI taxonomy): Eukaryota > Metazoa > Chordata > Mammalia > Rodentia > Sciuridae > Marmota > Marmota marmota. Next base: position 38,923,111 of record NW_026000037.1, on the reverse strand, counting down.
TGGACCGGATGGTAACTGTAGGTAGGTGGGGGATGGCTAGAGGAGATAGGTCACTGAGGTGCCCTCAAAGGATTCATCTCCCCTGTGGCTCCCCCGCTGCTTTCTTCTTTGTTTCCTGGCTCCCATATGTGGCTCTTCCCCAATCCCTTCTGCCATGATATTCTGTCTCACCTTGGGCTCAGAGCAACGGAGTCAGCTGCCTATGGACTGAGACCTTTGAAACAAGTGCTGAAAAAAACTTTTCCTTTTGTAAGTTGTTTTTGTGGTGTATTTGGGTTACAGAAACACAAAATCGGACTAAAATTCCAGTTAATGGACTCTAGCTGCTCAGTTCCTGGTCACCTGTTAGCTTCTCTACGTGCCTATTTTTCCCAATTTTGGGGTGTGGGTTTGCTCTACATCCTCAGTCTTCTGTTGAGTCCAAGAAAGTCATTGATTATTAACTTGTTTAGCTTTTTCATGTTGTAAGAAGGAGAGTGACCATTTTCATGTCTTCTGTATTTCATAGATGAAAACAGAAGTTTCTAATAATAATTTTAAAACTTGCTTTAGTAGCTAGCTTCATATGAAGTAAATCAAATTTAGAATATTTGGCCTATATTTCTCTTTACCATGAGATGTCATATCAATGTGCTTGCTCATTGATTCGTTGATGCAGTTAAGCCTCTGGCTCAGGTTGCTGGTGACTGCATTCTCTCTTCTTTGCTGAAAAAAAAAAATACTAAGTGGTTCCTCAGTTAAAAGGTATGCTTGGGCTGGGATTGTGGCTCAGCGGTAGAGTGCTCCACTAGCACAGGCATGACCTGGGTTCGATTCTCAGCACCACATTAAAAAAAATAAATAAAGGTATTGGTTGTGTCCATCTACAAAAAAGATTCTCTCTCTCTCTCTCTCTCTCTCTCTCTCTCTCAAAAAAAAAAAAAAAAAGATATGGTAAGGATTGGGTAGGAGGAAAAGTGAAGCAAAAGGGCTGTGTTGCTAGGCTTCACATTAGACACTAATGAGGCATTGTGATTGGAGTTTTGGCTCCTTTTACCCTTTGCTTTGTACCTGTCCATAAAGAAAGTTGGAAAGCTACCCCCACTTGAGAAATCACAGTTATTCTGTTAGAAAAAATAAATAGCACTGGTTACTGTACATCACACTTGTTCTGCCATTCCATAATCCATGGAAGAACCACAAATATAAACGTGACTTTTAAGCATATAAGAATTGACCACAAAGAAAAACTTTTGCTTATTGTTTGGGTTTTATTTGCCTAGCTAAATAAGATAAGAAATTTTAGTTGATTTGGCTTATTTCTTTCCTCCTCTTTCTCTTCCTTTTTTTTCATTAAATACCAAGTAATCCAGATAATGAGGAAGTTGGTTCTTTATTATAGACTGAATGTAGATAATTATTTCATTCTTACTGTAAAAATTTTAAAATGCTGAGACAAATAATATTAATTTGTGGGGTGATCAAGAACATAAATGTAATTATTTTCTTCATCGATATTGCCTGCACAAGAGTGTTTAAAAATGAACCCACTTTTCCTCTACTGTTACATGATAGCATTCCTTCAGAAATGTGAAATTTCTGACATTTTCAAGGGATCACATAACCTGCCCAGATTGCTTTAGAGTCTTAATTCTGCTCATATTATTGTAGACATTTTCTCCTGTGAACATTGAATATTTTCTACATTGGGTTGCTACTTTTAACCAAAATCTATAATGAGGAAATATGAACTTTCTCTTGCAATTTATGTGTACGTGTGTGTAAGACAAGGAAAGAAATTAGTGGTTAGAAATCCCTGCCTTGAATACTTATTCTAATGAAGTTATGACTGCGTGTGTTTGGCACACATGGGTGGTATTCATGCTAAATAAGAGGCTATACAAATTATAGTCTTGCATAAATGAATAATTTCATATATGTTGATAATTCATGCACCGTCAAGTGATCCAAAGAACACTGATACTCTCCAAAGTTCTTTTCCTCCAGTTGCTCAAAGGGACATGGTAAGAGACTTACCTTAAGAATGAACAAATGCTCCTCCTCACACACATGCCTCAACTTGACAGACTGCAGAGTTGACCTTCAATGTGTGCCTGCTTTATGTGTCTCAGCAGACCAGAACATCAACTGTTATTTCTTCTCCTCCCCATGGAAAGATTGGTAAATGTTACCCAGATGAAAGAAGATTCTATTAAATGTAGTCTTTAGCTAATTCTACTGGGCAGCTTTATGATACTTTAGCAACAGACAGTATTGTTCATGGTTTCCTATAGGAGACTTTCTCCAGGGACCACCAAATTGGACTTCTTTGGAACACACAAATTCAGAAAACAATATACTTAAAAGCTATTGATTCTGGAATTAATGTCCTACTTTTTAAAATGCAGCAAAAATGAGGGAACACAAGTTTTTGTCTGTAAGGACAATCACATGGTCCGTCAGAGGTTCCAGTTTGAATTCAGCTGGCTTGGGGATAGGTGTGGAATATCAGAATAACTGTTAGCTGAAGGGCTGGGTACCTTCCCATATAGTGTAACAGCAGATCAGGAAGAAGAAGGATCTGTGCACATCTCAGATGCTGAGTCAACTTAAAGGTAATATTTATGATTCTGAACATGGAACTGTAAGTCTCATTTGCACCTGCAGCTGCCCTAACACAACAGTTGCATATGTAGGTTCTAGAAGTAATCCCTGATGTATGTGAAGCAAAAGAACTCAAAGTTGGAGGAACTTTCTTATCAGATGCTCCAAGAAACCAGAGTGCAAGTAGGACTGTTTGGAGGAGCATTTAATAGAATGTGACACAAAATGACAAAAAGCCTTTGAACTTTGCCATATATAATCATTATTGGGTCAGGTTTTTGTTCTTGTTGTTGCTTTTTTTTTAGGTTACTTAAAAAAATGGAGTATTGGCTACATTTTGGTTTGTATTTATGTGTGTAAGCACTTGTAAGACTCTGAGGACCTCTGAAGGTATCTGGAGAGGACTTTGCAGAGTCCTGGAGGGCCCATATTAGCAAAGTCAGTAATAATTAAATTACTGCTATAAATATGGTTTCATTAATTCCTGAAAGATGGTGAACATGAGAAAATGTAGCAGTTTTTTACATTTACTTACTTTTATGTTTGAGCTATTCCTAATCATGTTCTCTAATCTGGATGCTACTCTGTGTTGCATGCAGACAGAGCAAAATCAACATGTGCATGTATTCAAATAAGATTTTTTCTAGCTCTGACATATAAACTAGAACATGATAATGGGGATTTTAAAGAATAAATTGAAGACAAGAAGCACAGAAGATTAGGAGAGATAAGGAATCTATTTTAAACTATTTACTTTTCTTCAATGGATACTATGATTTGGACTATTCTATGACCTTTCAGAGCTCTGTTCACTATTTTTAATATAAACTGTTCCAGGCAAACAAGACAGGAAAGTTTCTGAAGGAGGACTTTGCATCATTTTCATATTCCATGACTATAAGAATCAACTAAAGGATCAATTAGCTAAGAGTTACTACACACTTTTAAAGTACCCACTTCTGCCCTTCCCTGTTTCAATAACAGATACTGCTTTCTCTTGTCAGTTTTATTTTTGTCTTTCAGCTCTGCGGTAACTTGTACAGGACCTCTGTGCACAATTCATCCATATGTGATTAAATTCTTTGCTTCAATTTTTTTTGTGTGTGTGTGTTTCAACTCAATAATTAAAAGCAAATTCCTGTGGTTGGAAATATTTGGAAAATGTCTACAAATGTAAGTGGTTCCCAAAGGGCAAAACCTTAAAATCATACTTTTAATTAGGGTCCCAAATGCTCATGGGCTCTTTCTAGGAGTGCACTAGTATTATTTTTCAATCTGATTAAATACTTGACTCTCACAAATGAGTCTGATTATTCCTCATATTTCAAGGGAGAGGAGACTAAAGGGTCTTCTTATATGTGAAAATGAATTATTCTTGTCCTACTTGCTGAATTGGGCTACCTTGGTACAGTAAAAGAAAAGATTAGTAAAATAGTAAAGCTCTTACCACTTACCTAGAAATTAGGGCAATACACAAGCTCTATGATCCCAGAATGGAAATTGTTTTAAAAATGTAATAGGAGCCACCAAGGTGCTGCATACCTATAATTCTAGCATCTAGGGAGGCTGAAGCAGGAGGATCACAAGTTAGAGACAATTTTGTGAGACCTGTCAAAATAAATAAATAAATAAATAAAAATGCCTGCAGGTGTAGCTCAGTGATAGAACACTTGCCTAGCATGTGTGTGGTCCTGGTTCAATCCCCAGTAATCTCCCCACTCCACACACACTCACAAATATGATAGGAGTCACTGAAGCAAAATTTCCCCTACTACACCCCCATCTGTATTTTATACTGATGAACGAGATGGGAGACATATATGCATTTTTCCATCTTAACCCAAAGAATAATAGACTTTTCTCATAATTAGTTTCTTGTGTAATTTATAGGACACATTCTGAGAGGGTCTCAGTCTACTTGGGATAGGATATTGCATTCTACAGCATTTTTCCATAAACAACAGTTCATTTTACCAGATTTGCTGCTTGTGACCTATTTATAGTGAGTCAAAGAACTGGATTTAAATACATTCCAAGACTTATGTTAGTGCATTTCTTGTTCACAAAGCTAAAGAGCATATGAGAAGCAAAGCAATATTTTGGTCAAGTCTTCACAACAAAAATACATAAAGGTTTATTGTAGCAACTGACCAAATAACCTGAGCCAAAGATCCAGACTTTAAGTGTTAATTGTAGGTTCTTTAGACATACGTTTTTTTTCCTTGCTAACAATTAACACTTATTCCACTATGTGTTTTCCAGCTTGAACATGTGACTGGCCATGACTGTTTCTTTTCAACTGGCAGCTGTAATGCCATTTAGAAATCTAACAAAGTTTTTTCAATATCACTTTGTGTATTATAGTTACCAGCTGGATCTTTAACTGGAGATGGAGTTGGGAATTTAAGTAAGGATATTTATTAAACCTGAAAGTTGGACTCTGTGTGCTCCTTTTTCACGGAAGCCCTAAGAACTTGGCCCATCCTAGCTTGTGCAAGTGCTGTCTGAATGTGCAATGGGAGGAAATATTTGAATGGCATCCTGTCTGTCATTCTACCGTGGAATGTAACTGTGAGAAACAGGCTGGTGTCTCTACATCCAACAACTTTTTGCATATTGAGGACAATAATATTTATCCAAGGATTGGGATGACTGAACAGTTGATCCTTGGAGTCTAGTTATACTGGGATTAAATAACCAGTGAAAGAGTTCAATAATAGAAAAAGAAAATAAAGCGTGAACACTATTACACCAAAAAAATAAAAATAAAAAATAAAAAAAGAGACATTAATGAAAGATACTGGCTTGCCTTAAGATGACACTTATTTTTTTTTTTTTTCAAATTCATTTGCAAGTGACCATTCCTTCTCTTGTTTATAGTTTTCACATGGTGTTGTCTATTAGGTTCCTATTCGTTGAAGCTGTAGATTTTGACTTTAGGTTGCTCTAAGTTCTTTTCTAATAAAATAGTATCTGGAATGCATTTTAACCTCCAAGGAGTTTAGGTCAGAGAAAGTTAGGATACATTCTTTCAGATTTAGGGGGGAGAACATCTACTGACCATGGGCCTGGCAGGCATCAGCCTTGGTTGAGTCCGGCTTCTGTGCTTGTCCTGGCTCTGCAAGCCTGAGCAAGGCCGGCAGCTCCCTTTGCATCAGCCTTGAATGTGTAAATGGAGATAACAACTGTACTGAACACCAAGTGTGTTTGTAAGGATCAAAAGAGTCAATATATTAAAATGCTTAGGACAGCACCTGGTGAATACTGAAGTGCTTAATAAATATCACCCATTATTATTGTCATTTCAAGGTATGAAATATGATGACTCTCTCCTTGAGGGGAACTTGTGCTGAGCTGGCTATATTCATAAGACTCAATACATTTATGGACAAAAGAAGGTGACAGGAAAAAAAATATGCAGCCAAAACAGAAGGTACTGGAAAGTAGAACTGACACTCAATCTTGGATACCGAAGTAAAGCGACTCATTTAGGCCAACATCCTGATAATTAAGCTCAATATGTCCCTTAGTTGTGAATTAAGAATTCATTAAGCTTTAGACAAAGGTATAGGAATTTCTGTTCTAAATACATGCACTGGGACAAACACATAGAGACAGGCAGGCAGCCGATGCTAGTGTGTTCATGCTGTATTTTAGTTCCTGTAAAAAGTCATAGGAATAGATAGTCAGAAAGATCTTATAGAAGGAAAAAAATATTTTTATGTAAAATAATTCAATGATAAAGCCTTCTGATCTGTATCAAATTGCCATGGAGCCTAGAATTTTAAAATAATTATGAAAACATGAAAAAACTAAAGACTATATAGCATAATTAATCAAAGAAGCTTTAAGGCTATCAGAGACTACCCTCTTGACTCTTTTTCTTCCCCTGACCACACCCTTGTCCTTTCTGTCCTCTTTGCTTTATGTGTTAGCTTTCCAGGAAGGTCCTGGAGGCCCTTTTATCTATAGATTCTATCTCAGTGATCTAATCCACACTCACAGCTTCATTAGCAATAACTTCTCTCCTAAAATCCAGATGAATTAACAATTGCCTAGTGGATCCAGATCTCCTTTACGAAGCAGTGGTATTTCATCCCCATCAAGTCTAACATTCAAATCTATGGGCCTCTGTCTGAATTCCCCGGTTTCTGTAAATGGCAACTCCGCTGGTTGCCTTAGGAACTCAATGTAACCTTTGATTCTTTATTTTTCTTGCCTTTCATCATCCAATCCACTGCCAAAACCTATGGAGTTTTCCTTCACAATATCCTCTCCCTCACCTACTCTTTTCCCTTCAAATGTCATCATTATCATTCTAATATAGGTCTTTATGAATTCATTTGCAAGAGCTTTGCTTCCTGGACAAGCTGCAAATGAAAGAGCTGATAAGACATTGGATTCAATTTTAGTAGTTCTTCCTTTGTTTCCTTGTTTTCCATCTTATTTTTTATTTTTTATTTTTTTTATCAAATTCACATTCTTTTGGCAGTTGCAAGAACTGTCATTTCAGGGCAGTTACATTCTTATCCTTCTTTTGCTCAAAACCTTTAAAATGACTTATTATTCAATTTTAATGTCCTCTACATTTTTATCATATCACACACATGATGCTACACAGTCATTCCCAGCTATATAATCCTATGTGCTCTTACAGGAATGAAACTGTAATACCTTTCTTTCTTCCTCAGTCAAGAAAACATAGTAAAACAAATCAGAGGTGGGACAACTGGTAGACTATCTGACAACATAACAATTTAACTCAGAGGTTAAGAAAAAAAAATCATTAAAGTGTCTAGAAATTTTCCTAGGGGCATATGGCAGTGAAAAAATCTTGGCTCAAGAGAATCTACTGAATTTCAGAACAGCAAGACATGTGGCATTTAAGCCGCATCTCACTGTCATGCTTACCTTCCATCAGCTCCGTTGTGGTAGCCAGAGCCCTATTCCCACATATGTGTGGTCAAGAAGACCCAGGCTCCCCATTCCCCAGCTTCTTATCTGAGACTGCAGTTACACTGTGGGTAAGGTAGACTACTGACATTTCTCCTCCTTGCCCCTCAGCCCTCCTTTGCAAAAGTCCTACTTGAGATAGAAGCAGCCAAGGTGTTTAAGTGTCTCTTGTTCTATCCAGTCCCCACTTTGTAGGATGGAAAACACAGCAGATCCATAATACTGAGATCCTGATTGCCCTAGATTTCTCAAGTTGACCTTTCATGCCTGGGAGGTTTCCTACTTCCTCCCCATGACTAAACACAGAACTGGTGTGCCGCTCATTTTATAAAAGTGGTCTAAGCTCTGGGGAATTGATGCAGGATTTCTACATAAGGAAAAAGTTAGTCCATAAGGTCAAAGAGCTTCACACATCTGCTAAAGAAACATACTTCATTTGGAATTAAGAGAGAGAACTTCATCCCTAAATTCATTGTCTGAAATAATGGTAATTGTCGAGAGACATTAAAATAAGGCCAGTAAAATAGATAAAGGCAAAATAACAGAGAAGTCAGAAATTCAACAAGACTCCCGAAAATAGATGATCAAGATGAACCTTCTTGAGATTTCAGAGGTCAGCAAGGCTGTGTGTAAGTACTAGGTGCTCTCATCCAGGGGCAATCAGAACAAGACCCAGGGCACACTTAAAAGCCTTCCTAAGAATGCTCAAGCCACACACAGACTCATCAACACAAGAAAGAAGCTTCAGGACACCAGGGGTTTAAATATAACCTTCCGTAAAACACTGACTGAACACTCTGTACTTTGACCCAGGAGACTCCCAGGAAGCCAGACTTAAAAATACCATCATAAACACTGTTACAGCCATCTATGAAAAATCCACAGCTAACATTTTACTTAATGTAAATGTCTGAATGATATTTCCCTAAAATCAGGAACAAAACAAGGCTATTCATCCATTTTTGATATTTCTATTTGCAGGACAATTAGGAAATAAGTGCAAGTGTGCATACATACAAACATACATACATATGTATATAAATGGCATCCAAATCTCAAAGAAAAAAGTACAACTATTCGATTTGAAGATGACACAAAATCCTAAGTAATCTAACAAAAATGTTTGAAAAAATTAGGATTAATAAACAAATTTAGCAAAGTCTTGGGATATAGGATCAATATAGAAATTGCTGGCAATATAAATTCTGAAGCTAAAAGTAAAAAAATAATTTTATTCAAAGTACCATCAAAAATTAAACTCTTAGATGTAAATTGAATAAAAGAAGCTCAAGACTTAAAATGCTAAACTACTAAATGTTATGGAAAAAATAAAGGTCTAAAAGACATCCCATGTTTATAGATCAGAAGACTTAATATTGCTAAGATGGAAATATTCTTCAAAATCATCTACAAAAAAAAAAAATCTATTACTATTTCTGTTGGCTTCTTTTGAAGAAAAAGACATCCTTATCTTAAAATTCATGTAGAAGGGTCCCAGAACAGATAAAATAGTCTTGGAAAAAAAAAACAGTTGAGACTCATATTTCCAGATTTTGAAACTTACTACAAGGTTTTCTGTAAGGTTCTTGCTTAGCATCTGGATGGCCATCTTAAGTGACAGCTGCCATTTTAAGAAAAAAATTTGTTTTCCACTCAATGGCATTTTTAGAGAAAGGTTCACCACTCCCTCATACCAACCACACCCTTAACCTCCCTCATTAGGACCTGCCCACTCTAATCTCAAAGCCTGCCCCATAAAAGTCCCAGAACTCAAGCCTGTATTGCCTCTCTCCATCTATGAAGAGATGCGCAAATAAACTCTTTTGTGTATCTCTGCCTGGTCTCTGTCTTTAATTTCTCGCTTGCCCATATCCTGGTTCCTTGCTTTCCTTTCAATTTCAATAATTACATAGGCATAAGGATAGACACATAGATCAATGGAAGAGGACTGAAAGTCTAAAAATTAAGAGTATTTTTAGTCAATTGATTTCCAGAGGAACATCAAGACAAACACATGAAATGAGGGTGTGGCAAACAGTCTTTTCAGCAAATAATGCTAGGAAATCTGAACATCTACTTGTATAAGAATGAATTTGGACCATTATCTCATCATGCATGAACAAAAATTAACTATGAATGCACAGCAGTTCCAAACATAAATGTCAAAATTGTAAGACCTTTGAAGAAAACATAAGCATAATTCTTCATGATCTTAAGTTAGTTGATGATTTCTTTCACATATCACCAAAAGCACAAGTAAAATAAGGAAGGAAGGAAGGAAGGAAGGAAGGAAGGAAGGAAGGANAATTTTTAGACTTTCAGTCCTCTTCCATTGATCTATGTGTCTATCCTTATGCCTATGTAATTATTGAAATTGAAAGGAAAGCAAGGAACCAGGATATGGGCAAGCGAGAAATTAAAGTCTTTTATGTTACCAATTTGACTATCAAGAAAAAGAAAAGATTCACAAGAGAATGTGAGAAAATACTAACCGATCACAAATTTGATCAATCACTTGTATCCAAAATATAAATAAAATTGTTACAACTCAATAATAAAAAGAGGGTTAATGAAACTAGGCAAAGATTTTGAATAGATATTTCCCTAATGAAGATATTTGAATGGCCAATAAGCATATGAAAAGACTCAAAAATCTAAGTCATTAAGGAAACAGTAAGCTAAACAATTAATTACCAAATCACATCTATCATGTTAGATATAGTCAAGAAAACAAATAAGCCTGTTGTGGTGCACATGCCTGTAATTTCTGCAATTTGTGAGGCTGGGGCAGGAGGATTGCAAGTTCAAGGGCAGTCTAAGCAACTTAGGGAGGCCCTAAGCAACTCAGCAAGACCCTGTCTTAAAATAAAAAATTAAAAGGGCTGGAGATGTGATTCAGTGACTAAGTGCCCCTGCTTTTAGTCCCCAGTACCAAAAAAAAAAAAAAAATTAAAAAAATAAATAAAAATAAAAAAGAAGAAGAAAAAGAAAGAATAAAAAGAAAAAAGACAAATAATCACAAATGGTGATGAGAATGTAGAAAAATCAAGACCATTATACGTTGCAAGGGACTGCAAAATGGTGTAGCCTTATGACAAACACTTTGGCATTTCCTCAAAATTGAAACATAGTGTCAACACATGACTTCAGCAATTTTACCTCTACAAACAAACCCAAGAGGAATGGAAACATATGTTACTGTACTTTGATTGTTGAATGTCTTCCAAATGTCCATGTGTTAAAGGCTTTGTCACCAGGGTAGCAGTGATGAGAGATGCTGTGTACCTTCAGAAGATGGCCTACTGAAAGGTCCTAGGTCACTGAGGATGACCTTGAAGGAGAACCAGAGACCCAGATTTCTTTCTTTCTGCTTCCTGGTTCATGATGGGAGCTGTTTGTTCTCGCCTGTGCCCTATGCTATTGCCCTCTGTGGCTTCGCCAGAGGCCCAAAGCCACGGAACAACCTGTCTTTGACTTCATGTGATACCAAAAGCTCTGTCTTTGTCTCTGTTGCCAATCCAATAATGAGAACAAGGTTTTGAGAAAAAGGAGAAACATTTATTAATTTGCTTGCAAAAGAGAAATACATAGTACTTTTGTCCCAGGGATGTGATTATTCCTTGTAGGAGGAATACAGGGTTTTTTAGAGGGGACTACAAGAGCTGTGGTCTAAGTATTATCAGTAGATAAAATTAATTAGTGTCCATTGGGTATCCTTGAGAAAGCCCAGTTGCCGGGTTTCGGAGTTTCCTCATTCTTGTGGGCAGTGACGATGAACATGATAGCTTAGCCTGGGATGGGGAAGAATGTTAGTTTTGTTTCTCTTGATGTAAGGGATGGTGAGTGGAAGAAGAACAAAAAGGGAGTGGAATGAAAACATGTCAGTTTTAAAACAAGCAATCTGTTATGGAGCAGCAAAGTTTATATTCATAGGATAAAATAGTCCCCATTACACAAAACTTCCAGATCCATGAGCTAAGTGAACCTCTCACGTTCATGAGTTATTGCTTCAGGCATATTGTTATGGTCATGAAAAGCTGGTGCATGTGTGTGTGTGTGTGTGTGTGTGTATTCACACAGAAACTTCTTCATAGCAACACTATTAATAATAGATAAAAAGTATAAGCAACCCAAATGCCCATAAATGATAAAAGGATAAAAGGTAGTATATCTGTACAATGAAATACTTGGCCATTAAAAAGAAATAAAGTAATGGAAAATAGTTATAGTATGAACTTTAAAAACATTTTGCTGAGGAAAACAATCAGTCAGGAAACAAAGAAACAAAAAATCTACATATTGTATGACTCCATTGATATGAAACATGTACAAAACCAATTTAATGAAGATAGAAAAGAGATTGGTATTGGCTTTTGGCTAAGGGAGGAGAAGAAATAGGAAAATGAAAATTTGTGAGTATTTGTTTTTAATTTTAAGGAGTGAAGAAACATTCTAAGTCTACATTTGATAATGGTGCATAATTATGAATATTAAAAACTTGAACTTGCAGTTGAAATGATTGAACTATATGATATATGCATTTGTTTCAACAAAGCTGTTAAAATGCTAAATAAGCATTTTAAAAATTATTGAATATATAGATTTATTATCTGACTTAATCTTATAAAAAATTAAATTTAAACTTTCTCAAACATTTGAACTATGATTTCTAGTAATTTGTTAATTTATCCTTCCAAATTTTCTTGGACAATGTGCAATAGAAAATACCAGTATACAATTTAAAAATTCTCAGTAACCACATTTTTAAAAGTAAAAGAAAATAGTTTAAATTAGTTTTTTTATACATATTTATTTTTTAGTTGTATTTGGACATGATACCTTTATTTTATTTATTTATTTCTATGTGGTGCTGAGGATTGAACCCAGGGCCTTGCATGTGCAAGGCAAGCGCTCTACCACTGAGCCACAACTCCAGCCCCTTAAATTAGTTTTAATACACACATTTTACTTTACTTTATCCTGAAATATAACTTCATATTACTTTAATGAATATAAAAATTAATGAGATATCTTAGTTTCATTTTTCATCTTTTTAAATCTCATCTGCACTTTGAAGCAGCTAGACCTGCTTCAAATTTTCAATAGAGACATACAAACAGTGGCTACCATATTGGACATCAGAGTTCTAGATACATTTTCATAAAATATACTGGTGATGATAGTTGTATCTTTTTTAAATTTTAAAGCACCCTTCATTTTTCTTTTCTTATTGCAACGATTAGGACTTCAAGTAAATTAGTAGATAATAAAGATGACAAAAGTTTTCCCCATCTCATTTCTTACTTTAACAAGAATGATTCTTCAATTTCACTATGAACTTATACTTTTCTAAATAATAAAATCACTCCAGATCTGCTTCATGGCTAATTTGACATGGTAATGAGTGCTTTTGCCTACCTAATTATTGCTTCAACTGTTTTCTTAGGGTGAGTTCTTTCCTGAGATGTCTGTATTATAAGTAGCCACGTATTCAGTTCTCTAGACAGTTCAAGAAACAATGTAATGAATTTAACTTTGGCTCAAGCTGAGACCGCTTCTACATATATACTTTAAAAAATCTTCAGTTTATATTAAATCAGAAATCTAGTATTTTAAGCAATATTCATTTCTAAAAATAAAAATGTGATGCACAAAAGCACAGAAATATCTGGACCGATGTACTTTGTGACCTTTTTATTGTCCTTTGGAAAAACAAAGTAATAAGCACACCAATTAAATTACTGTATTTAGAAAAATTAAATTAATTCTGAGCACTTCCTCCGAAGGCTTGTTTATTTTTAGGTAGTTAGGCAATTAACAAAATGTATTTACTCCCCTGAAATTGTCTTTGAAAGGAATACTAATAAATGACAACTGTGTAGGGAGATTCATAATGTTAAAAATTAGTTTTAATATTTTTTTCCCATAGTGCCTATAAATTACATGGAAAGAAAAAAAACCATGTTAAGAAAAAATGTTTTATATGTACACTCTAACGTAGAAAATAAAAACGTTTTATATGTATAAATAACACATATGTATATTCACTAATATATGCGCATCATATATATGTAACTTTTCTCTTGTTGAATTAATTTTTTAGAGTCCCTCACTTGGTGACTTTTGCTAAAGGATTCATATGGATTGTTTGGTAATAAGTTTATAGGAGACAAAAAAACCAAACTTTTTATTCATAGAATTGATAGGAACTTAATTTACAACATCTTTTTATCCTACCAGTCATAACCCATATTCACTGACTTCCTATACATATTAAGTGATGCTGTAGATTCTATGACTAAGAAATTAGATAAATGGCAAGATTTGTTTTATATACTCAGGAAAAAATATAATAAACAACAATACAATCCCCATTTTCTTTTGTAAGAAACTATATGCAACTTCTCACTCAAATTGTCTCTTCAAATCCATTCAGTGTTTTCATTTTAGAACTGCTTTGGATACACGTTCAGTACACAAAAAGTAATCCACAGTTTCTGCTTCCAGGAAGGTGGAAGAAACCTATTTTTCTCCATTTCTTGCTGAGTAGCACTAAAAACCCTGGACAGTTTTTTTTATTCTGAATAAGTTCAAGGAAGACAGTGAAATGTGGAGGGAAGGAGGACTGGCTGGAGAAATTGGGACATAAGGAAGCACATGGTGATAAGTTCCCTAGGATTTTGTTGTTCTTGTTCAAATATCCTAAAATTCAAGCTGAAAAAGCCAGCAACATAGAAATGCCAGTGAATACCGACAGAAAAAGTCGGAACAAAAGCTTCCTGTGTCTAGATACAGATCAGAGAAAGGTGCAGCCGAGCCAAACAGACAACTTTTGGACAATGACCAGTGTACTCCAGCTAGACACCACAGCACAAACAACAGCCCTTCTCCCATCCACACAAGCAAAGGCCAGTAGGAAGCCAAGACTCCCGCCCTTCCCAGTTATACAGGAGTTTGTCAGTCAACCCCTCCCTTGGGTGATGTCAGAAAGGCCAACTGAATAGTCAGGACTTTCAACACCACAGGGTGGTAGCAAGGTCATCCCTCATTCTATGGTGGCAATGGGTGCCAAGGGGAAAGCAGTCTTGATGCCCTTGTATCCATCCCAGGCAGAGGGATACCAGTGGGAACCTGGTGAGGAGCCTCATTATCAGTTCAATGAGCTTCTCTGGGGTGTTAAGAAGGCGGAGGGTGGAACCTGGGCTTCTATGCTTTCGCACCCCCTTTCCTCCATAGAATGGCACTAGAGAAAGTCAGCTCAAATGAAATCCAGAATCTCCAGGCATAATATTCCAAATCTTCGGGTTAGTATGTTAATTGTTCAACTAAAACTCACTCTTCATATAAAGAACCAGGAAAATCTCAAATTAAAATTTAGAAAAGGTAATCAGTAGATGTCACTTCCAGATGTCACTAATATTAGATTGAATCGGACAAAGGTTTTAAAGTACCCAGTCATAAAAATGCTCTAATTAGCAATTATAAACACACTTGAAACAAATATTTTTTAAAAACCCACAAAGTATCAGAAAGTAATATAAGGTAAAAGAATCAAATGGATTTTTTGTTGTTGTTGTTTGTTTTTTGGCAATATAGAGGATTGAACACAGAGTACTCTACCACTGAACTATATCCCCAGCTCCTATTTTTTATTTTTTATTATGAGACAGGGTCTTACTATGTTGCCAAGGCTGACCTTGAACTTGCAATCTTTCTGCCTCATCCTCCTAAGTCACTGGGATTAAAAGTGTGCACCACTAAGTCCAACTTCAAATTGAAATTTTAAAATTAAAAAGTACAGTTATTGAAATTAAAAAAGGAACAATGGATAGGCAGAAGAGCAGAATATATAGGAGAGAGGAAAGATAAAGAACAACAAAATAAACAGAGACTCAGGAACCTGTGAAACTATAATCAGATATCCAACATTCAATGTCATCTGAATTTCAGAGCAAGAAAAGAAGGAGATTGGGATGTACCAGAAAGAATAATTACCAAAAAAACACACAAATCTAGTAAGAGATAAATTACAAATTCAAGAAAGTAAGCAGATTCCAAACAGGATAAACACAAATAAAGTCTATACAGTGACACACTAAGATGTATATATATGGTTGAGATAAAAAATTATGGAAAAATGAAAAATGTTGTTTACCATGCAAATGTTAATAAAAAGAAAGTAGGAATAGTTATTTTAATATTGTATAACTACAGTCAAATCGAAGACTATTATTAGGAAAAGAGAGATATTGTCTACTGATAAATGGGTCAATCCATCCAGGAGACATGAACATCTTAAGTGTCTATGCAGAAAAGAGAAGAACCAAAAAATATATGATGCAAAAATCAGTAGGAATAAAAGAAGAAACAGACAAAGCCACAAGCACAGTTCAGGATTTCAACGTCCTTTTCTCAACAACTGATAAAATAACTAGACATAAAATCAGCACAACATAAAAGTTAACTACACCATTAATGTACAGGATCGAATCCACATACATAGAGCACTCTATATAACAACATCAGGAAAAAACATTGTTTTTTTTTTTTTTGATGTGCCCACAGAACATATACCAAAATAGGCTATATCCTGAATCATAAAACAAGCCTCACCAAATTTAAAATAATTGAAATCATACAGTGTTGTCATGACAGAGCTATGCCATTAACAGAGACCAAACACATTTATGTCTTTCTGAAATGTCAGAATTTACCGAACAACAAACAATGAGTTTACAAGATACATCACTTTCAGCTGCGATGATTAACCAAATACACAGGATGCTGTGCCAAGAGCACAGGTAGAAAGAGATATGAATGCAAAGAGTCAAAGAGCCATTGTAGGTGATCAGATAAGGGTTTTACTGAATCAGTTCCACAGAGTTGTCAGAATGGAGAGTCTGGACTGAGAGTGGCTTCAGTTTTCGAATGTTGCCTTGAAGTGTCAGCTTGGAGTGCAGTATGCACCAGAGCATACGCAGCCATGTTGAAGCCCAAAAAAGACAGGATTGGAAGTTCATCACCATGATGTTTTCCCTGGGCAAAGCTCATGAAAGTGTCCAAGTGACAGGGTCATGATATTGCCATTTCTAGTTCCAGGAGGCTTCCCCACTTTCAGAATCTTAGGTGAAGAGTTGCGTCTGGTGGGGTTGATAAGCTCCTGGATCTTTCTGATATGATTTGGAATGTCCTTGTGTCCAGGTATTCCTGATTTAGTTTGATAAGTTGGCATGCATAAGTTATTTATAAGTTTGTGCTTCATGGTTGTGCCAGGCAAATGGTGGTTGTTTAGTAGTACAAAGTATAGAATAATTCTACCTTGGCACTTGTGTTCAGAATGAAGTAGCTTTTGGGAAACTACTGCCTTACAAAAGGGAGAAATTCAGAGTTAGGTACAGTCTGAAAACTACTGCTCTAAAAAACATCATGGAGTAACTCAGAGAAAAGCCCATATTGCTTTTCACAAGTGTGTTCTCCAATCACAATGGAATCAGAGTAGAAATCAATAATAGAAAGAAAACAGAAGTATCTACAAACACTTCACATAACACATTTCTAAATAATCCATGAGTCACAGAGGAAGTCCCAAGGGGAATCAAAATATACATGGTTCAGAATAAAAACAGACATAGTTTGTATCAAAATTGTAGGACACAACTGAAGTATTTCTCAGAGGGAAATTTTTACTCTAAGTGTCTATCTCAATATTCTAAGTTTCTATCTCAAGAACTTAGAACACGAACAAAATAAACCCAATGAAAGCAGAAGAAAGGAAAATAAATGAAACAGAGCTGGTATTTTGAAAATACCAATAAAAATTGACAAATTTCTAGTATGACAGACAATGAATAAAAATAAGAAAGATATAACTTACCAACACTGAAGATAAAATGGTGGACCTCATTAGAGTCTCTGGAGATAACAAAAGGACACTATAGGAATACTATGAACATCTCTATACATATAAATTTGATAACTACTGCAAAAGAATTTCTCAAAAAAAACCCAAATAAATAAACTCAAACTACTACAACTTGTTCAATATTGAAGATAATAGAATAGGACTATACTATTAAAAATATTGAATTCCTAATTTTAAAAACAAAAAAAGTTATACCTAGATATGCTTTTAGAGAATATCTGAAAATCTTCAAAGAATAACTCCAATTCTAAAGAATACTAATAACATAGTCTTTCATAATTCATTTTATAAAATTTATCATTATCCTGTATATAAAATATACCAAAAATCAAAGAAAGTTGATGCACAAAGAAAAAATAAACAAACAAAACTATGATCCAATATCCCTAATGAATATAGATGCCCAAATCCCTAAAATATAAAGGCTATAATTCAACAACAATTAAAAAGAATTTTACACCATGACTAAATTGGGGTTTATTCCATGGACACAAGGCTGGTTCAATACACAAACATTAATCAATGTAATCCACCACATTAAGTCTAAGAAGAAAAAATTACATGAGCATATTAATCATTGCAGGAAGAACATTTAATGAAACAATATCCATTCAATATAAAAGTTTTCAGAAAAAAAATAGGAATAGAGGGAATTTTCTCAGCTTGATAAAGAATAACTTAGTGGTAACATTATGCTGAATGGAAAATGAGTGAGTGAATGCTCCCCCCCCCCAAATTGGAAACAAGGTAAGCACATCTACTGATGTCTTTCTTTTTTTCAATACAACACTGGAAATTCTAGCAAAGGCAGAAAGGCAAAAGAACTATATAAAACAAAGATCAGACTTGGAGAGAGCAAAAAGTTCCATTTGCAAACATGCAGACATGATTGCCTACATAGAAAATTACACACACACACACATATGCATGTATGTATATACACACATACTTACATACATAATTTATCTATTTTAATGTCCTAGAAATAATAAGTTTAGTGAGCAAGGTCTCATGATACATGATATACATACAAAAATCAATTTTATTTCTATATTTTAGCAAAGAACATATGGACATATGGACACTAGTAATAAAAATATCTTACCACTTGCAATCACTCAAAAAAAATAATGGAAAACAGGTACAAATCTAACAACATGTACAGAAATGCATGCTTAAAACTACAAGATGCTGAGGTAAGAAATCAAAGAAGATCTAAATAAATCAAGAAATATATCACATTTATGAGTTAGGAAAATATACCAGATGCTATCAAGGATCCAGAGAAAATTTGTTACAGATGCATTGCGTCTGGGAATGTAAAATGGTACAGCCATCCTAAAGAATCTTGCAGTTTCTTCAAAAACTAAACATACAATCACAGTATAACCTAGCAATTCATCTCATGGATAAAAATGAAAAGACATCAGAGAAATGAAACATGCAAAAATGAGCTCACACAAAAACTTGCACATGAACATTTACAACAATTTTTTTCATAGTAACCCCAAACTGAAGTAACTTGGATATCCTTAAGTGGATTAACAGTTAAATTGTGGTATATCCATACTGTGTAACAGTATTCAGGGATAAAAAGTAACAGACCAATACATATAATAACTTTAATGATTTTTTAAGAGAATTATGATGACTGAAAAAGTCAATTTTAAATGGTTATATATGGTTATGATATCACTTATATAGCATTCTTGACAAAGTTATAAAAGTGGAGAACAGTTTAGTATGTGTTGAGGGTTGGAAGGAAAGTGGTATGGCTAAAAGGTCAACATTAGGGATCACTGTATTGATAGAAATGTTATATATCTTTAACTATCAACATCAAGGATGTATTATAGTTTTGGAAGATGTTACTGTTGGTTGAACTTGATCAAAGGGTACACAGTTTCTCGGTTATTTCTTACAGCTACATGTGAATTTACAATTATCTTAAAATAATAATCTTATTTAAATTATAAAAGAAATTTCACCTAATATAGGCAGTTTTACTGGTTGAGAAATCTAATAATTAAAATTGTGGAAGATCAAGAAAGTTGAAATAAGCATCTAAAGTTGAAAGGGAAAAAAAATGAATGTAATACCCTATAGGCTAGATGAAGATAAAGTAGCACAACTTTTTCTTTTCCTGAGTGTGTGCCTGTGCGAATATGTATGTGTAAGTAAACTGTGTAAATTCTTTCTATCAACAACAACAAAAATAAGACATGGGAGAGGAAGAAATGCAAAGTTTGAGGATGAATTCATATTCGTCACTTCAAGTCTGAGGCCTAATGTCCTCACCTGCTAAGCTGCTGACTGTTGATGGCTCACAGTGAAGCTCCTCCATCAAGCTGTTGCTTGGGCCTGAGGGAGAGGCATCTTACATGGTTATGCCCATGACAACCCACATCCAATGAGTAGTATAGATCTTTTGCCTCCATTCAGGACAACTCTGGGAGCATATCCCAAAATGAAACCTTCATCTCACATTTTCTTTCTGGAGAATCTAACCTAAAACTGCTGGATCCAGGTAGGCATCTATAAAGTCAAGTGTGAATGGAATTTTAAAGCTGTATCACTTGCCAGATGGCTGACAAAAACTCCATCACTGGTGGTTGTTTGTATACTGTAGTGGTACAATTGTGAGCTGAATATACTGGTGGAAAGAAATGGTCTAGTTGGTTCAATATATAAGGCTTTTGTGAGGTACAGCAGCGGTGATTATAAAAATTATGGAATAAAATTACAGGTGTTTAGTGTTTTTGATCAATTGCAGAATGACAATGGCAAGTTGAGAATGATTAATCATTAATTTAGGGGAAAGTGTGAAAGCCAAAAGACCTCCTTGGCAGGAGGGGGAGGGGCGCTTATTGTCTGAAGCCAAAGGACCAACAATTATGCTAAATCAGAACTCTGGCTAAGAATCAATAGAATTCTGAGACTTTAGTTGAGAATATTTGAGGTTGGTGCGCTCTAGAATCTTGAATCCTGGTTCTCTGAGACTTTAAAGGTTTTTAAATGACCCATTTTTCCTTCACAAAGACTGGTGAGACAGGTATGAGCTTTAGAAACTCAATTTTGGCTCTCTCTGTTGCTATACACCAAGGCCGACAATAGGAGGCGATCCCATAGCACCAGGTTCTCTAGAAAGAATGTGATGACAGGAACACAGATAACTGAGGCTAGTTGGTGACACTTTAGCATTAGAAGAAAATGGTCACAGTTATCATAATGAATGTCAAAGCCATAATGACATTCTTGGGCCCTGACCCAGAGAGCGTGTAGATGGAGACTCAAACATTGAGGTTCAAAGGCAAAAATAGATGGACGATTAACAAGGGTCGTGTTTATTTATACAATTAGAAGGAAACAAAGATGGAAAACAAGAAAGCAGAGACCATCCACCCTAAGGAACAGTCATAAATTCCTTGCTTAATTTCCAGACCTGAGCCAATTAAAATATTCAGACTCCATTTTCTGAGTGTGATCCTGATTATAAGTAAAGAGGGACCTTGCAACACCAGAACAAGCATAGATTAAAAATATTCCCCAGTGCTTGCAAAGCTATTACACAGATAACCATATGATGAAAAAGGAAAATAACCTAAATACTTTGAAAGTAGTGGGACACAAGATCCAAGTCAACACTGATGTTAAGGGACCCAAAGTGTCATCCAGGCCCCTGACAGAGAGGGAACTGGCAAGAGCAGGAGAGAAAATATGAGTTCTATCACAGGATCAGAAAATGTGTATCTCCTGGGACTGCTAACTCAAATGGGTAGACATTTCCATTGTCCCAGAATGTATAATTGGAACAATATTCTAGGTATGGCCAAACCCTTATGTTGGCCTATGAGTTGAAGATCTTCTGTAGTGGGGGTATCTAAGTGGAAGCAGAGAAACTGCTCTCATCCCAGCCAAAATATCAAATCCAAAATAATAGCAAAGATCGGTGTCAACCCAAAAAGATTTAAAGAATGTAGACTTGATAGTTACCATCATATCCTTACATAGTCCATCATTCTGGCCATTACAAAAAAGAGTTGGATCCTGGAAGATGACTGAAAATGATCATAAAGTTAAACAATTAGTGGCCCCAGTTGGAGCTGATGTGCCAGATACAGTATCTTTGCTAAAAGAAATTAAAGTGGCCTTAGGAATATTATAAGTGGCCATTGATCTGTTGAACACATTCTTTTTCTTTCACATCAGCAAGGAGGATCAAAAATCAGTTTGTCCAGACATACTATTACAGTGTCATATTGGCCCACATTTTAATCAATCCAGATGAGCATGGAGTGACTGACTCCTGGAGGTCTTCGGAAGATGACAGTGTTCCAGGAGGTAATAAATAATCCCTACAAATAGAAGGGTTTAGGAGTCAGTGGCCTGTGGTATGTTGGAATATTCCCTCCAAAATAAAGTTCAAATATTTTTTTTTCACAACCCCCAACACAAAGGAAAAAGAAAGCACAATACCATGTTACCACACTGCAGCCATAGTATTGGGAATACTACTGTAGCCCATTTACGGCATGAGTTAGAAACTCCCAGATCTGAGTGGGTAGAAAGGGCTCTACTTCTGTGATGCAAGCAAGCCTATCATTTGCTTCATGTAACCCAGCAGGTGTCTGTGTAGGAAAAGATTCTGAACAGGGTTTATAGCAAGTAACTCTAAGGCTCTGGTGTGAGGTTATGGTATCAGCTGCCTAGAACTATAAACCATTGTAAAATCGGTTCCTGATATGCTATTAGGTTTTGGAAGTATCTGATCACAGGTTGTCAAAAAACCACATTGGCTGAACTATATGTCATGAATTGACTTCTGCCAGATTCACCAAGTCATAAAAAATGAGCCTAGTTGCATTTTATTATAAGATAGAAGTTGCATTTTATTATAAGATAGAAGTGGCACATCTGGATTTAGGCATGAGCAAGTCCAAAGACACAAGTAAGCTGCTCGAGCAGGTGTCACAGAGCCCCCAGGCATCTATTATCATTGTACTGGCTCTTGAACCTCAGGTCACACTGTGGCCATGCAGGAAGTTCCATATGGGTAGCTCACAAAGGAGGAGCAAGATCAAGGTGGTTTTAAAAATGGTTCAGCATAGTAAGTGCAAGCTAAAAATGAACTGCTCGTGAACCCCAGTTCTATTGAGGAATGAGCCTGAAAGGAAGAAAGAAGGGGAAATCTTCATAATAACTAGTTCTCAGCAGTGAATCTTGTTGTCCACTTTATATAGAAAAAAAAAAGCAAGACCAGGTAAGAAAAATCTATGGCTATGTGGCCAGGTCCTGAAATGAGAAAGGAGATTTGGGAACAAATGCAGTACAAGGATTTATGGAGTGGGTATGAAGGATGAATACCTTTGCATTATGCGTTAACACCTACCAAAGAAGAGACAAGCCACAAAGAAGAGGAATGATTCAGTGATTTGATATTAGCCAGACTCTCTTGTTCTGGCACAATGAGATTGTGTCTAGGGTAGCCACAGTAGCAGGAATGGAGCCTACACAAAAGGCCACAGCATGGACTGCCATTCATCAGGCCTCATCCAGCCTTTGCCTCTGCCAACCGTCCAACCTGTCAGTGACAAAGACCAATGCTGAAACTCCATCATGGCACCACCCATCAAGAATATCAATCAGCTACTTGGTGACAAGTTGATTACATTGAACTCCTTTCAGCCTGCCAAAGGGCAGCAATTAATCTCTGCTTAGATTAACACATATTTGCCTTTCCTGTCCACAAGACCTTGGCCAGCACCCCTCTACCAGAGTTTAGAGCTTGTTTCATCTCCTGACCTAAGATCCTGCAGAATATTGCCTTAAAACAAGAACACATTTTACATAAATTAGTCTGAAATTGACTGGTCCCATCACAATCTACATCACCCAGAAGCTGCCAGCTTGACATGGTGTGATAAAGGCTTCTGAAAATGCACCTGAAATGTCGACTTGAATATGTTACCCTGGGTTACAGTAGGTTGTCCTTCAAGACAGGTACACACCTTAACTCACTGATCAGTTTATGGTTCTGTGCCCATGACAGGTAGCGAGTGCATGTCTAGGTGCCTGGGGATGAAGGTGTGTGTGGCCCTGCTTATCAGCATGCCCATGAACACACTTGAGAGATAGGTGTTTTCTATTTCTACAACCTTAACCCTTTGTGATTCTGAAGTTCTTGTTTCCAAAGGGAAAATGCTTCCATGTCACAGTTCTGCAAAGGGAAAACCACAATTTGGTGAATGTTTCAATATTCTTACATGACTGTTCAAGGCTGCTGATTTTATTCATTCATTTTTTTCTCTGAGCCCCCCAAGTATGTAATAACTACTAGCTATAGCAGATATTATTGGAAAAAAATTTGAAAAAATCGCTCATTTTAGTTCTAAAAAAATCCTAACATATCATAAATTGTCAATATTTGAAGAATGAATAAATAAGTGAAAAAAGACAAGTATAGAATTGTGTGTTAAATTCTATGCTTTTGGAACTTTAAACTTCTACTGGAACTAAAAATATATAGGTTGCTACTGTATGATAATGAAAAATACAGTCACTTTAATGAATAAAGTTAGGTCAAAATGAACTGTTTGTCTTTAGAATGCTCAATTTGTTAAATGCCCTTGTGTTATGTCATTAAAATGCAAAGAAAGGAGCTGGTTGCAATGGCACATGCCTCTAATCCCAGAGGCTCTGGAAACTGAGGCAGGAGGATTGTAAGTTCAATGGCAGCCTCAGCAAAAGCCAGGCTCTAAGCAACTCAGTGAGACCCTGTCTCTAAATAAAATACAAAATAGGGCTGAGGATGTGGCTTAGTGGTCGAGTGCCCCTGAGTTCAATAGTTCATTCCTCAGTAGCCCTCTCCCCACAAAAGTAAAGAAGTGAAATAAATGTTAAAACTATAGCCATAATAAATCATCATTGGTAATATATGAATCAAGAATAAGAAAAAGTAGAAAACTTCATAGTAAAACAAGTATGACCAGGTATTATGCAATACAAAGCTCATAATTTAAAAATCGAAAGGTATGTATTCCTTTCTTCATATTGTTTTCTTAAAGGATATAAAGGTAAACTAAGTACTCATTATCACTATCAGCATCTTTACATTTTAAATTTTGCACATTTCCGGTAGAAAGCAGAATAAAATGCTAAAATTTTTATTTGTATTAGTTATCCATTATACATGACATTATCCCACCACATCACATCTGTTAGTGTTTACTTATTTGTTTAAAAAAATATTTAAGTAGCATCTCTTTGGTGCCAGGCAATATTCATAGCATTTCACTCAAATTAACTTATGTAACTGTCATTGCATTTAGGTAGATAACCTTCTCATTTGACAGAAAGAAAACTGGAGTGTAGGGAGATTAGCTGCCCAAGGTCACAAGGTATTAAACAAGAATTAAGATTTGAATAAAGGTAGTCTCCTAAGTCCATGCCCTTTAAGACCACATGTTTCCTAAGTACCTGATCCTAGAGTAAACTTGTGTTAATTATGTAAGAATTAAGTGGCTGCAAAGTAACTTCATGTTATTCTCCTCCTAAGCATCCATTATTTTAACTAGCTCTGTCAATACGCTCAATAGGAATTCCACTTCCCAGCATATGGATAGGTATATATCTGCCAGTGGGAAGGGAGGATAGAAAGCTAGGGGCAGGAAAGGAGACGAACAGGGAGTGAGAAACTGAGCACCTCTCCATCTACATACACACCCCATTCTGATTAGAAAACACTGTGCCGTGCTCATTCTCTATGTGCATGTTCATAATATCTTAATTCTCACAATTTTGTAAGGTAAGGGCCAATAGTTCCCGCATTCTATACATGAGATAACTGAGGATAGCAGGGAAATGTGACTCCTTAAAGTCATGCAAGTGTATCTGATTCCAAAAACATCTTGTCCTCCGGAGGTGGCTACCATCTACGTCACGAGAGGAATTAATGTGACTGAGTCTGTCTCTTCATGTGTCAGCCAACTTCTGTTGGAGTCATGTTTGGGTTTGGGTTTTTCTTTTGCTCTGTGGCTCTGGCACATTCCCTAAACATTCCCTATTTATTCCAACCATATGGCGATTTTCATTTGATGCCACCCAGTTTGCAGTCTTAGAGGATGGCTCACGATTGCATTTTGCTTTACTCTAAAAGGTCAGGGCTCTGACCATCACTCTCTTTCCAGGTTGGGAAATAATCAAGGTGCCTTAGGGGAAACAGGGGTTCTTACCGTTGGCCTCTGTGGCCTTCCCGCATGATGAGGATGTGAAGGCTGGATTTGATAATGAAGAGTCTTCTTTGTGTTCCCTCATTATTTATGCCACATCTGCCTCTCAGCATTTGTGTCAATGAGTCACTATAATTACAGCCGTTGGATAATTTCCTCCATTTTACAACACATACCCGGCTGTGAGTGTGCGACATCAGACAAAAACAACATTTATTTCCTTGCAGCACCATCAGGCAGAAAGGTCCAGCTTTCCTTGGACATGGTAGTTAGCCAAGTCGAATGAAATGGCTTCTGTTCCAACTCACCCTAACTGAAAGGGAGACCTGAGGAGCTTGGCTGACTGTGGAGACACAAAGGATCAGAATCACTTTTCCTAGTTGAAAGCCACAGTTTTGGCTCAGGATCATGCTTAAGAATGCTGCACAAAACAGTCAGCAATGCAGTCCTTGGAATGAAGAGTGAGAGTGGATGGAGCAAAATCTCTGTTCTGTGCTCTGTCACCTTTAGTCCCCCATTGAAAATAAGTAACTCCCTACAATCTAGTAAAATGTTTTTTTAAAATAGAGATATTAGGTATTAAATAGGAAAAAAGTTCCTGAGAAAGTGAAAATTCAACAAAAGTTGTCTTGAACATAGCACAGTTCTGGGTAGGATAGAACCTCAGATGTTCTCAGACCCTGGTCTTTTCCTCTGCTCCCCAGCCACTTTGCTGCCCAGTCACGGCGGGGGGGGGGNGGGGGGGGGGGGGGGGGGGGGGGGGGGGGGGGGGGGGGGGGGGGGGGGTTGTGCCAGGGAATAGCTGGGCTAGGGCAGGAGCTCTGCTTTGCCAGAAGACCGCCCCCATCTTGTGGTTCTACTCCATTACAGAAGGAAAAAGACCTTGTACACGATGGTTTTCTTTTCTGATTAATGCTGTGGGTGTTCAGAAGCTGAAGCGCCATTTATCATTCTATTTGTGACTTACAAGGTGAAGCGGGAGACATTGTAAACGAGCTCTCATTTAACTGTGGTTTGTGTTTTTTCATGGAAAATACAAATTTCTATTTGTAACCCCAGCCCGATACTAAAGCAATACTGAAAAGGAGGCAGGGGGAACAAAGAAATAAAAAAAGGGGGAATAGCATAGTAAGATTCAATTATTTCTAAGATTTCCAGAGTGAATGCCTCCCTTGTTGCTCTACAGTGGAAGTGATACCCACTTCTCTCCCTCTAAGCTGAACGAGTTGTCAGCTAAGATCACACAAAAACCGACCGTGAAGATCCGTCCTTCCCTTCCACTTCTCCTTGGTTCCACAAGGTTAAAGTATTGCTTATTGGATGTTGTTGTTAAAATTCAACCTGGGAGCACTCACTGTCTCACCTTTCATTTCCATTAGTGTGAATAATTTCTGTGACTTTCTTTCTTCCAAAGCAGAGCACTCCTTCACAAGAAAGCTTAAGGCAGAAGCCAATTATCACAAAATAAAGAAGGATGGACATGCACTGTTTGAAAAGACTAGACCCGAGACCAGAGGGTTCCCACTTACCCTGAAAAAATGCTACCCAGAAGTGACCCTCAGCCCCATCCAGAGCCTTTCCTACTATATAGAACAAATTTGGAAAAGCACTCAAATAAGAAAGAACGACCAAAGCTTCTAAAGGCACTACTAACTGGTCATCTCATGGGGGTGGAAGGAATGGAGGGTGAGCAGCAGAATCACACCAATAAGATCTGTTCTCTGGAGTCACAGTGAGGCAACTGGAGTTGGCGTTCCACCATCAACACAAGTGTTAGCAGGAGGTTTTCACTAATATCTCAGGAATCCCAAGTGTTTGTTTCCAGCATTTAATCCCATGGCTAAGTTTTGGATGCCAAAGATCTCTGGTCCATATGTGATGTTTTAGGATTCCGTGTGGTCTTTTTTTGCTGTGTTATGCTTAGAGAAATTGAGAAAGCAACAGAGAACATGCACACCAGGGAGGCATATCAGAGAGCAGATTAAATAGGAACTTGTCCCAGTGGCCTTGGGACATGCCTCTCTCATGGAGAAAGAGAAAAAAACAAAAACAAAAAACACATGTAAGACTTTAGGTTGCACCTAGAAACTTTACCATTGGGCTGAAAATAAAATATCAGGAAGAACTCTAAAATCCCTGAGGCACTCTCAGCATAGGCTTGAGTTTTAAAGACCAAAACCTTTATTTGGTAAGTAAAAGATATCAATAGCCATTTATAACACTAGGTGTGTTAAGTAAAAACTTTGAACAAATAAGGTTTTTCTCCCCACCCCCTCTAATCCAAAAGTAGCTTGGTTTTTCTTGTTGGAAACTGATAACAGCTTCCTTGTGATCATTCCTGTATTAGGCAAGAATTATTTTCATGGTTGAAAAACAAAAACTGTACTTTAATTGGGGCTATGTAGACAAAAATTGCTCTAAGCAATTTTGTATAATGAAATTTCACAGTAAAAAAAAAGTTAATGACAAACCACTGACCTGGGCCATTGTCTTTCTCAATGCTACAGTTTTCACTGGAAAAGAGACTTACTATTCAAGAATGCAAAAGTGTGATTCAAGAATCAAGCCTTTTCATCTCTCTCGTGGGATATTGTCCTTTTATCAGAGCATTCTTGGTGGATAAATATGTAAATTATTATGCAAAGCAGGATGGAGTAATTCAAATTGACAGTTGCCCTATTTAAAAAAAAAATAAATCAAAATGTGGAAGCCTTGAAAATGTGTGTCTGCTGACGACAAAGGAAGTCCTTGTTAAAATCAACATCATTTGGTGTCATTTTCATATATATTTCAAGCAGATAAATTCATCTTGTTTTACTTTCTTCTTTATAATGGTTTTTCTCTCTCCACCACTGTATTTAATAGAGTTAGGGTTAATAGAAAAATGTAAATATTAGTGATATGCATATCAGAGAAAATGGATTATTTCCTTTGCCATTCTCCTGGCAACTGTGAAGCTGCTGTACGGCAACTTCAGTAAAGATCATCTATTCCTAAGCAATTTTTCCAAAAGAATTAATTGACTCCTCTATTTGAGGAAGCATACCATTACAATTTGTTCTTGAGCTACCACCCACCAAGTCCATTACTTTTCCTACACTCGTACCCACCAACTCTGTGACAATAGATGAGGCAGCTCTGCCCTCATCTGTGATAAACCCTCCACTTATGTTCCGGTTCCCTTTGTCATATAACTTCTCAGAGGCTTTGCTTTAGCAGAATCCCCTTTTTATTCTGGGGTCATTACTTTTTCCTTATTTTTGGAGATCCTTCCCACTAGCATGAGTCTAATGTCACTCAACTTTAAAACAAACAAACAAAGACCTTGATTCCAAACTATTTATTACCCCCATTTCTTTCTTTCCTTCCTCAGCAAGACTCCTTGAAAGATGTTCTATATGTATTTAGTATTTCCACTTCATTACCTCCTATATTTTCCTCAATCCAGTTCAAATCAAGCTTACATTGCCATCGGATCAGTGATATAGCTCAATTTATTAAAGTCTCCAATGACCCACATCTTGGCACAACTGTCAGTCCATTTTTCTGTCTCACTTCTACCTGATTTCTTGGAAGCTCTTGATACTTGCTTCTTTCTGAATATATTCTTCTCTATCCTTAGAGGAAGACTTGCTTTCCTTCATCCCCAGAGTCTCCCCCCCCCACCCCCATGAAGTCCCACAGGTCTCTCTTCCCAGACATCTTTATAACTACATTCACATTCTGAGTGATTAACCTAGTCTTGTGACTGAAAATGATCTCTATGCAGATTCCTTTCAAATATTTATTTGCAACTCTTGACTTTGCTGGGCTGCTGATTTATATTCAGTGACCTACCTGCCATCTCCAAGTGGAGGTATAGGAGTAACCACAAACTTAACATTGTCAAAACAGAACTCTTGATCCCCCTCCAACTCTACTCCACACACAAACTCAAGAATTCTCTGCTTTTTCTTTTCTTTCTTTCTTTCTTTTTTTTTTTTTTTTTCAGTACTTGGGGTTTAACCCAGGGCNTCTTTTTTTTTTTTTTTTTTTTTTCAGTCAGGTTCTTAATATATCTCCCAGGTCTTAAAGTCATGGACTCCCATGATCCTCCTGGTTTGGCTTCCTGAGTAGCTGGGACTACAAGCATATGCCACTATACTTGGCTCCTTCATCCTTTTCTTCCCTAGTCTTTGACATTTAAGTAAATGGTAATTTTATTCATTTAGCTACTAGGATCAAAATCCTATGTAATCTATATCCAAATCATCAGAATAACTTGTTGTACTTATAATATTTTTTAAATTTTACTTGATTGCCATAACTGAAAAGTTAATTATCTCTAAATTGCCCACTCCACCCCTCCTTGGTAGTCTCTTCTGCCACAGTCCTTTTGCCTCATTACAGTCAGAATAATGTAATTTTTCTTAAACCATGATTCACCCTGACCCTACATGATCTGACACTTTACCATCTCTCAAACCCATCTCCCTGTACTCCCTTCCATGTTTGATACTCTTTAGCCACCATACCTTACAACAATTTTTCATCTAGCGCATGACTGCTATTTCTTCATATTCAGGTTTCATCTTAAATATCACCTCCTCAAAAGAAGAGTTCCCAAGCCAATGTGGCTAAATAAGAACAACTGAACCTCTCCCTGGTTTTCATATTGTTTTAATTTATTTATAGCACTAACATTACAGGTTACTTACTTAAAAATTTCATTTTGTCTGTTTCCTCATATGAAAATAAGTTTCCTAGAAGCAGAGACTTTGTTTCCCAAAATCTAGAGTAATATTTGGCATATAATATATAATAAGTAAATATTTGGCAGTGGAATAATTGAATTAATCATTCTTAGGGAATCATATTAAAATGTCCTAACAGATGTAAGTGATATCTTTAGATGATATGTTTATTTATGTAATAAATGAAGGTAAATAAAATATTTGATAATACAATATGATTCTTACTAAATGTTAGAAATGTTGGACCCCATAAAAAACTGAATTCAACAATATGCATTCCTGGTGTTTATATTTGGTTAACGGGTCATTTAGCAGACACTGAATAATTTCACAATTGACAGGTAGATAGATGACAGCGTATCCTGTTGGGCACATCACCTTTCTCCCTTCCATTCCCACTCTACTCAAAGCTTATATGTGGCATAAAATGCTTCTGATTTGTACTCTATCATCTGTAGACAGTGAATTAAATGGGTACAGGTAGTAACAGGCAATTTATCTTCGATCCATAAGATTCACCTTTATTGTTGGAGATAAATTATAAGAACACAGTTGGTACTCTGAGAAGATGTAGTGAAAAATATTTACCACCTACCAGACATGACCGTGGAAAAAATGGTGGCAGTAAACAAAGAATCATACTTTACTGAAACTTGGTTCACTTCCTATAAAGCACAAACGTTGTAACAGCTGTGCCTGTTCTATGGGAATGAAGGAGATATTATGTATTTTTTTCTTTGCTTTTTGAACTGGACTGCTTCTCCCATGACACTATTGAATTGGAGAAAAACATTACAAAGTGTTTAGTGTTTCCAGGAGAATCAAAGACATTTTGAAGGTGAAGGATAGATTTCCAATTTCTGTTGAACCAGTTTTTAGGGATAAAATTAGAGCCATTTATCCCCATTATGTTGAGACACTTCTCTTGTAGGTTTTTCTTTTAGTGTCTATCTTTTTCTTTTGTCAATACTGCTAACTAATTCAGCAATTTTCTGAGAATCAGTTTTTAATTGCAGGTGAGAGGCAGAGAATAGGAAGACTCACAGGAAAAATGGGTGAGGACTCCATCAGAGATTTTGCAGAGAAGACTGATGGGGTTCTCCTATGTGTATGCCACTGTAAAGCCTCCGCATGGACTGCAGAGCTGAGCTAGGATCCATGACGCCGAGTAATTTGAACAGATCCTTACAATTATGTAAAGGTGAATATTTTATTTTTATCTTTATCTTTCATAGGAATAAACTAAGGCAGATCAGTTGTGGGGGCAAGTTGATAAGCTGCCAGAGCTAGTTCCTGAGCACGTCAATACAAATCACTATTTAATTAAAAATGTCAACCTGTTCATCCCTCATTGTTAAGTTCTTTAAGTGACCAACTGTGTACCAAGCACCTGTGAAGTGGGTTAGAGAGAACAACCATGATTTCCTTGGTAGCCATATTTTTTACATTAAGTTCAGCAACCATGGGGCTGGGGATGTGGCTCAAGCGGTAGCACGCTCGCCTGGCATGCACGGGGCACTGGGTTCGATACTCAGCACCACATAAAAATAAAATAAAGATGTTGTGTCCACCAAAAACTAAAAAAATAAATATTAAAAAATTCTCTCTCTCTTTATTAAAAAAAAAAAGGTCAGCAACCAACTCTTTCTTGAAGTTATTGTACTTGTAAACAACTGACATTTTATCATCACATTCAAATCTTTGCCTCAAAAGCAGATGCAAAATATCTGAGGTTAAACTACTACATGTTTTTATTATAACTTGTTGCAATAGAAAAATAATCTCAATTGACTGTGTTCTGTTGAAAACAAGGGTTGAGGATATTCATTAAACATTAGGACATGTTTTTCATCTAGACTTTATCTGTTTAAATTTAGAGTGGAATGTGTTGAATTTGGATTGGTATGGAAAGCATTCCTAAGCAGGAGTTTGGCATTCCTGAGAAAAGATAAGAGTGAATTAATGTTAGGTACGTTCTGTCAGTGACAAGCTGTAGCCACCTCTCTCTTTCTCTTGTCATAAATAAGCTACCAGTTTGTTAACCTTTGTCAAAAGATAAAATTGCAACAAATTTAGTTTAAAATCAAATTGACTTTTATTTCTGATTTTTCAAGTTGGGCAATAACTCATTTTAGAAAGTAGAATGAATGTTCCAATGAGCTATGTCTAGGAGTTTGTCTTTATAGTCAGAAGAAGAAAGAAAGGAAGGAAGAAGAAACAGAGAATAAGCAGATTAATTGTTTCAAAGTTATTTTCCTTATAGTATTACATCAGAAGGACTTCCTTGTGCACCTGTTCAGGTAACCTAGGCCCCATCTGATTGGTGCTGTAAAACTCTTATTATTATTATTTTTGAAAACTGGCCCAATTTACAGTTCAGTTTGATTAGGTGGCACTCAGCATAAGTGTCTCCAATCTGGTGTAATCTGTTCTGCTGGGGCTAGTGCAGGAAGCTGGCCAATCGGCAGCCTCCCATCAACTTGTCTGACACTTTTTATATACCTGTGCTGTTTTTGTGCCACAGTGAGCACCAATTCAAATGTTGTGTGACTGAAACAAGACACACAAGGCATCTTGTTGAACATAAAAGAGGTAACCCGTGAATTCACTGCATATCATTTCCCATTTGATTTCCACCATTAAATTTGCAAGGAGAAGGCACTTGCAAATTCATAGTAACAAGGCTAAGACTTGGGCACTGACCAGTGATGACAACAGCGGTGGGGAACAGTGCTGAGAGTCAAGTACAGTGGGCTCTTGGACCAAACTCACAGACCAAGGAAAGATTTGGAAGTCTGTGAAATCTACTTTAAGAAATGCTGGATTACAGTACACACCTTGATTGTATAATAATTGCTTATGTTTCTGCTTTTCTTTCTAAGCTCTGAGGTCCTTAAGAGAAGGACCTTTGGCTTCTTTTGTCTTTCTATTTTTATACTTCAATACATTTATTAATTGTTGAATTAATAAATTAAAGTGGTCTGACTAGATAGAGCTCTGCTAGATTTATTCGGGAAGAGCTATACTCTCTTCCAGGAAGATGAAAATCAACTAAGCCTTAATAAATAGAAAGCAAATTAAGAAGGAATCACTGACCCAAAGTCTACAAGAAAGGAGGATGCTCTTGGGCTGAGGGAATGGCCTTGGCCTTCCAGATGCTTCTTTGACTACGGGATCCTTCAGTGGATCTTAGGAGAAAACATCGCAATGACCAATACCCACAGCATACACATACTCCCACCACTTGCCACCTACCCACAGTTTTAGAGATAGGAAGGACACTCATTCACTTCCTGAATGAATGAATGAATGAATGAACGAAACAAATGATTTTCTCACCAGTAAGTGGCTAAACACACAGCATGGAGTGGCACCTTGTCACCTCAGAGCAGAAGCTACAGATCACTCCTCAGACCACACCAAGCAGCTGCCACAGTCTAAAGTGCTCGCTTGAGTGACCTCTCGGCCACTGTGCAGTTGTCCAGAGTGTATCTCATGGGGTCAGTCTGGTAATTTGGAGCCGAAGACCCTGATCTGGACTGTGGAGATGACACAAGTAGTGTGCATACAGCTGGCACAGTGCCAGTGCCACAACATTGGAAGTTTATTGGCAGAAAAGGCTGGTTGCCCTGGAATTTACGTATCATCTGATTTTTGGACTGAGAGGCCTCAAAGATGGGAGGACACTCAGGCCTTTTTTTTTTTTTTTTTTTCTCAGTTGCTTCCAGCATTAGGTTCACTAAAAGAGAATATTATAATGGCAAAAAAGTAAATTTTACCACATGAAAAATTCTATAATTTGCCTCCAGTGACATTATAGAATTGAAATCTACTCTCCCTCTCTATGCATACACAGCCAGAATGTGACAGATAATTTTAATTTATCTACAGTCATACTTTTTAACTTTTAACTTGTCC
Organism: Marmota marmota marmota; assembly: GCF_001458135.2. Classification (NCBI taxonomy): domain Eukaryota; kingdom Metazoa; phylum Chordata; class Mammalia; order Rodentia; family Sciuridae; genus Marmota; species Marmota marmota. The sequence continues at coordinate 38,888,774 of NW_026000037.1, read as the reverse complement.
TTTAAAACTTGCCTTTGGGTAAATCCTTTAAAAAGTTCTCTACAAGAACCAAGTTCAACAAAATTTGAAAACAAATCAGTATAGTGGTCTCATCTCACCAGATTCCTCTGAACTTCTGTTCTTCCCTGTGTCAACCTTAGAATTCTCTATCAGCAAAGCTTAGCTTATCTGTGCATGAAGAAATGGTGATATCCCAGACTCTGTAGTCTTGGAAAGAAATGCACAAGTTCTGCATTTCTCCTTCTTAAGTTCCTGTGTTATATTCAGGAAACAGATATTGCTTCCTGGCAAATAAAGAGTCCTCTTCATCAATGCATTTAGCAGAACCCCTGGGTAGATCTCAGCAAGAGCTCTCAGGAGGAAAAGTCATTGTATGAAAATTATGCTTCTGCCTCTGTGAGATGCCTTGCATTTCATTTGGTTAATTCTTTGCCTCAACAGAAATCTGTTACTTTCTCAAATCTCTCCTGGCCTATGAATGGGGGATGGTTGAGAAGTGGGGAGCAAGGCTCTGAATCAAAAACCCAAGAGCTGAGCCCAGCTCAGGCCTTGGTATTGTGAGGAGGGGATTTATGTGTATGTGTCAGGGGTACTCCTCTGGAAACTTCTGGAAAAGCCCTGCACTCCTTCTGTAATTCTTTCTCACCGAAGGTATTCGTAATTTCTATTAAAGCAATGTATGTACATATAGTATAATCTGCTTTTAAAAAAACCTGGAGAATTTCAGAAGCTCTATTTTCTTTAATAATCCAAACAGGATTAAATAGATTGTCAATCTTTTGTCCTTGATTCTCCATGATTTGTGTTTGAGGAATAGTGCATGGGGCTTAATAAAATATAAAGTGGTTCATAAGCGCTTCCCTGCAAGATGACTCAGTCTTTGTGCCTGTGAATCTTCCCACAGGTAACACACATCCCCAAGGGTCCCCAACCCACCTCTAAAGAGCAGCAAGGCTCAGAAGCTATTTCACACATGTCTGTCTTGGAAAGCTTGAAATCAGAGCCTAGGGTATAATGCAAATAAAGACCTGAGCACGTATTAAGGAAAGCAATTTGACACTAAGAATTTCATTTCCTCCAAGTCAGCTCACAGACAGATTACACACAGAAAGGAACAGGTTAATACTTACATAACTGATTGAAAATTGGTGCTAATTGGCTTGAGGTTTAAATGAACAAGCTCCCTCAGACAGCTGGTCTTGTCTGAGGTTTCTGTATATGAAAGTACTATGTGGAAATATCATTTATCTCTATGTAATGATGTTTATTCTCTGGAAATTAGGTTAAAATTGAAGAAATCATTTCCATCGTCCTCAATTAAAACAAATAGCTAACATTTAGCTCAACTTTAACATTCATGGGCCTTGGGGGTAAATTCTCTCCATTTTGTAAGTAAGCCATTGCCTACATTTTTCCTGGGACGAATGGCCTGGAGGATCAGAGTATTTTAGAAAAGGTTAAAAGAGATTGTACCACATCCAGGAAGGCTAATTTTCATGCATCAAGGTTCTTTGAGCTGAATTTGTGTAATGAGTGCACTGGAAATTGAAAGACGAGATTAAAGTGCTGTTTGTCGTGTACAGAGATTTCAGAAATGCTTATCAGCCCTTCGCAGCTGAACACAGCCCAGATTAAAAACCGATCTGACAGAAAGGGAGGCTGACTGCAAATGTGGGGCTTTACATCTACGCTAATTACAAAGTGCATATTAAACATGAGGCCGACGATGAGAGCAGCTGCAAAGGTCTTTATCTATATTAAGAGACTGTCCACCTACATAATAAGAATAATTACCAATGAGAGAATTCTTAAAAAGAAATTGCATTTAATGACCCATCATACAATTTCTCCTAATTTCTAAAGTCTATTTCACCATCCCCCAATAAGGTGTGACTTTGTCTTCTCTTTGGAGTCAGGTGATTTATCAGATCTGTAAGAAAAGATCTATTCACATAGATTCCTATTAATGTAAGCCTGCTTGCTTTCAAAAGTGTAAGTGTAGAAGGCTTGTGGAATCCCCAATCCCCCTTTCTAATGATCGGACAGGAAAGCAACTAAAACTTTTCCAACTTGGATGACACCCAAGGCCACCTTAACTGAAAAATTGTCAATATCACCAGAACTGGTCTCCATCACCTCCCCCATCTTCTAATAGCCACCAACATTAGAGCTGTGATCAGATTCACTCAAACTGAAGGGACACAAAAAATCCTCCTCTGAATGTCTTTCTTCCTTTGTAAAAAGTATAAATGGCCTCTGTGGTTCATGAGAAGTAAATTTAATGTGTGAACAAAGTCATCTAGCATACACTGAGCATTTCATAAATATTAGTTTCACCTTCTACATCCTTTCTTTCCTTCCTCCAGTTCTCTTCCTTTTTTCTTTCTTTTCATATTTTTCAATTGATATAAACCTGGATTATCCAACTTATATTCAGACTGCATACCGCTTTTTACTATTTCAATTTCAAAATAAAGTAGTCATTATTTTTGTTTACTTCTTCTAGTTGCTCTTAAAAACCCAGGCATATAATAAATGACCAAAATCTAATAAATGATAATTGTGAGATATTAAAAAGAGCACTCAAGAAATTCAGCCTTTTGGAAAAAGTCAAGAAATCCAGGACCACACAAATTGCAGAAATATGCTGCTGAAAGACACTTCATTTTGCCTTTCTAAATGTAATCCAAATTCTTCAGGATTTCTGACAGAAACTCCAAATATCTAACACCCATTTAATCCATTTAATATCTGTTACACACCTGCAAAGATATTAGGAGATATAACATATATGCAAAAAGGTACATAAAAATATATGCATTATTTACCAAGAGCTATTAGACAAACACCAAACCCATCTAGGATGAGAAATGGTAAGTGAAGCACCCAGGATGCCCTGTCTCCTCTGAATATGTATCTCCCTAGTTTTCTTCCTCTTCTCAAAATTACCTTCTTCTGTTCTTCACAACTATTTCTTTGCTTTTATAAGGCTCTCCTGTATAGCTAAATATATGATTTTATCCTATAACATAAACCAGTTTACTTCTTATATATCCTCAGAAATTAATGGAAAGAAAATATCAATTCCTAGACTTATTTTCCCCAAGCTTCTTAACTTTGCTTTCTGTCTCAGTCAGTTTGAACTGCTAAAATAAAAATACCACCAGGTGCAGTGACACACACCTGTAATCCCAGTTGCTCGGGAGGTTGAGGCAAGAGGATCATGAGTTCAAAGCCAGCCTCAGCAATGGTGAGGTGCTAAGCAACTCAGTGAGACCCTGTCTGTAAATAAAATACAAAATAGGCCTCGGGATATGGCTCAGTGGTTGAGTGCCCCTGAGTTCAATCCCTTGTACCTCCCACAAAAAAAAAAAAAAAATACCATAGACTGGATAATTTAAGCAACTGATTTATTTCTCACAGTTCTGGAGGCTGGGAGGTCCAAGATCAAGGAACCAATTGGTGTGTGTCTGGTGGGGCACTATTCTTGGTTTGCTGGTAACCACCTTCTTGTCATATCTTCAAATGTCAGAGGACAAGCATATTTTTTACTCCTCTCTATTTATAGGGGCATGAATCTCAACATGAGGGACCTACCCTAAAAACCCAGTCTATCCTTAATTATCTCCCAAAGATCCTTCCTTCAAATAGTATCACACTGAGGGTTAAAGCTTCAACATAAGAGCTTTAAAGGGGACATAAGCACTCAGTCCAAACAGTCCTTTTTATTCTCTCCTTTCTCTCTCTCTCTCTCTCTCTCTCTCTCTCTCTCTCTCTCTCTTCATCTGATTTTTGGAATCTCTTATATATTCCTTCAGGTTGTACTTCAAATTTACCCACATAGACTATCATTGTTTGAATAACCATATATACTTTTTCCACTTCTGGAGACTGAGCTCAGGGTTTTGCACATGCTAAGCAAAAACTCTTTGGGCTGTAACCCCAGCCAAATAGCCTTTGTTCCCTTTGCATGTGTTTTATTGTCCCAAAAGAAAAATGCCAAGGACCTTAGGATCCTCAATGGCAGTAAAGGTCAACATTTCCAGGCTAACCTTTGCTCTATTCTTACATGGCTTTAACAAAAACAAACAAACAAACAAACAAACAAAATCTTGAAATAGTTTAAATAAAAATCCAGTAAAAGGGATCCAGTGAAAACAGGGAAGATTTCTTCCTACCTGCTGATGTCCAGATTCTTATCTGCCATTTCCTTTCTGTGCCATAATAATCGATAATCACAAGAGGTACAAGAACAGACAAAGTAATTCTACCACAAAGGGAGGATGTTATCAGAAAAGAAAACCTGCCTCAGGAGTGTTTCTGGCATACCTGAAGATGTCTAGCCCTTAGAGGAATTTTTATCTCAAAGGCAGCTTCATGCTATAAAGGTAGAATGTTTGCAGAGAAATTCACAGTGCATCTCAGCATTGTTCCTAAAATAGACTACGAGTCTCAATTGGTAGTTTTCCTAATGACAAAAGAAAAATAGTAAGGGAGAGTTTACGCTTCATTTTGAGGTGGAGAGGAGGCTGTGTGTTTGAGCTGGTAGAGATGAGGGCCCATAAGCAGTGGATGCCAGAGAGCACCATTTTCTGCAACCTGGAAAGAAGGCAGAATAATTACTTAGCAACAAGAGGCCAAACAGTTACATTGAGATGACATGGTAATGGCTGTATTCCAAAGGGAGAGGCTTCACTTGAACACTGACCACAGGAGACTGACCACCCTCCCTGCACAAGTGGAAGTAGACGTTGCCCCATATCCAAGTCCTCACCTAGATGCCAGGTTGAGTGTGCTCCTCACTCTAACCCACACCCCAGTGATTAGAATGGCTGAGTGCACCTCCCATTCCCTCCCCTGGCAGGCCTTCACAGAAGTGAAGCCAAAGAGACCTTTGAGACTAGCTAGGCCAGGCCAGGAGGCCACCTGTCTTGCCTTGTTGTCGATTTACTATTTAATAAAGATATTTTTAAGTGGTAAAGACAAGAACCAAAAAATATGTTGAAGTCCTTTTCGGGAGGTAGTGGCACAGCACCAAGCTGGCTTGACCTGATTGATTTGGAGTCTAGTCGCTAAATAAATTTGTAAATTTTCTCAGCTATAAAATGAGCAGGTCTGATTTAACAAGATCCTGTCTCTAAATAAATAAATAAATAAATAAAGAGAGCTGGGGATGTAGCTCTATGGTAAAGTATCCCTGGGTTCAATCCCTGGTAGAAAGAAAGAAAGGAAGGAAGGAAGGAAGGAAGGAAGGAAGGAAGGAAGGAAGGAAGGAAGGAAAAGAAAGAACAAGCAGGTCTGACAAGGTGACCCTACAATAACTTCCAGTTCAAAGACTTAGTTTATTTGAAGATAAAAGATATTCTGGACCCTGTACTAAAGATTTTTTTCCACATGAGTTTGATATTTGATATTTATGGTGAGCTATAATATATATAATAAAAAGGAATCAAGATTATTTTTTAGAATAATGAAACTTTTTGGAATAATAGAATCACAGTGATCAACAAGCAAGTCTTCATGCTTGCCTCCACCTGCATTTTTGTCGTATATGGATGACTCAGGTGGTCCTAAGAATTTCAGCATTGTAAACTGATGCATGGTTGGGAATAAACAGCTTTCAAGTGTTTACTTTGTGGCAGGAACTGTGCTAAGTGCATTCATCTTTGCAGTAATACTACAGTAAAGGCACATCATTTAAGAGATGTGGAAACTGAATCCCAGTGAACTGAATCAGGTCACCCAGTGATCTCAGGAGGAAGTTCTCAATTTACCCCTTATCCACACCCTCACATCATTGGCTTCACCTGGAAATTCTATTAAATTATAAATTCTCAGGCTCCACCCTGCCTACAGAATCAGAGATTCTAGGATTGGGGCCCTAGATAAATTTTGAAGCAGCTCTTAAGCTAAAGTTGAAGAAAGTTGGGAAGTGAGTTAAGAAAGTAGGGAGCAGTCTGATATCCAAAGTTAGATTTGCTCTACCACCCGTGTTGCTTACGAAATTTCAATTTGCCTGAATCATTTTTGATGGACTTTTTTGCATATTGTTTTTGAAGGTGGTTTCCAGGTAGAAAATACTGTAATCCCCTCTTTTCAAATTCTCAGGAAGCTGATGCGAGACTGGGAAGAGAATCATTTCAGGAAAAGCAAGAATTTCCAGGTGGTTTCACAACAGTATAGCATACCTTGTATTAACGCGCTTCATCTGGCTGCAATGGATGGTTTGGAAGATCAATCAGGTCTCCCTCTTCCTAGAAGTTTATGATTTGATTTTACCATGGCTAATCACTCTTTTATATTCATACATCTATAACAATATGTTTCTTCCAAAAAATGGATTTGAGAATATGCTATAATTTTTAAATCTCATGCATATGATTGAAGTGAACAAAGATTTTACATTATTTTATTCACTTCCCCTATCTTCCATCCCACTATTAGGCCCAGCAGTAGATGCTTCACAATATTTACTGAATAAATAAAGTAAGAATCTGTGGCTCTTTTAAAATTTCCCTTTAAATATCATAATTGTTGATGTAAAATTAACATGAGATCAAAACCCTGAGACAGTTTCTTATAGCTTTTATTTTATAGTAAATGAGGTTTGAACCCAGGGTTGCTCTACCACTTATTTACATCACCAGCCCTTTTAATTTTTTTTTTTTTATGTTGAGAGGAGCCTCACTAAGTTGCTGAGACTGGCTTAGAACTTGTGATCCTCCTGCCTCAGTCTCCCTAGTTTTGAGGATAACAGGTGTTCACCAGCTGGCTTGACCTCCAATAGCTGTTTTGCAAACAAGAAAGCCTGTGATCTCAGAGCTTCAATTCTCAGCAGAGTCAAAATACCAAGTACTTTCCTTTTATTTTCTGCTTTTAGAGTACAAGTCGACCTGTTTATTATCTTTTTGTCCTTTCCCTACTTAACAAGTTAGAAAGAACAGCTACTACTGAGCAATTTCATCTATTCTGCAGATTACAAGATGAAAAATGGGGAGAAAGGAGCCCTACATTACTGCTACTTGCAGCTTCTTTTTGTTGCCTTGAGCTAACATGAAATTCTGACTTTCTGCAAAAGAAATAAAAATGGGGGTAGGTTACAAGTGTTGACCAAGTTCATGTGTTCAAGAATCACAAATTTGCTATTTTTCACCCATTAATTTCTTAATGAGGCCAAACAACATTCTTCCAGACCGCCCCAACCCAGAATTCTGAAATAATTTAATGTTTTTACTTACTGAAATATTTTCCTTCATTTGGGGATGACTTTTAGATGAATACATACTCTAGTTCAGTCTTTTTTATTAATTAATTTGTTGTAATTAGGTATATATGATAACAGAATGCATTTTGATTTGTTGTATACAATTGCAGCACAACTGAACATTTATATGATCATACATGAGGTAGCGTCACACCACATGTGCCGTCATACATGTACCTAGGGTAATGATGTCCATCTCATTCCACATCTTTCCTGCCCCCATTTCTCCTCCCCATCCCTCCCTCCCCTTTGCCCAATCAAAATTCCTCCATTTCCCCACATCCTGTTATGGATCAGCATCCACTTATCAGAGAGTACATTAGGCCTTTATTTTTGGGATTGAGCTTACTTCACTTAGCATGATATTCTCCAACTCCATCCATTTACCTGAAAATGCTATAATTTTATTCTCTTTTAATGCTGTGTAATATTCCATTGTGTATATATACCACAGTTTCTTTATCATCTAATGAAGGACTTCTAGGTTGATTCCACAATTTAGCTATTGCGAATTGAGCTGCTATAAACATTGATGTGGCTGTGTTACTATAGTATGCTGATTTTAAGTCCTTTGGGTATAGACCAAGGAGTGGGATAGCTGGTCAAATGGTGTTTCTATTCCAAGTTTTCTAAGGAATCTCCATACTGCTTTCCAGAGTGGTTGCACCAATTTGCAGTCCCATCAGTAATGTATGAGTGTGCCTTTTCCTCCATATCCTCACCAACACTTATTGTTGTCTATATTCTTGATAACTGCCATTCTGACTGGTGTGAGATGAAATATTTGAGTAGTTTTGATTTGTACTTCTCTAGTTACTAGTCTTATTGAATTCACCAACTGTGATTTTTTGTTTCTGTGAAATTTTCAGTAATTAAGAATATTAGAGGAAGAGGGAAAATTGGTGAAGTAGAGGGGAGTCTCATCACATGAGAAGAAACTTTATAAAAATGTATAAATCAATGATTTCTTTATTTAGAGGGAGTTTACAATCTGATAATGCTACAAAATATTTACCCCAATTATATATTTTCTCTGTGCAGCATAACATTAAATTTTTATTCAAACCTTCTTATGTTTTGCATTATGTAAGTATGAGTTTTGGTGGGGGGGAGTTTCAACAAGATATTGGTGACTCAAAATCACAAAAGAACTATGATATAATGGTCCAGTGCTTTTATGGATTAGTGAAAACTGCTCCAAGTATTTAGCATTAGCCAGGTGGCATGCTGTATAGACAGACATTGGTTTAGACCTAATGGTTCAGATGCTTACCACCTACTAAGTTTGGAGTAAACTATTAAATCTACAAGCGCCACTTTTAATTCCCATAAAATGGAAACACAAATAAAACTATGCCGTTTCCAAATTTGTGAATGAACTGAGTTAGACAATCCGTGAAGTGCTCTAGCCCACTGTCCCACACAGTGTTAGAATTCATTAAATGGTGGTCATTATTCTTACTAGTTTGTGATAGTGTGAAATAAGAAAGTATTTGATTAATAAACTCTCCGCATAAATTAGAAATAAATTAGAATATTTATCTGGTTGGTACTTGACCTGGAAAGAAATCTCCTCTGCTGTCCACCAAAAGCTTGTCTGCAACTAAGGGAAACCCTGGGAAGGGAAAAAGACTGTTGCTGTTTCTTTATAGTTCAAGTAAAGTAGCACTTTAAAAAAGGGAACAGTTACTGAAGGTCTCCAGCTGTGAAGAGTTCCCTCTCTGGTTTAAGAGGTCCCTAGCTGTTTGCAAAGGGAGTTGCTAGGTACTGTTTGCACAGTGCAAGTCAAAAGGAGCCCAGAGGAAGTCCATAGGTTAATGAGAGCATTAGGCAGCCTTATGATGTGAGGTAGAAAATGCACTTTGCTCTTCCATCCTCAATTTTCCATCAACCTTTATGTAAAGAAGTGGCTCAGGCAGACAAGGAGCCTGGAAAGCAGGCTACTGGGCACAGAAAGCCTTATCTTGGATTTTCCAAGGAGCTTCCATTGCACTATTAAAATTAATACTATTTCTTGGTGAGGCCAATTTAATGCACCATTGCTTCTAATTGTGTGCTTAACATACACCTCTTTGAACATTTAGTCTGGGATGTAAATAAATGTTAGCATTCACACATTCACACATCTAATTAATTTCTACCAGAAAATTCATTACAATATTATGCCATATGGACTTATCTTCATTAACTGTTATGGAGCTCTTTAAATGTGAAATGTTTCCTGAAATATTGTGTGTTGGACAGGGGTAATACAGCAGGCAACAAAGAGAAATAATGAAAGGTTGTCCTGAAAAAAAAAGAAAAACCTCTGGAAACGTCACAGGGATTTGTATTTCAAACCTCACTTGACTTGATTATAGAAGACACAGCACATTATGGTTCATAGGCAGTCTTCTAGGAAAACTTCAGCTTTCAGTCATCTAAGTCTCAAAAAAAAATTTCAATTTTTTAGCTTTACCCTGAATGTTTTTTATGTTCCCCCAATTTTAAGAGCTATGTTGAAATTTTATCTTTGTATTTCCTTTTAGTTTTGTATCTTTCCCTCAACCACAGCTTAGTGGTTATTCATTAGGCGTCTAAGAGCTTAAAGACAACCCAGGAATGGCTTAGAATCCCAAGAATGCATACAATTTAGGATTTCTTTAAGTCTAAGCCATAATGTTGCGCTTAACTCTTCTGGGAAGAAGACTATTTGACAGGGTCTTGATTAAATTGCAGATGTGAAGAATATACAATGTACTGGAAATGCTGGGTTTGAATGTCATGACCTAGCTGAGAAGAAGAGGGATGTCTTAAATTCAGGCTTCTCCTGAATGCTGTGGACATTGTTTTTAAAAAAGTTTAACTCCACATTAAATATGGAGGTGTTTTCACTGAATGTAATTTAGGTCATGGGTCTTAAATTATCCATTTTTTCTTAATGTCATGATCATCTTTTTTCTGTCAAATTTTACAATTTCTGCTGCACATAGTTTAGAAAAATTTCAGGATATTTCTTAAGCATCGTCTTAAGTACTTCAAACATTTATTCTTAAAAGTAGTACTGTACATTATTTGGGAGTTTTGTATTTAAAACATTTTCATATAATATTTTCATGTGATATTTTGTTGAGTTCAAATACAATATTGAGAAGAAAAAAATGTTTAATTAAAAAAAAATTTTAAAATCTCACTTATTTGTCAGAATTTATGTGTGGGAAAACACAACATATATTTTGCCAGATAGTACCAGACCATATATAATCAGGGAAGACAGCCTGTGATAATCCTGTTTGCTCCCTAGAAATCGAGAATATTCTTTTTTGCTTCCCAGAAGTACATGAGGCCTCATGTTCAGTACCGTCCCAGCACAGTATTGAACAAATTATAGACCCCACATTTGAAAGAATGACAACTGCTAACTAACTGATCAATTCATAGAAGGCTTACACATCATATTGCACATGCCTGCCTCCTGGTAGGTTCTTAAGTGTTAGTGTTCATATGTTCTTTACACTGATTCTAATTGTCCAGCAAATCTTTGCTGAGAAAGTGAGATTTGGTTACCAATGGGAAAATTTAAGTCGGGTAATCAGGTAAGAATGGCGGGTGGAGCTTTTCCTATACAATGCAGGGCATGCACACTGGAAGAGGAGCAGAGACTCCACAGTGGGAGGGAGAGTCCAGCCCAGATTGGGAAGAAAGGTCAGTGGCTGGCTTCAGGATGCTCTGGGCAGAGGGGTCCCAGGTGAGGCTCCACCAAGAAGGCAGTCATGTGGGTTCTTAATGCCATTAACTAGATCTTTCTGCGGTGAGTGATCAGAATGGTTTTAAGCTGACAAAGGCATTTTAAAAAGATCTTTAAGTTACAACATTTCCCAGGTCACGTCTTAGTCTCTTTGGATCGCTGTGACAAAATACCTTAGACAGGGTGGCTTATGAACCAGGGACATTTATTTCTTTCAGTTCTGAAGGCTGGACATCCAAGACTGGAGTGTCAGCATGGTCAAATTCTGTTGAGCCACGACTTCCTGGTTCATAGAGTATCCTTTCTTGCTGTATCTTCACACAGTGGAAAAGGCAAAGCAGCCCCCTGTATCCCTTTTATAGGGACACTAATCCCATTCATGAGGGCTCCATCCTCATAAGCTAATCACCAGCAAAATCCCCCACCCCCTACTACTACCACAACAGGGGGAAGATTTCAATACACAATCTTTGTGTGGAGGTGGGGGCATAAGCATTCAAAACAATTCAAAACAAATCATAAAAATATGTCCTTAGTTGTTAATCATTTTCTTTTTAGTATTTTTTAAAAAATATTAAATAGCAAGCACATTTCCTAGAGAAATACCTGACCCTTAACAGGTACTTTTCTTATGACAATCATGCTTATCTGGACTCCTTAGAATTACCTCCTTCAGTGGTTCAACTATCAACTTAAACTGTTTTGGAAGATGTAACAACTTAAGTGACAAGGATCACCAAACTTACTGCTTTGGTTGAATAAACGCCTATTCTAAAAATTGGCCAGTAAAGAGATAGTTTAAATTGCCTTATTCAATTTCAAGAAATAGACTGTGTTCAACATGTACAGAGTCAATACAATATGTTCTTTTTATTCCCTGATTTGGTTTTCCAATATTTTCAGTAATACATTTCCTTTTGTTGGTATAGAAGAGCCCAATTTGCACAATAATAGGTATTTTCACAATTGCAGACATAAGAATTGTAACTTTCTTAAAGCTTGGGTATTAAAAAAATTTACATCTGACATATACACTAATGATTGTACAAAATAATTTTGAAGATTGCTTTTATTAGACCAATAGCAGCAATAGCTTTCAAAAAATATCTGATGCTCTTCTATGTACCTGACAAGACCATGTCCAAAGGAGGGAAGAGTGTCTTCAAAGCTTACCAGGCATCTGAACAATAAATGAAAAATTGTGCCTCCTCCAGGAGAGAAATGCTTGCAAAATCTGAAGGAAAATTTGTCTGATTCTTACAGTGATCTTCATAGATGAAAGGCTGCTCAATTGCTGCTAGACACATCGCCTACACAGTGAACACAGTGGTTCTCAAAGCTGTCAGCAGACACAACGTCATAGCAACATGTCAAATATGCAGATTCTCAAACCCACCCTAGATATTCTGAATCCACAGCTCTGGGGTGAGGCCCAGCCAAGCTGTGTTAATAAACCCTCCAATTTCTCAATTCTGAGTACCTCTGGACCAGGAGAAAATGTATTCTTTAAAAACCATGGCATCAGCCAGTCAAGCCCTACATTACTGCAAGTTTTCAGTGTTACAAAAGATGATGAGGGAAACCATGTAGCCAGAACCATGCCTTTAGTCTTCCCAGACCCCGCCAATCTGCTTTTGGCTTCCTCTGTGTCACAGAGATGAATCCTGATTAGATCAAGACAATTATGGCAGCTCCAATCCCCTTATCAGAGCATGGTTCAGGGATATTAGGTCGGAGCCAATTTTGGATCATGATATGCATAAAAGATTGTTCAGCATTTGGGGCAAAGAATTTAATGAGTCTTAAGAGCTAGAGATGACCTTTCTGACTCCCACTACAAGTAAACATAGATGCTACCAGCAGCCATCAATGAGCTTTAGGACAATGAGGCAGAAAAAGCAGGTGTGCCATGATTTGTGCAGAATAGAGCATGAGAAAGGACCTGAGTTCCTGATGATATTGCTGGCCACTGGATCAGCTCACCATGAGCCAACCTTCTGTGTGGCTTTTCTGTAATATATCCTAAAGAACTTCCTGACTTACAAGATGTAAGGGGGTTAGTTCAGTGCCTGGACGTTTGTAATGGTCACACAGATTTTTGTTGGATGATGAAAAAGCCAAATGGATTTATATTATATGGAGATATTTCACTCCCTGTAGCATCCAAAGAAGTAACAAATACAATGCAAATACTTTAAAAACAGTTTGCTTCAGAATGCCATCCTCTAGAGATTTTTCCAAACTCACAGACACAAAAATCATAACAAAGAGCACTTTTATCTGGAATAAAAAGGAAATATCTTTATTTACATTTTCGATGTTTCAAACTTTACTTGTTCATAAGAAAAAATCACTGTTCTTTTTAATGATAAAGAATGTGTTTCTTAACACATTCGTTTTGCCTTCAATTCCATTACTCTCATTTTTGTTTCCTTGTCTGGACAGATGCTCTTCATTGCTCACTAGCATGGGTGGGAAGTGACTGTAAACTTCAGATTTCATATGAATATCAGAAGAGAGGCAAAACAGGTCACACTGCCCTATCACATGGCCCAGGGGACACTTCTGGTTTTACTTTTCAGATTTTTTTTTTTTTATGTTTGTAAAACCTCCGCAGAAAACTAATCTCTCTCCATCTGTCCTTGTGTTCTGCAGAATTGTCCCAGAGGCAGAGGGAGAGAAAAAAACTTAAGCCTTTCTCAGACTGACCACCATGAGGTTCCAAGGAGCCCTTGCCTCTGAGGCTGAACCACCCCCTGCCTGTCTGCTGAGAGCAGTCATAGCCCAAATTCAACAATGAAGTGGCTTGATTACTCCAGCAAGTGGGTATTGAGCACTTGGCATATCTCAGTCAAGATTTTTAGGCACATGTTGTTTGTCCATCCACCGAATGCTCTTGAGATGATGAATTTTCCCCATTCAATTGAATATAACTTCAATTCTTCCCGAATTAAGAGTTCAGCTCTATTTTCAGCTACAAATACAAATCTTATCATTCTAGTATTTTTGTTCCTCTTAAGCACATGCGATCTTGACACCGCTAAGCAGTGAAATCATTCCTTAAATGTTACAGGCAAAATATGTACTTGGTTTTTGTTTGTTTTTAATTACATGAATCAGTAAATAAAACAAACTGTACTTCTTGAGAAAAAATGCATGATCCCCATCTCAGGCTCTCTTTCGTATTTGGACCTGTCCATAACCCCTTCCCATTCAGAACACTGTTACAGCATTTTCTTCATTTTCCATTCCAGCATTTCAAATTCAAGTATATTAAGATGAGAATGTCTGCAAATTTACATGAGCATTGTTTGTGCAGGTAGGCGGGGGGCGGGGGCATGTTCTCTATAAGGAGCTGTTTACTTTGGGGAGTTGTGCAAAGGGTTATCACCATGAGTTCACCAGAGAGGCTTCCTGCCCCTCTATAGGTCCCATTCCATAGGCTGCAGAGGTTGTACACACTCCAACTGTTGTGCTGTGTGTGTCACCTCTGAACCATGAGGAAGAAACTAAGTTTCCCTATAAAACCAGTGACTTTGTCTACACCCCAACATTACCGTGGTTTGTTAGCCATGAGCCAATTAAGACAATTAGTGCTATTTAATATGAAATGTTCTCCAATACACACACTGGCAGGAGTATTGAAAAATACAAGTATCAAGAAGGCTGATTTATTTTCCCATTGCCAGAGCCAGCTGCTGAGTGCCAAGCAGCACTGTATGTGCTCCTGGCATAACTTTATTAATAATCTTGGCAAACAAAGAATCCTTCAACAAATAGCAGTAGCCTTTTGATTATATTGTGCCACAGATAATAATTGCTTCAAATTGAGTGTAGTGGAGTCTATTTGCTCATGCATAATGAAAAAAAAAAGTGATCATATAACAGCTTGATTATAAAAACTAACGGCATGCTGGAAAGCTACCAAGAATTCCCCCAAATTGGACATTTTAATTGTTTTACTTTAGCTGCTGATCCAGACAAAATTCACTTAAAATTTTTTTGCATGCCAAAATCCCTATAAAACAGAAATTTCCAAACCTGCTGTCAATAGTCGCTTAGAGTTAATGAATATGAAAAAATGTTTTTACATTACATAAAAATATGACATTATTATTAGTATTGGAATGATTTTAATCCAGCAAAATTCCAGTAAATAGAAAAATTTAAATTGGGTCCTGCAGGTTTGGAAAAGGGATTTGATTTGTACTTCACATTAGCAGTGGGAATTGTGCATGCTATATCTTTGCAAGTAGACATTCTACAGTTATTTCAACTTAAAGATTGATTGTGCTTTGAAATGAGGTTGTGGAAATACACTTTTGATTATTTTCATTAACATAAGAATTACATTTTTTTCTGGAATATTATGATTGAAACACTGGGCTAAACGGTTAAAAAATATCCTGCAATTAATTATCACAACAACCCCATCAGCTAGTCTTTCCATGCTTTGCACACAATAGGTACAATATAAAGATTTGTTGTATGAAAAGGGAAGTTAAATGAAGTACTTGCCATCATATGTAGTGGTCCAGCCTACATCCAGCAGTGACTCAGTAGTTTTTTCTTAGTTTCCTGGTTTATACTTTTTTTCCTTTTCAAGAGTGGTGCATTAAGGGTTCTAAGCTCTACTGACCCCCAAATGGGACTAAATGTCATACTAGGATTCCTCCAGGTACTTGTTTCTCAGGAATTCAGGCAAGGTGGGGTCTGCGGAGTATGCCCCTGGCACCTACAGATAACGATAACGGTGAGTTTTTCTCAGGGCTCAGCGAAAGGAGCACTCTGGTGACATTTCAAACATGCTCAATAAGAAGTCACCAACACCACAAAGAGGCAGAGGAAGAGAAGTCAGTGGGACATGGTTTGAAATCAGCTAAGGCTTGAACACTTTTAGCCAATTTTTTTTTTTATGAACATATACTTAGAAAAGCCTTTAGTTTTGAATTCTCCGTGTCTATAAGAGATTAGCTCATATTCTTAATTCTGACCACCCCCAGTCCTAGGTAACGTTTTCAAGGGAATTAAATTTTGCCTATGGCATTCTCTTTACATTCTCTCAGCGTCCTGTTCCCGGTCCCTACCCCAAGCATCACCTCCCCACAGTTTGTTACCTCATCAGCCCATCTTTATTAAAGATAATATAATAATTTTCAATAGTTTATCCATGTCATCCTTGCTCATATGAAATCTTCTTTGGAAGCACAAATAAAACAAGCCTCTCAAGGGTGTATAAGTCAAGTTCTAGAATCATATTAACTCATCTCACAGCATAAATTGAGATCTTATGCCAAGGCCCATCTCATTAAAAGACTTCTCCGATGACTGCAGTGACTCAGATGATCTCCCCTCTGGAAAACTCTGCAGTGACCACTGGTAACATTGATCAAGGCCAATACACCTTGGCTTCTCACGTGGACTCAACTTCTCTGCTCCATCTATGAACTCTGTCATGGCAGGGACACCCCCTTTCACCTCTTTTGTGTTCTTTGTGGAAGTAAAAGAGTTTACCAGAAGAGCACTTTAGAAATCAAGCACTGTAGTAAAAGTTCACCAGAAGAGCACCATAGAAATCAAGCACAGTATGTTAAAGCAAAGCACTAAAAGAAAGACAAGACAGAGGTACTCAGATTAGGAGACCAGCTATCTGCTCTCTATTAAATCTCCAGCTTCTGGTAATAGAAAGAGCGATGATTAGAAGTCAGAGAACCCACTGAAACTGGAACCTGACTACCTCAATTTACTGTGAGACCATAGGCAATTATGTTTGCCTCTCTCCTACTCTGCTAAATGGACATAGGGAGCTCACTGACTAATTGTGAGGATCGAAAGAGATTTTGTACATAGAGCATATTGTAGATTCAAGTAACTTTACCATTTTGAATCCTTCTGGACATAGCCAGCTTAAGTATTTAGCCCACAAATACCTTACTCTATATTAATTGAGTAACAACAAAACATAACAAAACAAAAAAAGTAAAACTCCCTTCTACTAACACTGTCTTGTAGACTCCTCTTCTGAGATTTAGTGTCTTCTTTTATTCTGACCTGGAAACAACATTAAGGAGGTCATCATCCTGTGTGGCTGGGGATGCTCAGAGTGGGCAGGCTGTGTGCAAGGGTGGGGTGGGGTGGAAGAGAGGCAGGAGTGCAGCTTTGTTTATTTCTTCTCATCCCAGAGTCATTGTTGATTCCAGTTCAGAAAGATGGCTGGCTTTGACTTTAACTCTCCCAGATTAGTTCTAGAATGTAAAAAGAAGATACTTTCTCATCAGTGAAGAATTTCAGAATGGTTTTGTTGATGAATGCTTTTCATATATTAATGTGCAGCAAAAATGTTGGGGATCTTGTTCAAGTACAGATTCTAGATCGGTAGCAGTGGGGTGGGGAGAGGCTCCAGGTCTGCTTTTCTATCAAGCAGGAGCTGCTGCTGCTGCTCCAGAGACCTCACTTTGAGAAGCAAAGATCCAGGTAATTACATCAAAGCAAGCAAAGCTAGTCACATAAAATACAAGGAAGAATGCTACTAGAAGGAAGAAAAAAGAAAGCATAACCTCAGACCCGAAAGTCACCTGGCAATGTCACATGTCCATCATGGGAATAAAGAGAATGCCCATGTTCACCTATGTACTTAGACCTTTAAAAGCTTGTTCTTTGCTTAAATATCAAGTTTAGATTCTTACTCTGATCTCATCTCCTATTGATCATTGGGAAAAGCTCTACTTTTCTTCATATCCCTTACACATACACACACTTTGCATTTCACAGATTTTAAGAAATGCTCATAGCTATCCTAGAAAACAAATAAAATGAAACAACATAAATCTTAGGAGATTTTTAATACTTATTTCATATTTATGATGTCCATTGGATGCACACATAATAAGGATGTGAAAAATACTGTGAAGGGCTTATGGCATAGTGATTTCCAGCTCCAATCTGGAGCCAGATGACCAGTAACTGGATCCTAGCTCCATCACTGCACTGATGAAGGAGTCTTAGGAGTGTTATTTAACATGCTGTCCATCAGTTTACTCATCAGCGAAATGAATTTTACAATAGTATTATCTCAGGAAGGATATGAAATCACATACATTAATTAATTAAGTAAAGAGCTTAGAACATACCTGCAAATAAGTGTGAGGTATTGTGTAGCCACAGTTATGTAACTCTTACACCATGGGCTAGTTTGATTGAGAGACATGAGCATAGTGATCTTTCTATTACACAAGGCTGTATTTTGGGACTGGTCACTCACTCTGAATGTTGTCTTTGAATAATCACATGTCACGCCTCCTGTCTATTTGTTTGATTATGTGTTTGTGATTTTTGACAATATTTTGGTCATATCAACTATTTTTTTTCTTGTAGTAATAAATTTATCTATGAGATAATAGTTGCAGTGTGTGATAATAGAAAGTGAATTATTTCTCAGAAGCTCCTGATGGAGGATAACAATGTGTAATATTTTAAAAATATTCTGAGTCCTAATACTTTGAGAGACATAGTAACATACTGACAGGAGCAGCGTTGCCTACTCATACTTAGGGGTGTTGCTTTACCTGTACAATTACAGTTATAAGCCATGTGACCTCACCCAGTCGCTTCTCTTGAGTTCATTTTCATTTCCTAAAGAATTATAATTTAGTACCCACCTCATGGATTGTTGTGAGGTGTACATGAGACAATATAAATTAAGTCCTGTTACAGTGCCCATCACATAGTAATTTCCTAAGCAATAAAATGATAGTAGTAACCATAATAAAGTTAGGCCCATGAGCCTTCATAATGAACACATGCAAGCACAGCTAATGCAAATGGAGAGTCTCCAACACCAGGAGAAAGTCATATACTTCTCAGCTTCACCCACCCTTCCGGCTCCTTCCAACAGCATTTCCAGCTTGCCTGGCAGAATTCACAGTCACTCCCAAGAAGGACTTTCCCAGCCAGCCCTCCACTTCATTAAAATCACAGGATCCCCTTCAGTATTTCAAGTGAAAAAAAAAAAAAAAAGACTATGTAGGTATTATAAGACCCAATGGCCCTGAAAATAGAATTGAATTCAAAAGCTTTATTGTGACAAGCTACAATGTCTCTTCATTGCCTCTGTCCTCAAGACAAGTGTTTAAGACAGCTTGCTTTCTCTGACATAAAGATGGCAGGGATGTGGAGAATAGAGCATAAGAAGATGCAAGGGGCTAGGCGCAATGGTGCATGCCTGTAATCCCAGCAACTTGGGAGGCTGAGGCAGGAGGATCAAGAGCTCAAAGCCAGCCTCAGCAAAAAAAGCGAGGTGCTAAGCAACTCAGTGAGACCCTGTCTCTAAATAAAATACAAAACAGGGCTGGGGAAGTGGCTCAGTGGTCCAATGCCCCTGAGTTGAATACCTAGTTACCCCACCCCCCAATAAAAAAGAAGCAAGTTCAAACGGGAGAAGCAGGAACTGTAAATGGGGACTAGAATCAGTGCTGTGGGTGTAGGAGAGTGACTGCAAATGTGGAAAGGGTGATATTTCAGGAAAGGATCCATTTTCCATTATTGACTTTTACATTTTACCTCTTTACCCTTGTTAATTGCATCATGATTACCATGGCTGGCAACTAGCACTGTGGCTGAAAACAGACTTTGGGGCCAGAGTGCTTCAATTTGATTGCAGTCTCCATCTGTGTAACTTTGGGCAAGACACTTAACCTCTCTGAGCTTCATTTTCTTCCTGTGATAAAATGGGAGAGATTCTTTTTTTTTTTTTTTTTTTTTGGCGGCGGGTGGGTGGGGGGAGGGATAACCTATAAGGTCATACATAGAGAATTTTTAAAACATTACCTGGCACTTATTAAACCCTTTTGTGTTAATTTTGATCTTACTTCAGGACTATTATCATAATAATAAAGTAGATCTAAGATTCCTCCTGATTTTAACTTTAGAACAAATGAATTAATTCATGGTCTATAGCAATAGAATTGTTTTTACTATGATTTTCTTTTGATTCCTTCTAGTGAGGGCTTTTTATGTTAATGTGTTCTCTCATTGAATTTTCACAATCTAG
Source organism: Marmota marmota marmota (assembly GCF_001458135.2). Classification (NCBI taxonomy): domain Eukaryota; kingdom Metazoa; phylum Chordata; class Mammalia; order Rodentia; family Sciuridae; genus Marmota; species Marmota marmota. The sequence goes on along the minus strand of NW_026000037.1, from coordinate 38,868,734 downwards.
TGTTTACTTTCACACATACTACTAACCGTGACTCAAAAAAACATATGCACAGTAAAAATGAAAGATGATTTTATGTTTAATTGCAAGAAAATAGAGTAACTAGTGGTAAAATAAGAACCTCTTTGGTGGACTCTATTGTTTAAAGGAACTGGTATTTTTATCACTATTTTATGCTGTCTTGTAATCATTATATATTGTTTTAGCTTGATGCAATTTACACATATCTGGTGAGCAAAAGATGACATGAGATGGGCTGTCTTAAATTGGTGGTTTAGAAATAATCACATGTTATGGATAGAATAATATTCCCATTTCACAAAGAGCACCATATGAAGAAATAATTTTTCTAAATGCAAGATTTGAACAAGATGTCTGACTTAGATTGTATAAAGCATATTTAGCGCCAGTGACATAAATTAGAGGTGAAAGACCTGCTGGGTCATGAACGAATTCTTTTAACCAGGTACCATGGAGACAGGCACCATAGAAACAAGTAACTCTTGAATTTTACCTTTGCCAGCCCTTAAACATACACAATTGCTTCAGCTTTGTTTGTACATATAGATCCATAGGGAAAATATAATCACCTGGATAATTCCAAATTTTAAAATCATACTCCTTTTTCTATTTACATTTTACTCAATTTAAGGGCATTTCCTTGAAAAAGGTGTGGAAAGAATGTTTGCAGATGTTAAAATCAGGTGGCTTGGGTTGATTAGTATTTAGGGACTAGAATAATGAAGGAGGCTCAAAATAAATAAATCACAGCAGTTAAGGTGTCCCATTTTCCTCTTGAAGGCCTTGTCTAATGTGGAAAGTGCCCCTAAAACATTCAGAAAGCCATATTTTTTTTCCCTCCTATAGAAATAAAAGTTGCAGATGATCCAACTCAGAGAAAATATCCAAGATCAAAAGTGCTTCCTACATAACCAAAAAGGGATAAAAGAAAAATGTATTATGTTTCCATAAGATTAAGGATTAAATCCGGTTCCTTGAGAAGTGATAACATGCACACTGTATTTATGGAATGACGAGGTTGTTGTTTAACTAGTCTGATTCCCTACATGTTCTGCAAAAATAAGAATTGTTTCCTATTTCCTCAGCATTCCTATTTGTCTGGTTTTATATTGTACCCCAGGATAATCTTAACAGCAGACCAGTCCTATGGCTCCTTTTGGTTCTACTTTTTTAATCACATTAACCACGAGGTCCATCTACTCCATGAAAGGTTCATGCCTGATGCCTCATTGTACTGTCATGAAGAGCAGTGGCCTGAAGTCACCACTCAAGGTGTCCTCAGAGTCATCTCTAGCAGCAGCACCACAATCACTGTCTCCATTTTGAAACTGGGTCCTGTGTTCAATTAGCTTAAGTTCTTCTTGGCAGAAGTCTGTTGGAAAGTAGTGGAGACCAACCTATTTCAAGAGATACAGCCTTAGTTTTGCTTAAGCATGGATACATAACTTGCATGTCCCTCAGCCTCAAAAAATAGGGTAGTAACACAGTTTGAGTAGCATAAATGTGCAAATGATGTGGGTTCTACTCTGTTCTTCACTGCCATAGCATCCTGGTGCCCTCCTAATGTGTTTGTACATGGGAAGATGTCAGGAAATACTGCTTTATACATGACCTTAGCCATGCCATGATTTATCCTTATTACAGGCAAGGACTGTGCTGAGATTACAGTTATTGCTCTGAAGCAAGTTGGCTAAGGGTCACTGAATCCTTTCCTTTAAAAGATCCGCTTTGTTTGCATTGAAGGAAAAGAAATAACCATGCTTAGGGCTCCTTTGTTTGAAAAGCTTGCTTGCTTGATAAATGTCCTCTAATCTATTCTGAGAGGGCCTTGTCCCTTTGTTTAAGGTCTAGTGGAATTTCCCCTGGGTGAAGTTTAATGGGATTAGGACATGGAGAGACTGTGAGAAGATTCCATCATCAGCCTTCAATCTCTGACCCAGAAAGCTTATGAAAATTATAAATATATGGCCTCCTTTTGTGGAAACCCTGGTCTGAATGTCCCTCCAGAAGATCAACTATGTGTTGTGGGCTAAATATGTCATTGTCCCTTCCCATCACCAAACAAACTGTTTCAGGTCTGAGAACCAGGACTCCTTGAACTCAGATCCCCACTTTCTGTAAAAGACTGAAAGAAAGCAGGACAGGGAATATTTAATTTTTCTGAACATTGTGTTCTATATGAAGAAAAAAGGTGTGTGAAGTCACTTGAACTGCTGTCTTCCTAGTGTTTTGAAAATTTGGTATTTATGAGATTTGAAGAAGAGAAATGGCCCGTCCTCATGAAGGAAGCATTCCTAATTCTCTAAGAATAAGCCTCTTTTTGTTCTTCCCTCTCAGCATTGCTAAAGTTTCTCCACTGCTTTTCCAGTTAATTATCTCTAAGTGATATTCCTTCTGTTGAACTCTAGTTTGACAACGTTGCAGAATGAGAGTGTTTCATCTCACCATTGTCTCCAAACCCACCAAAATGAACAAAGAGGACAAGAAATGGGAAAAGATTCCATCTTCAATGCAGTTGGGAAATAGCTCCAACCACATTGCACAGAATCAAAAGAGTAAATGTCAAATCCAACAGGGTAGTCCCAAGCTCAGACCCACACTCTGCTGAGCTCTGGCTATGTCTCAGCTACAGCAGATGCTGTTGTCCACTTCACATTCACTCCTTTCTCCCACTTCCTCCATGGAAATACCCCTGCTCCAGCTGTATTCTTTTCCAAAGGACCTTGGGTTTTGCATAAATAGTAGGGTGGCCATGAACTTCAGAGATTAACTAATGATTAGTTATGGTCCATTATCATAATTCCTCCCCATTTGAGATTGAGAAGTGTCATCATTGTAAAAAATGGACATGGCAGTGTGTGTCTGGGAAACTTTTGTTCACCTTAAAAGGCGACACAGATAAGGATGAGCCCCCTTGAGTTAGTGCCTCTTGAGTTATCATCTGCATGTAACTCTTGGGAATTGGGAAATGTCTTGGGAAACATGGAGGGAGTCAGCCTGAGGGAAAAGAATGTACTAAATTCAGCAGTCAGAAGAAATGTGAAGAATTTGAGTCCTTAGCAAAGTCTCTGCAACCCTGAGCAGTCAACCTAAGGTACCTCCCTGCTGATTCTTCATCAGAGAGATGGCACATGTCCTGATGCTTCAAGCTCTTTTGCTTGCAGTTAAAATCATATTAATATTAGAGGGTCATCAAAAAGTAGGACATATCTCTCATGGACCTGCCACTCCTTTGTTTTAATGACCAGAGCTGGGGTTGAAGAAAATCTTTGGAAGCAGTTCTTAGCTATGGTCCTTAAAACCAAATGGAGGAGAGCAGAGCTCTGGGAAGGCCTGTATATAAATAGTCTGTTCAGACATAGCATTAACAATAAGCAAATATAAGGGCTATAGGTATTCATCAAAATATAAATGCTTAAAGCTTTGAAATATAGAAATAACATTATTATTAACAAACTCTTGAAAGTGAAGAGTGGTGGAAAGAAATGTAATTAGGTTAAATTCCTAGTCTTTCATATTGGGGAATTAATTTATTTTTCTTAAACAGATAAATCAAACATTAGATGTCTAATGTATTGCTTCAAGATACAAAGAGATCTATAAGAAAAAATAAAATTAATGATGCAATCAACATCAGGAAATAGAGTGGAGAAGGCAAACAGGAGAAAATATGAGTGTTCCAGTTCATTCACTGTATGAAGGGGACAAGCTCCTTGCATTCTGTAAGGCTGCAAAAAAAAAAAAAATAAGAAATATTAAGATACTGTACTGGGCATGGTGTGCATAACAACAGCTCCAGAGGCTGAGGTAGGAGGATCACAAATTCAAGGTGAGCCTCAGAAATTAGTGAGATCAGCAGCTTAGTAAGACTCTGTCTCAAAATAAAAATTAAGGGTGTGTGTGTGAGTGTATATATATACATATATATGTAAAAACAATATATTATATATTTATTATATATTTAGTTTTTATTTCTTACATATTTTTATTTATCAATTATATACTTATTGTATATAAATAAATATATTTACATATATATGCTCAGTGGTAAAGCATGCCTATATTTAATTCCCATTTCAAACTATAAGATCAAATTAAAGAAACTAAAAAGAAACTACAGAGATAGGCCATATATAAATCAGATAATGTAGAAAGCTGTACAAACAAATCATATAAGAGTTAAGAACCAACATAGCTTCATGTCAGTGAATATAAATAAGGTGAACTCGGCTACCAAAAGAAAGAGGCTGAAGTTAGAGGAGAGCCCCGACACCTCAGGAGACTAATGAGATGCTGTCCAAGTGTAAGTGGGAGCACACACCCTCCATCTCTGATTTTAAATTGTGCTTGTTCTTTTGTTTTCCAAAGCAGTACCGCTTATGCTTAGAATCTCACCGTATTTCCTGGAAACCTTCTCTTCAGCTAAAGGTTCCAACTCTGACTGTTTATTGCAACTCTATTTCAAGCTGATTTAAAGAGATGCCATGCCATGCTTCTGTATTTCTTTGATTTTTTTCCTAGTCTTTCTCCCAGTGAATACAAACCTCATTTCCTTTTTTTTACACACTCAGAGAAAGGTCCCTGTACACATCAATTCATAAGATATCAACTGTCCACCATATTCAAGAATATCAGGACTTTGCAAAATTGGCCAATTGGAATTTGTTGGTGCTTGTATGAAAAGAACTTTGAGCATGAATCCAACCCCCTTTGCTAGCAGTGAACCATTTTCTGGTACTACAGAGCTAAATCCATCTTGAATATGTTGCAGGCTGCATGTTATAGGATATAAGATTAAGGATTAGGTTCAAAAAATAACCAATATGTGCTTCTGTATAGGAATGAATGGTACTGAATTCAGATGGATACAACAGCTTCAATGTTTCAACAGATATGAGTGAGAGACTTTGCTGATATGACACACACTTCTAAAAAGCAAAGCAGGTTGACCAGGAGAAATGTTTGAAAGCTCAATGCATATATTTTGAAATTGGGTACACTGTGGATGGGCAGGTCAAATTCCACTTCTGTTTTAAAAAGCAGTTCTCTAACTCAGTAAAGAAGAAACCAGGCTGATGCAATCAGGTGTTGGGGATGTTGCAATTTGTTAGCAATAACAGTTACAGTGTCAAAGTCTGAGAATGATTTACTCAATAAAACCAGAACAGATTCAGAGGCTATCTACATAACTTCACTCCTACTAGCATTTTGATATGCCTTATTGAGCTTGAAATACAAGGATTTAAATATAATTGCTCCTCAGAGAATCCCCAATAACCTGTGTATACTCATGGAAATATGTATAAACTGTTGGATTACATGCTGATGGTTGGAGAACAATCTAAAAGAAGACCTTACAAAGTTACTGAATTTAATTCCCATTTCAAATTATAAGATCAAATTAAAGAAACTACAGAGATAGACCATATACACAAATCAGATAATGTAGAAAGCTGTACAAACAAATCATATAAGAGCTAAGAACCAACATAACTTCATGTCAGTGAATATAAATAAGGAGAACTCGGCTACCAAAAGAACGAGGTTGAAGTTAGAGGAGAACCTCGACATGGTACAAAGAGATGAGAGGGGCACTGAGATACTTCCTCAAGAATGCCTGGGTTTCCCTGGAAAGTCTTAAGAGGCTATAAAGTTATTTTATTTTATTTTTTAAGGAAACTTAGCACCTGGAGAAACTACCACGAACAATATATAAGTCCTCCTCTTTTGTTTGTGCAAGTAACTGCATTGACCCACCCCATAAGATATAAAATCTGTGGAATTTTTATTCCCTAAGATCTGGAATACAAACCACGAATAAGTAAAGACTGCAGTCTTTCATAACCAACTATAATTTTATTGATTTTCATGTGTTACTCAAGCCTTGTTAAGAGAGAAGAGAAGTCTGCCAAAGCAAATAGAAAGATGCATATACTGCCATCTAAATTTTATGTTATGGAGGCTACGCCTATTGGTAGAATTTGAAATTGGAGGTTGCCAGGAAGTCAGAAGGAAAGTACCAGAATGATATATATTCTCATTGAACAAAGAATATATATATATTTTTCTAATTTCTACCTTATTCCCTATAGAACTCAATCCTTCTTTTGGTAATAAAATACACTATATGAAATACTTATTAATGCAAAAGAGTGATTTTAGTATCATGATTATGGCTAAATATGACCAGTCTTTGACTTGTGCTTTGCCAGCCCCATAAATTCCAGTGAAGTAGTTTAGAGTTTTATTGTAGTAAAGTTTTCCTTTTAGAATTTATATATATATAAAAAAAATCAGTATATTTTTTACAGTTACCATCATTTGACATTTTATTGAAAACAATTTAAATTTCTCCAGATAATAAAGCTAAATCCCTTATTTTGAGTATTCTTCAGTATTTCTCAGTAGATCAAGGGTCCATACTTACAGGAATCCTGTGTAGCCAGTTTGAATTGGTGAACACTCACCTTCTGTCCTTTATTTCTATCTACATTTTTACTCTTGTATGTCCTATCAATATGAACCAGATTCTCATATAAAAAAAATCTCAGATATTTTAGAACATTGGCCATGACTTGCCTTGACATTTTCTTCAGGAGTCTAAATATCTAAAGTACCTAACTTGTCCTCTATTTCTAAAACTCTAGACACATTTTATATTTTAGACTTGGGCATATTTTATCCTTGGATCCTTGTAATCAATGTGTTTGGCTTTTTTGTTTTTTAAAGAAATGAAAATCAATTTCAAAGTTAAAGCTTTAAATCCAACTTAGTATTTATAATTAAAAATGATAAAGAAATCATTGAATCTACCCAAATTTTGCTAAGTCATAAAACCAAGATTCAACATGGTGATTCATAGAAACAAAAGAAATTGTGTTTGTTTTTTCACTTGAGATTAAGTTCAGTGGCAATTAAGGGATCATCCCCATAAATGTTTGTTTAAACTTGGAGGTGTGTTGTTTAAGTGGCAAAACTTTGGGGAGGTAGGCATTCCAGGGCTGGCATGACATCTCAAAACTATGATTCAAGACGGAGATTTTTTCTTTCTTCCTCCTCTGCTTTGCCCTTCTTTCAGCTTTGATTTCAGGGCTGGAGAGCTGTGGCCCTGCAGAGGCACAGAGCCCGTGCTGCAAGCAGGAAAAATCCTCAATACAAAGGCTGTGGGTTAAAGGGAGGATCTCCACCAAGGCTGCCCCCTTGGAAAGCTTCCCAATAGGTGTCGCCAAAGGACTTCTACTATCATCTCATTGGCCAGAGGTTAGTCACGTGATGACCTCCGTGGCCAGCCTTCTGGAAAACTTGAGTCTATTTAGCTGACCCAATGGTGCTCTAAACAAACCAAAGTTTCTGCTGATAAAAAGGGAGGGGAATGACAATTAGCAGTATCTGCCACAATACATACTCATTGAAAGCCTCAATAAGCTGGTAATATGCTTTAGTGTTGGCAGAAATCAAAACACACAAATGTTATTAATTTTATTTGTATACTTCATTAAAAGGTGCTATTTCCACCATTTCCTAATTCCTACATTATTAAAAGTATCTGTAATAATTGGATGTGTTTAATGAAATGAAAACACATAGTAACTAATTTCATGACCCTTTTGAATATTGTTAGCCTAAATAAGAATTTCATTTGAAAATATTAAATGAAATTCTTTAGTATAAATATCTATCAAGTGGAAGGGGGAAATGTTGAGCAAATTATTCTTTTATTTCTGTGAACTTTTATGAAGCTGTATTAAAATGTGAGAAACAAGAGTACCAGCTAATATAATAATCTAAATAAGCCCAAAAAATATATAATTGCCTCATTGGGTCCTTATATATGCCAGGAACTTGGAATACTTTATTTCATTTACCCTCACAGATGCTGTGCATTACTATCCCCATTTTCTGGGTGAAGAAACTGAGGCAAGGAACAAATAAGTCATCTGTCTGAAATCATGCAATTAAAAACTAGAGCTAGGACTTAGACTGGTCAGCCCAAGATTAACCACTGTGCTACAGTGATTAAATCTGAAATGTTATAGTACTCATCTATCATTGTTTACATGCTCTATGCACAACAAGCACTTATTAGTGGTAGCTAAAAATTAAGCATTTTTAATGTGTGTGAAAATCCTGCATCCAAGTTCCCAGGTATGCTTATTTTATCTGAGTTGTTGAAATATCACCTACACTAGAATGCTGCTTCAAGAAGGAACAAAATCTAAATAGGACAGGAATTATATTCCTTCATTTAGGTTCAAATAACATAATGGAATTATAGGGCAAAATTCTGATATAATACATCTGTAAAAATACTTGTATTATTTGGCATAAAGGATGTATGGCTTAAAGGATGTATGTAAAAGCGCTTTCAAAACTTCTCCCAATTTAAGTTATACAGATTTTTATTAAAAACACAATCACTCTATAAATCTATTAGACCCATGCATGCTACACGGATGGGAATTGGAATGAAAATAAAGTTATTTTCTCAATAGAAATAGAAATTCCATAAATTTATTGAACAATTACTTTGTTCCAGACACATGTTAGTAATACAAAAATCAAAAGCCATTATCTGTGTTCTCCTAGTACTCACAGAATAATGGAAGAGAAACCCATCAACAGATGATTGCAACAGCCTGAGAACTATGATCAAGATAATCAGTCTTATGAGGCCATAGATAGGACCCTAAACCAAACTGACAGAATCAAATACCTCTATGATGTAATAAAGTCTTGACTAAGAGTTAATCAGAAGACCAGGACACCCCAGGGCAAAGGGCATCACAAATAAGTCCCTGAGGCCAGAATCAGTGTGGTGTGTGGGGAGGCCTACGTACTTCTGAGTTGCTGAACAACATCATGGAAGGGAATTTGGTGGGAGATAGCCCTGGGAAAGTGGAACAAGCTTTGCCAAAAAAGTTTATGCTTTATACTGTAGAGGATAATAAATTGCAAGAGTGTTTGAATCCAGAAACAGTCACTGTTATATTTGTGGCTTGAGGTTTCCCTAAGCAAATCAGTTTTCATAATTAAAAAAATTTGTTGGAGTAGATTATTTTTTGTGATCCTTTCTAAATGAAAGTTTTGGAAAGTCAAATAAAGCAAGCGAATTTTACCCTTCTATAGTCATCCTTCAAGGTCAAAACCAGACAGTGCTTTATGTTGTTAGATCCTTTATTCTGATACTTCTCAGCAGGAAACCTGGTGGATACCAAGAATGACTTCCAGGAGTGCGCGGGCATGAGTGTGTGTGTGTGTGTGTGTGTGTGCACGCGCGCGCGCACACACTCATTAGGTGTGGGTAAGAGAAGGAGTGAGAATTACTTGAGTTCACTGCTAAAAGAGAAGTCATGTATAATAGTAGTGCAAACAGAATTTCAAAGGAAATTGCTCAAAATGCTAAAAATATTGGATAATACATGTGCCTTGCTATCATTATTGGCCCTGGAAAAATGGCTCAAGATGTTCATAGGATAAATTTCTATGTGCTTCCTTTCCTTCCAGAATATTTTTTTCCTGTTCAAATAGCATCAGAAAACAATCAATCATTTGCCTCACTTGGCAGAATGTATGTACAGATCAACCTTCTTAGATTGTTCCTCTTTCCTGCTGCGGCTGCTGCTTGACAACTTAGAGAACAGCTATAAGTATTCATCTTCAAATATACCTTTGTCCTTCAGGGCATGTTTTCAACAATCCTGAAAGGTATCAATGCTTCAACCAGACCTCCTTTACCTTAACAAATGCATGCTCAAAACCACCTAAGAACAGCTTTCTCTCCCTCACCCACATATATTCACCCACACACCCCTCCCTAAGCACACTATCAACCTGCTCTCCCAATTCCCACCACCTGACTTTGCTTTAAAGATAATGCAGTCGCTTATAATATTGATAACAAATGCCTTGAAATAGGAACTGATGTTCTTTATAAACCAATCAATCATTTAAAATCAAGTACAAATTGTCTGGACCGCTGCTCCACACCCACTCATTTCCTCCATTTTGTTTAGTATCTGTTGTTGTGAGAGCTTTCTAGTGAGGTTTTTGGAACTTAGTAGCAATTGTTGTCTTTTATCATATCTTGGCCTATGTGATTCTAGTAAAATTATGTACATATTTTGAAAGAAAACACCATTTTAACTGAAGGCTTGTGAACACATATTTTTTCAAATCTCTGTTATAAAATATTCCTGAGCGTAACATGTATGTGATGCATTTAATAGAGACATAAGTCATACCTATGCCACTGAAACACTATGCATATCCCTGTTAACCATAGCTCATCACTTTATCTGCAGAAAACAGATGTGAAAATCAGTGTTTGTGATTGAAGTCCATGATTAGATACACTTTCCTTAAGGAGGCTTCTGTGATACAGGGAAATCATAATGAAAGTGGTATACAATGTTTACACCTTGTGCAAATTGTGCAGTACAGTATTTGGGTTTCAGCACACATACAGTCTATCCATTTTCATCAGAACAATGGCTGTCTGGTTATGAACTCAGTTATACAGATGATCAGCCGTTCTGGCTCTGTCTTTGATCCACAGCCTTTCACTTCAGGCATTCAATACAGTAGGTGCCAAGTAATATCAATCATTCTGTTTTTGCTGTGTCCCTGGTAAGAGATGGCATTTGTTTTCCTGATTCACAAGATAAGCCAGACATGACCAAAAAAATAAATAAATAAAAATAAATGTGAACATGAAAAATCAAGCCTTGTTGAGAAATTTTTCAACTAAAACATGCTAAACATCTTTTGTTAAGTGGCCTTATAGTAAAATTGCAATCGTCTGAAATAAAAGGGAAAAGAAAAAACAAAACTAATAATCACAAAGGAATTTAAATTTTATTGTAAGGCCAAGCAAATCATTTTTTGTACGCTCCTGATCTAATAATCGGATTGTTTCCTCAGGTAGCCTGGACTTCATTATGACTTTCACACTCCTTTGCTGAAGTGGCATCATGTTCATTCCACAGATCTCTTAAGGCTGGAAGCAGGTTTCCATTTAGAAATTAAATACTTTTTTTTTTCCATTTTCATACAGAAATTAAATCTGCAAATGGTTTTAGTGGATTTTTTTTAAGGAAATCAATTTTTAAAAACGTATTGAGTCCAACAATTTCCATGATCTGTTCTAAGCTGGAAATTATTCACAAGCAATCTGGGTGAAACCAAAGCATTTTTCCCAAACAAAAAGCTCGGGTGTTATGTATATAAATGTATGTGATGGAGCCTTTGACTTCGTGACACTAGAATTCAACCCTTGACCTGCAGAAATAATCTCTGAAAACCTTATTTACAGAAAAACCTCTCTAAGGTTTGCAGGGCCATCAAGTGACACCTGAGTGGGAACTCTCAGCCTGTCCCAAACAGACCATGCCATAAACAAGTCCTTACACCAAGAAGAAAGATGATGTAGCATGAGAGAGGAGTGGAAAAGTACATTTCCTGATCCCAGCAAAAGCCACAAGTTTTAAGGAGCTAAAAATTCCATCTGAATGGAATGCGACCAAGAAGATACTTGTCTACAATTGGGCCATCTGGAGACAAGCGTGGAGACAGAATTCTTGCAAAGCAAGACGCAAGAACAGCCCTGTGCAAGACAAGGGGTGATAAGACTCCATTTCCTAATGGGTGACTTGAAATGCTTCTGCGGGGAAAGGAACTTATGGTAGCCACATGTTGGGACTAGCTACACCAAGGGTAAATAGAAGAGCCACGCCAGAGACCTACTTCACTTTGAAGAGTTTCAAGGATGTACAAAGAAGAACTACAAGCACATGGGTGGCTAAACAGGACTACTAGATTTTATCAAAAGTGGCTTTTACACTGTGCAACTTTCCTTAAACTAGCTTAAAGAGATAGGTTGGGGAAAGTTTTGTAGTTTAATTATGATTCATCTTTAAAAAGAAGAAGAAGAAGAATGTCTGCTATTCAGGGGTTTGAACCTGGTGTGTGACATAGAGCATTCATTGACCTCACACCCATCTAGCTATAGTGAGGCTTCCCTTGGCCTTCTATTCTCCACCTCCCATTTGCTCTTCAGTCCCCAGTGCACAACTTCCTATGGGAAACTCACATGCAGTGTATTAACATGTCCACTGCAACTTTCTCATAAGCAAAAACAGGGTCAACAAAATAGTCCACCCAAGAAAGTAATTCCTGACATTTCTATTTCCTGTCAGATGCAGTCTCACCATGGTACTTCTTGTTAATCATCAACTCTTCAAGAAAGCAAATAATCTGCCCTTGATATCTCCACTTCATCTCCTATTTACTCTTCGGTTCATTGTGACCCAAAGTTCACTCCTAACTCTTAACCAAATTTGCCTTCTTTGAGGTGCTCAGTGGTCTCCTGATTGCAAAATCCACTGACATTTCAGTGCTCAGTCTTACAGGATCTTTCTCCTGCTTTAGACATTGCTGGGCTTTTTCCTCCTTCAAACTCTGTAATCTTTGGTTTCTAAGCGTAGTTTAACCCCCATACCTCTTCTTGTCTCTTTGTTCACTCCTCTTCAGTTTCATTCACAGACACTTTATCTTTTGATCACTCCTTCATATTGGGGGGACCGCATTATTGTTTCTTTCATCTTCTCAATTTCTCAGGTGAACAGAACTGCTACTGCGAGTCTGCTAGACATATCCTTGAGGATGTGGCCATGCCATGTGTCCTAAAATGAAATATATGCAATATTTTCCTCCTCTGTAAATTCCCCATCACACTGCTTCCCACTCAGGTGTTAATGTGAGTACCTTTCATTTATCTTCCTGTTCTTCATATTCCATTTCAAGCCTAAGCAATATCCCTCCAACTCACTTCATGTTCATTCACGTTGTTGTGGGGCTTGGGTTCCTACAGTACCTCCTGTGACCTGCTGTAGAAGCTATTAATATTCTTATAAGTTAAAACAACCCCAGTTATATCATATCCCTCCTTTTAAACACTTTTGAGTAGCTTGCCACTGCCAAAGTCTTAAAGTCAGGTCTTTCTGGGGTCAAGTAGCTTGTGTATGATTTGGACACTGAAGACCCCTCTTTTAAAGTCCTCACTCATGCCTTCGGTTGTACTAATACAAAATAATTTGTTGACTAAATACTCTGTGGCTTTTAATTGTGCTGCTCCCCATTGGGATACCAGTTCCAACTGGTTACTATTTTTTTTTCCCATAAAATGGTCAAAATTAAACCAACTTCAGAGAATTGTAAATGATAAATGAATAAATATCTCTAAAATTATTTTTCAGTACCTGAAAGGTATTAAGCCCTTAAGAAATATAATATTGAAATATTTATTATAATACATGCAAAGGGATTTTATACAACTACCAACAGAAGGGAGTGTTTTTGGTGGGAATTACATACACCAGTTTGAAAACAAAAACAAGTACCTTTATGTTTATGTCATGGGGTAGTGAGAGGAAACAGCTCATCAGTTATCCTGACCTGTAAAGAAATCCAGTTGGTATCTATCACTCTTTTGCTCTGATTTGTTATTCTCTCTACTGAGTGAAATGGAGCATGATGGTAACATTAGGGACCAAAGAGCAGTCAAGTCTATATCTTACCACATGGGTTATGAAATCAATCAGAAAAGCTGGCAGATTGGCTTGAGGAGTTAGGAAAATTCTAGAGTTGGAGGTGGTGTCCTGTCTGTTCTACAGGGACATGTCTTACTGCCAGTGACACATTTTTCTCCAAGTTTTATTCTCAATTGTCTTCTCTTTTTGAGATGCTGGACATGGAACCCAGAGCCTTAGACAGGTGTTCTATCACTGTGACCCCAGTCCCCAAGCTGTCTTCTCTCACTCCCAGTCAGCATCCAACATCTCTGGTTAAGGTTACTAGCTGCCCTAGTTTAGACCCATTTTTTTTTTTTTTGTCACTGAAACTAATATCGGTGGTTACAATGGGTGGTATGTGCTATTAAAGCCAGTTTGTTCCAGATACACTTTATTGTTTTTAGAGTGTTTATAGGCCAATTGCTTTATGGCTGCTTTTAGTATTCTTTACAACCACCATCTGTAGCTAAAAATGAATTTGCAATTTTCCACTCCAAATATGCCCTCGTGACTATTAAGTGAGGAATACAGGATTTTGTTCTATGTTGACTATTCAATCATACCTAAAGTAAAACTCTAAAATATAAAATTTACAACCATAGCATTTAAATAAAAACATCCTATTAATCCTTTGGCTTTTATTTTTTTATAAAAATATTTTGGGGCAGTATTAAAATCTTTCCAGAAAATTACTTCCAGTTCCTAGATTTATCTTTACATGTGTTTTTATATAGCTTAATGGATTCAAAATGTACACAAGAAATAGATAAAGTGTTTGAAAAACTGATACCTATGTGAAGTTTATAGAAACTTGGATATTTTCAAGGTATGGGTATTCTATCCAGAAGAGTATTAAGAAAGAAGTAAAATAAATATTATAATATAGTTCATGTTGAGAACATTTGAGAGTATGAGAAGTTAAGATCACCGGGGCAAAGTAAAGTTTTGGTAGTTAAAAAGTTATAAATATACAATTATAGACCTATAAAATATTGGCATGTGAGATTGTAACTATTTCAAATTGAGGTTATGCTTTACCACCTCCCTGTTTCCATAATAAAATGGACCTGTTTTCATAATTATTCAAGGCATGCACTCAGGAGAACTAGAAAATATTGCAAAATCATTCTTAATCAATAGACACACAGGCACTATTAAACTCATAACCACAACTATCTGCAGTGGCAGTTCTGAACAGTGAATCATTGTGTGAGACTTCTAATCAGACAGCCTCAATGTTAACCCCACCTCTGCCATTTATTAGCCAAGAAACAGTGCATGTTAAGGATTTTAAGCCACAGTTTTCTAGTCCTTAAAGTTAGGGATAATAACCAAGTGCCTTATAAGATACTATGAGGATGCATATGTATCTGGTGTAAGCATGCATAAAAATTAATTATTCACCTTATTGACATTTTAAAATTATATTTTTCTTAATATATAAACTGTTTTGTTTTTATGTTATTACGCTTCAAATATATGCTTTTATAAATTTGTGTTTTTACATTAAGATGGGCGTCTTCTGGTAGCACAAATATAGTTCTTGCTTTTTATTCAATCTGACTTTGAATAATAATCTTTGTCTATAAACTCGTATATTTAAACCACTCATATTTTCAGTGATTACTGAAATTATTATCATTTAAAGTGATTAAAGTCTAGTCTCTTACTAGCTGCTTCTCTTGTTACATTTGTTCTTGGTCCCCTGTTTCTTCTCTGTCCACTTTTCCTTGATTTAAACATTTTCATGATTCCATTTTATCTCCTCTATTGATTTATTAACTTCATCTCTTTTTAAAAAGTTTCTAGGGATTATCCTAGGGCTTGCAATGTACATGTTAAGCTGATTTGAATCTCCTCTTTGATAATCTTACACTGCTCCATATGTAAAGTGTCTGCAGTGGAATATTCCCAGCTCTCCCCACATCCCCACTCCATTCATTTTGTTCCTATTCTCTTTGTTTCTTTGGGTAAATTCAAGTTTCTGACTCATATCAAAGTTCTTCTGCCTGTCGAGCAATATGTTCCTTCAGTTTTTGTTTGACTGGAAAATGTTTTATTTCTCTTTCACTTCTCTCTCTTTATTTTTTAGTTACAGGTGGACACAATATCTTTATTTTATGTGGTGCTGAGGATCCAACCCAGGGCCTCACGCATGCTAGGTGAGAGCTCTGCCTCTGAGCCACAACCCCAGCCCTCTTTCACTTCTTTTTATTAGATAAAGAATTTTAGGTTGACAGTTTCCCCAAATCAGTCTCCTCCACCAAAACTTTAAATATTTCATAACATTTTCATTTCGCTTGGATAATTTCTGATGGGAAGTCTCTTTTAATTCTTATCTCTGTTTCTCTGTAGATAGTGTTTCTTTTTTTTTTTCTTCTGGATCCCTTCAAGACTTTTGTCTTTCATCCTAAATTTGAATACTGTAGGCCTAGCTGTGTGTGTGTGTGTGTGTGTGTGTGTGATATTTATTCTGTTGGTTGTTTCATGATCTTCCTAAAACTGCGGTTCCATATCTATCTCTAATTTTATACAAATATTTCTTCAAATAGTGCTTCTGTCCCATTTCCTCCTTTCAGGATTTCAATTACACATGTTACTCTGTTTGAAATTATTCCACACTATTGGGTCTTTTGTTTTTTATTCACTCTTTTTTTTTTCTTTCCTGGTTCAGTTTTATTATTTCCACCAACCTGTCATCATGTTCTCAAATTCTTTCTTTGGCTGTGTTGACTCTTCTGATGAACCTGTTAAAGGCTTTAGATCCGCTATGGTTTGTTCCTTCCAGCATATCTATTTGATTGTTAGAGCTTCTTTCCATCACTCTGTCAAGTTAATCGGTTCTTTCATGCTGTTGCCTTTGGCCTATTAGAGCTGATAATCTATTAAGCATAATTATTTTTAACTCTCTGTTCAACAGACACTTTCATCCTATGTGGCATAGACCGTCTGCTTGTGATTATTTCCTTGCCTCTGCAGTGTGTATAAGTGTGTATGGGGGAGTCACATGGCTAATAATTTTTTTAAAAAATCAGATCTTTTTGATGACTGAAGATGAGCATGCCTTTTCTTCAGCTACACCTTAAGCAGGGCATTCATTCTGTTTTCATCTACAAAGGAGTGAAATTGAATTTGGGGCTTGTTGCTCTATGATTCCCCCAGGGCACCTCAGGCTTAAAATCCCTCACCATACCTATGGTGACAGTGCAGGCTGATTCGATGGGGTTCTTTTTTGCAATGTGTTTTCCTTCCTTGGCTTTAGTCTCCCTTTGCCTTGCTCTTAATAGGGCTCTTCTCCTGCAGCTGTCCCTACTGTATTGCATGGTTACTTTACTGGTGGTGGGGAAAGAGCACTTGTTGGTGGGCATGGCACAAGTGTTCTGCCTCTTCTCCAGTACCGAGGAGCTCCAGATGGACTCAGCACATATCCTATACCCCAAAAGAAGGGTGCCGCTGCTTCTTTCTTCTTTTTCTATTATGCTGACTCTAGATGCAGAAGGTTTCTCCCAGTGCCTGATGGTGGCAGCTTTTGTTGCTCTTTCCCCCACAGATTAAGCCTTTCCTTCTGTAGCAGAGTAAGAGCAGGTAGGACTGGGTACAGCTTGGGCAGTGGCTGCTCTTCTCTTTCTCCCAAATCTTCCCTGTGACCACCACCAGTGTGCATGCCTAAGCACTCCTGTATCTGTAGCACTCAAAGGTTTTACACTTTCATGCTTGCTCACACTCAGCCTCTAGCACTTTGTGAGACATTTCAGCTGTTTCTTCTTACCACATTATATCATATCTGACAGTGTCCGTCACAGGTAAGCAAATGATCAGGCCCCTGCAGTCCCCCATCTCTCCCCATATTTTGGTTTGCTTGTTTATCATGGCCTTTTGGCAACTCCCTCTCTGCATTAATTCTGATTTTGGTGACTATATTATTATGAGCCAGTATTTTTCTAAGTACTTTATAAACATTAGCATATACAATCCTCACAACAGTGCTGTGAGGCAGGTACCATTATTACTCACATATTAAAAATGGGGAAAGTCAACTCAGCAGTGCTGAGTTACTTGCTGCCAGTTATAAGGCTAGAAGTAGATGGGTGTGGAATTTGAACACAACTCTCCAATTCATACTCTTATGTAATCTGTTTTCTTACCTAATGTCTTTGATTGTGTCTTTGACCTGTCTGTTCCACTCAGTGTTTCTTGCTCTTCTTCTTCCTCCAAACATAAGAATGTTCCCAACTGTAGTGGTGCATGCTTAAACTTCCAGGCACTTGGAACACTGAGGCAGGAGCATCATGAGCTCTACTCTAGCAAGCAAGACCCTGTCTCCAACACACACACACGCACACACACACACACCAGAACTTCCACAAATTGCTTCTTCTTCCTCTGCAGGCTCCCTTATTCCCAAGGCTTTACTTACCATACCACCACGTTAGTCTGCTTTTCCTTAATGCAACAAATACCTGAGATAATGAAGTTATAAAGAGAAGAGATTTATTTTGCCTCATAGTTTTAAGGTTTCAGTCCCAAGTCAGTCGATCATAGTGCTTCAGGCCTATAGCAGCACATGGTAGGAGCTTATGGCAGAGCAAAACCACTCATCTTTTTGACCAAGATGCAAAAGAGAAGATAAAGGGGACTGGGTCTCATTATCTCCTTTACAAGTTTTCCCTCAATGGCTTTAAGACCTGTCACTGGTCCCTGCCTCTTAAAGCTTCTATTGTTTCCCAGTAGCACCAAACTGGGGACCAAGCCTTTGGGCCTTTGGGGAGCATTTTAGATTCAAACAATGGAATACCATCATGGTAGTCACCAACAGGTATACAGTTCAACTATTTCTCTATACTGAAACCTGCACAAAATAGCCTTGTCCACCTCCTGTCAGCTAATGCCTTGCTTATTACCCCACTTAAAAAAGAAAAATGATCACAAGAGAATTTCCACACATCCTCCCAACAATTCACCACACTCACTTCTTAAAAGTTTCATTAATCACTCCTCTGTGTGTCTTGTTAGCTCCTCCATTCTTGAGATACTTACACATTGGCACTCCCCACACTCCAACATCAAGATTCTTTTCTTCTATTGTTTGATGATCCCCATCTCATATTTCCAATCCAAACCTTCCCTCTGAACTCCAGACCTACACATTTCCTGTCTCCATGAAGAGTATCCTGCTACATGTAGTAGGTATTCCAAAGAGCAGTCTCCAAACTGAACTCCCACTCCAGCTGACATTAAACCCTTCTCTAACTGTCAAGTCAAATCTGTTATTTTGTCCAAACCACAAAGTCTTCCTTGATTTTTTTCTCACATCTTACATTCAGTGAATCAAAAAATTAATTTGCCTCTACTTTCAAAATACACCTAGAATCAAAGTCACCATCACCTTTCATCTTAAATTTTGTAAT
Organism: Marmota marmota marmota; assembly: GCF_001458135.2. Lineage (NCBI taxonomy): Eukaryota > Metazoa > Chordata > Mammalia > Rodentia > Sciuridae > Marmota > Marmota marmota. The sequence goes on along the minus strand of NW_026000037.1, from coordinate 38,849,740 downwards.
GTCTTCTTGTGGCAAATACCAAATGACAACCAATAGGTCCTTCTTTAGCAGGCATAGATCCTGACTTTTAGCTGACACATGACATTTTAAGTAAAACTACACTTTCCTTGCATCTAATAAAGTCCCATAGGTAGGTGCTGGTTGATGGTGTGTGAATGTAAGTGTTCTATGAGTTTTGAAGAAACACGCTTTTTGGGAAAGACATGGACAAAATGGCTGGAACAAAATGTCTCTATATGTAAGGAAGGATAACTTTATTTAAAAAACCTAAAACCCATGTCTGCTATGTATATCCTGATGACTCATCACATCCATTCCATTTTACTTATATCAAATAGTGCAATTAAAACTGAGAACCAAATTTGCGCATGTAATCAAGAAGTACATTTTTTTTACTCTTATAAAAAAGCAGAAAAGAAAGGGAGACACTGGCATTTATTAAATACCAGGAGCTGTATTATGGCCTTTTTCCATGTCGTCCAGCTTAGGTTTCCTTGCTCTGTGGGGTTATTAGCCACATTTTATGAATGGAATATTATCAAGTCTCAGAAGGTTCTTTCAAAATGGTGCTGAGATGACAGGACTAGGTTCAACCCTAGTACTGGGGTGGGGTAGGGATTTTCAATTCACATGTGAGTGGGTACAGTGTAGAATGGATTGGATTAGTTCTAATGTCCTGCATGGTTTTGTGCAGTAGAAATGCAGATTCTACCCATCAGCATCAGAGCTTTTTGGTGATGGTTTCATGATATGTGGAGACCTAGCATAGATCTGTGACATAAAGGGTTTCATTTGGGGTGGGGGAAGTTCATTCAGGCTGCCTTACAACAACAAAAAATTGGGTGATTTGCAAAAAACCAAAAACCTATTTCTCACTGTTCTGGAGGCTAAAAAGTCCAAGATCAAGGTGCTATCAGATCTCTGAGGCCTTTTCTTATCAGTGCACTAATTCCATTTATAAGGGTTCTTACCTTTAGGATCTCATCACCTTTCAAAAGTTCTACATAATTCTATCACAAACTGGTAATTAGGTGTTCAGTTTATAAGTTGTGAGAAGATATAAATGTTCAAATTATAGCAGGATGTTCAAGAAAAGATAATTCCCTGACTTGGATTCTCCTTCCCCTTCTAAAGAGGATTACGTAAGAGTTTGCTGAATGTGGGAAATAAACATTTGAATACTGAAATATTTATATTCTTGAAATACTTGAAATAAATAACCATAGATAAGGCATGCCATAGAATGGTATCATCAGTACTCAATGTTTATAGTGAGTGTTCGAAGTTTGTTTTGGTTTACCAGTTTGTCCTGAAAGCCTGCAGACCAAATTATAAAGGTGGTAAAAAGATCTTAAGAAAAAATGACAGCATAGTTTTTAGATAAGAATGCTTGGTATGACTTATCTCCAGGTAGAATAACAAGAGAAGGACCATTGTACACTTCTTAGTGGACACCACACCTCCAGGATGGTCCAGGACCTTTGTCTGCCTTCGCCTCAAATTCTTAGCAAATATGAGTGGCGTTTATAAGTTGTCCACTTGCAAGCAGTGTGTAGGCAGAATCTCCCATCATCACCCTGTGTATGCCTTTAATTTGTGTCTTGGTCTATGTGGTCTTCCAAGTGTCCAAGGGAGAAGTTCAACTAGATCTAATTTATAACAAAATATGGTTTATATTCAACTTTCATCAACCCACTCAGACTTGAAAACAAAAGTACAACAACATCAAATCCTGTTTCTAGCTTCTATGATCTGTTTGGATTTTTTTTTAAGTCTATAGGCAATAGTAAAGGGAAAAAAAATCATTTGGCACAACTTCGGATACGGGGACCATTCTTGGGAAATATTCACTAACATTAGGAATTTAAGAATCCTAGGTGCCTAATTATCAAAATGAGTTTAATTACCACAGACACCCATCCATTTAGTTGGTCAAAAACACAAGAAGAAATTAAATGATACCAACTCCAGTTTGGCCCCAAAGTCTCATTCCATGTTTATTTATCATTTCTATAAGAAAGGTGTTCATGGTGATTGCTGCTAGTTTCATGTGCTCAAACAAGTCCTTAAAAAAATCACTATATCAAAGAAAAAAAATTACTATAGCAGTGCAGCATCCTCTGTCCTAACCAGAAGCCCAATTAAAATTAACAGGTCCCTGCATCTTCAGATATCACATATGATAAAAATGTTAATATTCTCTTGCTATTTGAGAGCAAAATGATAAGTGGTTTTGTAAAAAATCACCATAAGTCTAACTGATATTTCCCACAGGGAAACATGGCAAGTGGAGGCAGAGAATAAAGGTGACCTGCAGTATCTTTACCATATCACTGTGCCTGGAAATACTGCCGTGTCCTTGCTTTGCTCTGTCCCCAAACCAGGGTGTCTTCATGTGCTGGTTGTCATAGCTGCCGATACCACTGGCAGGAGATGCTGGCTGGCTTGGCTCTTTTCTTTGGGAGGGCAGACAGAGGTCTCATGGGGAAGCGTGTCCTATTTATCCACAGAGGTCCTCCTGTTGGATCCCAGGTGTCACTTTCCCAGTCACTTCGTTGGAAAGTCCTGTGCCTGCTGCAAGGCAAGGAGAGAGTGCTGCTGTCACTTTTACTACCTTCTGCTATCTTGGAGTGTCCCTAAGAACTGCCTTTCAATAGCTTTTGGAGGTTCTAAAGTTGAGGATCCCTCCCTCCCAAAGAAGAAAGCACCTTAGAAACTGTGATTAAAATGATGTCCAAATCTGCAAAGAAAATGACAAGGCCGGAGCTGAGGGTTAGCCGTGTGCTTCAGGCTTGGTGAACACCAGAATGGAAACAGAACCCGGAGAGCATTTCCCTCCACTAGTCAGGGCTCTTCCTAAGGCCACTCTTTTTTTCTATTTTTTATGGAAGTTTGTTCTCCTTTCTGTATTTCTCCCTTTACAGGAGTCTGTTACCCAATTTTATTAATATCTATCACAGCTCCTAGTCAGTGTTCAAATTATCAATTGATTCTGATTTATCACCCAGAGAACTGATAAAAGAAACACTAATTATTTTCTATTACAAAGTGCTTTTTGGAGGTTTAACAAAAAGTCACAGGTTGTCAAAAGGTGTCAGCCACTTAAATCAATAGAAGCGCTGAGGATCCTCTCCTTCCTGCTGCTTAATATGAGGGCATTATCACAACTTCAATTTCTCAGACTCACCATTTACCGGAGCAATTGCCTGCACCCTTGTGGACTCCGGCATTCTGCCCTCTGGTTGGCAAGCCTTTTGATTTATACAACACTGAAAAGTCAATGGTGAGACTTACATTCTTTCTACCCCACTTTCAAAAAAACCTGGCAGTATCGTCTTTCCAAAGTGGTTCGGTTGGAATGAGAATAGGACTCCTGAAACTGCTTGATTTTCCAGCATGAATCCTGTTTCAACCTTAACCACAAATTATGTACCATGCAGTGTGCTGCCAAAGGATGTCGCCAAGTCCTTCCCATAACTGCTCTGAAAAGTAAGACTTAACACAGTGCCATCTCCAATCTACCTCTATTTTTAAAAAGGAGTCCACAGTAACTCATTCTGGGTTACAAGTTCCATGAGTTCAAACATGCATCTCATTTTTATGTAAGAAAAACAGCTGCGTCTAGGGGCTTCAGCACAAATTTTAACACAGTAAAGTAAAAATTTCTACAACAACTTGAGTCAAGTGTTGCATAATCTAGTGCTAACTCTTATGAATAATACATAATAAAACAAACAAAAGACAAGACTTTCTTAAAAGATTATCTAGAATCCCATGGCTAAATTAAACCCACTAGTGCTTTAACTGGGAGGTTTAATTTCTGTAATGAAGCCAATTTCTGTCTTAATGCAAAATCTTTCTCGGTGTCAAATTTGTCAATTTTCTTCTTATTGATCTTCACCTCCAACTCTAAAAGCATTTCCTAAAAGATTGCTTGCACGACCGAGAAAATAATATCTGAAAAGTACCTTTGAATACTAGGGCTGGATCCAATTAACTGATATCTCAGACAGATCACTTTATATAAAAGTGTACTTTTCAGGATCTAGAGGCAAAATAGGCAAGAATATTATAAAGAGACAAATAGTGAGAGGAGTAGTAGGAGGAAGAATAGAAAGAAAAGTTATTAATTACACCTTCCCATGTCAACAGAGCAAGCTAATTATATGTTTCCGGGAGATTCAATAGTGCCCCCCCCCCCCCGTAGATAATGATCAACACCAACACTGGCAACAGTTTACCTTAGCGTCAGTAAGCCTTGACTTTGACAGTTCATATGCATCCCACCATGGAGCAAAGTACAGGGATAATGCTTTTGTGAAACACCAAAACACAAAGTCCCACCATTGGCATTTAATTTTGTAAAGGAAGTAAATACATAACTTGTTTTTTTTCTTTTCCACCTATTAAGCACTTAAGTGAAATATATGCCACTGTTTCAGGTTGTCAGGTCAAATTTAGGGTAACCATTGTTTTGGTCAGCTTTTTTGCTGATGTGACTAAAAGACCTGACCAGAGTGATCGTAGAAGAGGAAGTTTATTTAGGGGCTCACAGTTTTAGAGGTCTCAGTCCATGGACAGTTGGCTCCTTTTCTTGGGGCTTGAAGTGAGGCTGAATATCATGGCAGAGGAGTGTGGCAGAGGGAAGTAGCTCACATAATGACCAGGAAACAGAGAGAGAGAGACTCCACCTGCCAGGTGCAAAATATGTACCCCAAAGGCATGCCCTTAATGACCCACCTCCTCCAGCCACACCCTGCTAGCCTTCATTTTCTGCTCAATTAATCCCATCAGGGGATTAATTCACTGATTGGGTTAATGCTCTCATAACTGAATCATTTCTTCTCTAAGACTTCTTGCATTGTCTTACACGTGAGCTTTCGGGGGAAACCTCACATCTAAACCGTAATAATCATCAAGAGAGAATATGCATACAAGGGTGCAGACTTTATGTTCTATTTACATAAAGTTTTCATAAGGGTATGTGCACTTAACAATTATAGTGAATACTTATTGAATGTTTACTATGTACCAGGCACATGAACACTTAGGGAGTAATCAAAAAGCTTGTTTTGTTTGTCCTTTTTGTTACTCCACTATCGTTTTTAAAAATGTTAGTATCTTCTCCTAATAGGGCAGGATCGTGTATTTCTGTCCTGGTGTCCCAAGTCCCCTTTAGTTTACACATGTGAAAAATTACAATAACCAGCATAAAATAAGTCCAACTCACTATGAGTTCTAACATCAAATATCCTGTCCTTCTTTCCCAAAGTAGGAATGCGGTGTGTTTGGTTTCACTCTTCATCTCCTGGCTCCTGTCCTCTTCCCTCAATACCAACTATGGTAGTTAAATTTATGCTTCAATTTGGTAAGACCAGAGCCCAGATATATGACCCAACATGCTTCCAGATGTTTCTCTAAGAGTACTTTTTAGATGTGATTAACATTTAAATCACTAGGCCTTGAGAAAGATATATTCCCCTCCTTAACATGGAGAGCTTCATCCAACCCATTGAGGGCTTTAAGAGAACAAAGACTGACCTGCCCCAATTTCAGAAGGAGTTCTGCCATCAGGATATCTTTGGGCTCAAACTGCTTCCCTGTGTCTCCAGCCTGCCAGCCTACCTTGCAGATTTTGGACTTGCCAGCCTTCAAAATTGCATGAGGGAGTTTCTCAAAATAAATCTCTTTCTTTCTCTAGGTGTACAAACATCCTTTTAGTTTGTTTCTGTTGAGAGCCTTAACTAATACATCCAGACAACTTTCCAGCCAGTCCTGACCTTTGAGGCCAGAACAATGGTGAAAAATTTCGTAAGAGACAAGGAAAGAGGAAAGGTCTTCCTTGAATATCCCTCTGTGCCTGTTCCAAAACGGGGTGTTTCTGGAACACGTTCTTGATTCTTCCTAAGACTCACTGCAGAGCCTGGGTGGACATGCCCTCTTGCCATAACAGGTGCACCTGTTGGGTCAAGGCATGGAATTCCTCTAACACTTTGATGCTCTCCTCCAGCTTTAATTGCTTTTGGGCCTTCCATCCATGACAGTATCAGTACCAGACAACTTTCTGTTTCCTGAGGACTCAGCATCTAACCTACAGGGAGGCTGCTAGTCCTTTGCCCTGACAGATTCAGGCTCTTTGGGCTGCCAGTAGCAGCTCCTGCCTCTGTTACCCAGGCAATGAGCTCATCTTTGCTTATTCAGACCTTCTGAAGGATGAAACGGTCAGATCCTCTTTCCCAAATGTTCTCTAACCCCGGACAAAGCATATTAAGCTCTCAAAATAGTCCTACTGAAGTCCTTCTCCACTTCAAAGTTAAAACACATTGGGTTAAATCATAACAGGACCCACAATCAACCACCCACACCAAGAGGAATTTTAGGTACTTAGAACAGCTACAACTCTTGATTCTTTCCAAGGAAGTCTCTTTATAAATGGCCCCTCTTTTGTCCTTCTCTTTGTATTTTGTAGTTTCAAAGAATCTGGAAGTTCTAAAGTTGTGTAGCTGACTCATTGCAATTTCCTTTGTAATTTCTGAATATAGCACTATGGTCACCGACAATTTACATCTATCGCAAAGATATTTCAGTGAAGACAGACATGAGGAGTCACATTTGAATTCTTTACTAACCATTCTAAGCATTAAATAGGAATTGCCCCATTTCATTCCTGCAACAGACCCATGAGGCAGGTGCTTTATTTTCCCGTTTTCACATAGAATGTAACTAAGCCAGACATATTAAATAACCTGCTCTGGGGCACCTGGAGAGTATCAGGGCTGAGTTGCCCACTCAAGGGGTCTGATTCTGACTCACAGTCCTAACCTCTGTGACATCATACATGTCACCGCACATTTCCTTGGCACCATTCCAAAATGCAAGTGTATACACTGACCAGCCAAATTACACTTTAGTTAATTTTTACAGGGAATAGAGATGAGTACTTACAACCTTCAGAAATCAATTAGTGCTTTATAAGATCTAGACCCTTGCTATCTACTGAGTACCTACTAGAAAGTCAGGGCTGTGATCGTTTGGAAGGACAATGGATAAAATCACTAGCTTGAGATATTAAACAAGTGCTCTAGATTCAGAGAGAAAGGCATGACTCTATTTGAATCTCATCCATTTTAATTTCTCTATTAAAATAAGCTAGTCTATGAAGGGGAAGACATATGGAAAATTGCATAGGGAGTCATGTTATGTTGCATGATTCCTGTAGTTGGAAGACCCATTTCCCTAAAGAGAGATCCTCCACTGGCTTTGGATGATTAGCATCCCACAGCCAGAGATATCCTTGCTTCAAGCAATCTTGGCTTAAAATTCTATTGCACATTAAAATGTAATGCTTCCCAGAGAGTTGACACTTTACCACAGGTCTTTCTCTGCTCTTTTCCCTGTATGTGTTCACCAATTTCACTACCAAAAACAGGCGAGAAGAAGGAAAAGGAGTGACACTTAGGATAAAATGGAGGGAAGGAAATGTTTTCACCCAAACTGACAAGTTAAAGGACAAATCTGCACATTCAATAGTTACACTAAAGCAGAGATCATCTGCTTTCCCAGGCCAGGCTGCCAGGGGACCACGGATGGGGCATGCTGTAGGGGGCATTCCAAGGGATACACTAAGCAAAATAAAAACAAATAAATAGTTCTTGGATGTGGTTATGGGAGGGAGGAAAACTAGTAGGTTACAAGTTAAATGAAGTGTGGGCAAATTGCTCTGGGAGGGCAGGAAGAAAGACACACGGTTGGGGATTCAGATTAATCATAAAACACAGGTTAGTAACATAGGGATTATATTTTCTCCATGCAATTACAAAATTGATATTTTCAGTTTACTCCTGATACCAGAGACTGGGTAGTTTGAAATCCTGATTGCTGTTACGTGGCCAGAGTTGAGGGAGGGGTTTTTAAAGGGAGGAAAAATTCCTGGTCAAAGAGATCAGATCCTATATAGGCTAGAACCTGAGAAGACAGGGTGAGGGAGTAAGCAAGTGTGAGCAGCAACTCTTGGTAAGAAATGTTAACCGGTGACTGGACGGCAGTATCCGATATTTATTTTAAGTCAACTCCTATGCACGGTGTAGTGATGCTCTTTATTGACTCCCAGATTTTGAGTGCAAAGCTCATGAACAGCAGTGTTTTATCAGTAACAGTGCAGCAGATGGGGAGGAACTGTGTCCATGATCAAGTGATGGATTCAGACAAAATGATGATGACATCCACAAAAGTAAGATACAGAGTAGGGAAAGGAGAATGGAGTCAAACAGGCTGAAGCATCATCTTCGGGAATCTTCAAGAACACAATGAGAGGGTCCAGATATACTGTAGACACCTAAGATGGGGACCTGGAAATTGCTTTTGGCTATCAAAAGAAAAAATGATCATGGACTACAAAACATGTAGACATTTAGGTGACCTGCAGCTACTGCCACTTTTCAAATGAATGCAAATTCAATTTCATTTAAAAATAATACGTATATAAATGCATATGTGAATATTATATGTTTCTCCTTAGGAACTTTGATCGTGGTTATATAAGAATTCTATGTGCAAGGAACTGAATTTAAACAAAATCCACGGGAAAGTGCAATTTCCCTGTGAACAGGACGGTTTCTCCCACACTGAGTACTATAGTCATGTCTCTTGTCAACACATGTGTCATGAGGATCATGGCATTCCACTTCTCTACATGCCTCAGACAAGAAGCATTTATGAATCTATTGTTCTTATTTTTGACTATTTCGCTTCTAATTTTAATGCATGTATTTTCTTACATACTAGGGTGTTTAACTACAATTCCCATTGATTAACCGCCCCACCCCCATCATTACAACTAGCCCATCAAGGTCAAGGTCCCCGAGGAAGCCGCTGAGAGAACATATACAGCACACATGTGCCAAATTATTCTGCAGGCTGCGAAATTAACTAAAAATGAGTAATATGCTCTCAATTTAAACCTGGCAGGGGGGATTGTACTTTCATCCCCAAATTGGAATCAGATCCCCTCCACTGGGACTCTTCCAGCTTTTTGGCATAGCCATAAGCGAGACAAGCATGGTTCCTAAGGTATAGTAACAAAACCGGGCTTGCATTATAGCTCCACAGAGCTTAGTGGAGAAGGCGAAGAGGAAGATAAAGCTGATGGGAGAACCCTGGATCTTGCTTTTTATCACCAAACAAATGAGCATCAACAGAGCCTTAAATAAAAGCCAGCACAATCCATCCTTAATGCTCAGTTTTCACAATTAACACACTCCCCAAGCATCTATAACTATGCCTGGACACTTGGTGAGCACATTTCCTTTCTGAAGAAGAAATTCCTTTTCTGTAGGATTAAACGTATCTGTAACAAAGCATATCATTAAGTGGCTCTTAGTTTTTTCTACTTTTTATTCCAAAGGTGTGATTTCTCAATGTCTCTCATCTGCAATCATTTTATTACCAGAGGAATGAGACAGGAGAGGAAGTGAGACAAAACGAATTCGGAATTCATCATTTAACAGCTTTTAAAGTATGTCAATAAATTTTAAAAAGTACAGTATCCTTAAGTAGAATCTGAAACTTATTGAGAGGAGGTTAAATTTTATTAGATTTTATGCATCAATCACATTATGTGAAAGTTATTGTCAACCATGACTGAAGACTAGAAACACTTCAAGAGTGTTTTAATCTTATCAGTGTTCAGACCCAACTACCAACCAAACAGGAGTGGCTTCTGAAAACTCCAGGTGATTCTAATGTGTGGTTACTCATTGTCTTACCTAAGCTAGGTGTCTTTGCTGTTTTAAGAAAACATTACATCATTTTAATCGATATAAGTTTCCCATGAAAACAGCAACACTTTATAGATTTTACATAGTTTTTTCTACAATAAATAATCATCAACCTCTTCCATGGTTAATTGGGAAAATCTTTAGTCAGAAAACAAACAAACAAAACAAGTCACTAAATTCTTTGCACATGAATTTCATCCCACTTGGAAAAGATCCTGGTGACACCTGCTGATTAGAATCCCCAGGGGGCCCTACATATATGATATGCTCTGGCACATATACCTTTAATATTTTTTTAAAGAAAGGGACAGAAAAGAAAAATGAAAGAGATTTATTTGAATAGGGCTCTTCTATTTAAAGAATATTTTGTCAGGATCAAAAAATTATAAAAATAGGTTCAAAGGTATGTTCATTTAAAATAGTTGAAACTAGTTTCTAGGTGTGTTCAAGACTATCTTTGGCACAATAGGTGTATAACAGAAATAAAGCAATATTTCTGCTTCCTATTTTTTAATGAACTCCCCAGGGAGATTAGCCTATTTCCTTTTCTGAAATATGGAAATATAGGACCTTAATGGAACTAAAATTAGTAAATGGCACAATGGAAGAAAAATTGATTTGTGGCATATAGTACCACCATATTCTGATATGTAGTATTTTTACTATCATTCCAGCCTAATAGCCTTAAATTTTCATTTGCAAATGAATACATCAGCTGAGAATTAATGTAAATACAAGCATAAATTGTAACTTTTACTTAGCAATTCTAAGTATTTGACTCCTTATTAAATAGTTCATATGATCTCATTAAACCTCCTTCATTGGTTCCAAGGCTCCCACCAATTCCATGTAAAGATTTCCATCAGATCAGAAAATACCTAAATTCTTCCTGCAAATATTGGTGTAAGAATTCAGACTGGATCTGCTTTTATTTATTTCCTGTTCATTCTCCTGTAAGAAGCAATGTCATTTGCATGCAGATGTGTAGTGACAGCAAGGAACACTAGTGTTATTTGTATGCTGGAGTAATATCCCTCAGGCATGTGGAAATCTAGTACGAAAATTCTCTCTATGGCTTTTCCTTAGAAAAGTAGAGATCAGCTACTTCCCCAGGCCAGGCCGGCTGGGGACCATGGATGGGGTATGTTCTTTTAAAATAGTTTAAAAATACCTTCAAACTATCCAGTCTCTGGCATCAGGAGTAAATTGAAAATCTCTCTTATGTAATTCTCTTAAAAAATGAACTCAATGCCCTCTTTCAATTTATTGATAATAGGACTCATGTGCCATTCTAATTTTAAAAAATAAACTCTAGGTGAAGGACTTCCTAATTCTTCAAAAGGGAGATACTAATGTTCTAAATCATTGGCTTGTGTATTTCATTTTATAATTTTTGATCCTGACAAAATGCTATTTAAGGTGATGGAGGGTGTGTACAACTCTGCTTTGGAGGTAACTCTCAGGGATGGCAGTAGTGGGTGCGGAAAGGAGATGAGCTGAATGCTGTTTTGAAGTAACGAGGTGGCCAGACTGGCTTTAGAGTGGGGAGCCAGTGTTCCACCTTGCGGCACGTGTAGTTAATGGATAATTAGCAAACACCATTGCAACCATGAAATCTTTTTTTACAATACCATCTTTGACTTGTCACTGTCCCTCAGATTCTGATGATTCCAATGAAGTTTTACTACTGTGCCCCCTACCCTTATTCAAAATTTTCTTCTTGCGATATCTGTTACTTTTAGTCAATCACAATCTGAAAATATTTTGTCTTGACTCTTTCGAGAGAGAGAGGAGACCACATTCATATCTTTTATTAGAACACTTTTGTAATTATTCTATTTTATTATTTTATTTAGTTCTTTTATTTAGTTCCTGTTAATCTTTTACTGTTAAATTTTATCATAGGTATGTATGCATAGAAAACTGTCTAATATACAAAGGATGCGGTATTATCTATGTTTTCGTGAATCTCCTGGGAGTCTTGGAATGTATCTCTCATGGATCAAGGGAGACTGTTTTATTCTGCAAAATTGGTAATTCATTGGCTTGTATCTCAGGTGCATTGTGTGTGAGAAAATCAATGGGAAAAAGCAAGAGAGAGAAATCCATCTTGATGCTGACTGAGACCTTCATTTTGGCTTCATTCTAGCCATGTTTAATTTCAAAGTTACTTTATCAGAGCTTTTAAGGGAGGCAAACTTACCTTTTAGTTCCCAAGCCCCAAATCCCAGTACTGGAAATGGATTCAATAGACTTCCACAATTTGTTGAGGAGATCATAAAAAATAGCTTGCTAAGTTTGCGAAAGCTTTGAGGACAGGAATGGGGATAATTCAATGATATTTGTTCAGTCTTTTCATATATCCTCTATTGAAACCACTCAAGGTCCTGGGGGATTTCTTGGCAGAAGCAATATTATAAACGGGCCTTTTATTGGCATGGAGGGCAGCGATACGAAACAGGGTCTGCACACTTTCCCCAACACAAAGTCCATACAGTAATTTGATTATGTCTGTTTATCTGAAATGATTTACTAAGTGATTCATTGCTTCTAGTTCGTAGAGAACTGAGGTTTGGCTAGGAGTGTGCAAGAATTTGGAGGGGAGATGGAATAGCAACCATGTGAAAAATAAACAGAGGACTTTGGTGAGTGGTACAAACCACCAGGAGCCATATTAATTTTGCCTTTTGATTATGCCAGAGGTACAAGTCTTACAAGAAACAAATGTCTTCATTCGTGCTCTGATTAGGTTAAGCTATGTCTGTGTTCTGTGGAGCTTTCTGGCAACCAGCCCACATTGTGACAGCTTGAGTTTGAGAGGTTCCACTGGATTAGTTCTGTATGCAGGTTACCCACTGTACCTACGCTGATGTCAACCAGGTGCCTATAGAACTTCATGAAAAGTCATGGAATTTATGGGAGAAAACCTAGTATCCAATGCCGGCTCTGTTTTCCTAATTTGAGATTTGGGGCAAATTCCCTAACTTTTCTGCAGCATAACAATGAAAAATAGCAGTAGTCAGGTTTTTCTCACAGGGCTTGGGCAAGCCACAAGTGAGACCACGTGAAAAGCCTTGGGAAATGACCGCAAGCTGCCTGTTAGGGGCCTCTTCCTATACCTACACCAGTCCCCAACCAATCTGTCACCACTGAACAACCCTGGGGGAGCTAGTCCATGGTAAAGTCAATACCACATTCCCCACACAGCCCTGACCCCGAAGCAACAGCTGAGACTTGTTGAGCTTTTTCTGTATATTCTTTTTCTTTTCCAGAATCTTGGATTTCAGTAGAAAATGCCTTAACTAAATTAAGCTGACAGGCTGGAAACCAGAGTAGGAAATATAATGTGAAAAAAATCATACAAAAACACACATTTCTTCAAGGTGAATTATAGGATTTTATACTTCTAAAACTTCTATTGATTCTTTCATTTTTTAAATCCTTTACCTTTTAAAATGTTGGTGTTTTTGAATATTGAAAATATTTTAGAATAAGAAAGAGAATATAATGAATGGAGGTGTAGAAAAATACAAACATTCATGAAACCACTACCCAGATTAATAAAAAGAATGTGACTAAAGACCCTCACCGTCCCATGTTTATTCCCCCAATCATGGCCACTTACTTTCCCCTTACAGTTAAACATGATTGAGTTTTAGAGTAATCACATTCTTGCTCTGCTTTATAGTTTTATTAGGTAAGCATCCATCTACAAATAATATAATTTACTTTTGAGGTCCAAATTCAGGATGCTGTATAAATGAAATTGTATATTTATAAAAAAATTATATATATATTTGGTCCAACAGTATACTTGAAAAAGTCATTCAGATTGTTCCATGTAGATACATTCTATGAATATTCACTATAAAATAATATTCCATTTGTTAAGTATATAAGTCAGAAATCAAGGTGACAGCATATATTGTTCATATATTGTTCTCCTGTTAATGGATATTTGTATTATTTCCAGTTTGGGCATACTAGGAACAATGATGCTTAAGAAAGTTTCTTGTACGTGTCAGTGTGTGAAAGTCTCTCTCCTTTGCTGTGGTTGTATCTGTCAAAGGGCATACACCTCTTCAGCTTTACGGGATAACACTAGATTGTTTCTTTAAATAATTTGCAATTTTGCCAGTTTTTGCTTTTCTCTCTACATTTTGCTCTGCATAATATCACTTAATCTTTGACTTTTACCTTATGCTAGATTTATGAAAGATTCTTGATTCTGATTACAGTGCCTTGTTTCTCTGACATAGCTTTGAGGCATGGTCTAAATTAAATATTGTTGGTGATCTGGGAAGGTTTACAGGCTTCATCTGTGTATTCAGTTTTCAAGTCTGTCATAGCAAATCACCTCAAACTGGGTGGCTTAACACAACAGGAATTTACTCTTTCACAGTTCTGGAGGTTCAAGTCAGAAATCAAGGTGACAGCAGGACAAGGCTCCTTGAGAAGGCTCTGGAGAGAATTTTGCCTTGCCTGTGTCTAGCTGCCAGTGACGCTCAGATCCCTTTGTTATTCCTTGGCTTGTTTTTGGTATGCTCTGCCTGTCTTCACGTGACCTTTCTCTTTCTATATAAAAGAGGGTCCCCTCCTCTTACCAAGACACCAGTCAATGCATGTAGGGCTGGTTCTAAATGCATCTTGAATTCTTTATCTACAACAAAAAAATGCCCTATATCCAAACAAGGTCACTTTCACAGGTACTAGAGGTTAGGGCTTCAAAGCCATCTTTTGGGGCACACAATTCAAAGCACTCCAGCCTGTGCCAAGGGAAGGAAAAAGGAGGGAAAATGAAAGATTATTAGTTTGTAAAACAGTTATTGCATATACTATATAACTTTTGATTACTAACATTTCCCACAATAAAGTAGTTCAAAGAACTACTCATTCAATATAATAAATACACTTGCTTTAAAAAAATCCTTTGGTTCTATTAGGTGGCCTTTACAGAGAGTAAGTAGTTGAAAGAAATAGGTTAGGATCCTGAAGAGGTCACCTGGGGCACACCTGAGTCTTCTGTTGTGTATCTGAGTTCTTTATTGAACTAGAGACAACAATGGAGAACTCAGAAGTTGTCCAGCAAAGAGCCATTTGTCCTAGAGACACTTGATTTCATGTGAGTCAAAATCTTAGTATTAGTGCAATAGAAATAGAAGTCTTTAAAGGTGAAAGCTTGTCTTCTTTACTGAAGACTTTTCCTTTAACTAACAGCCCTGGTCTGCATTCTCCTATGAGTTGCTAGGACTGACCTTGCCATTACATTCTAGGAAGGAGCATCTTCTGGTTGCAGGAACCAAGGCTAAAGCTCAGCTTTCCCCACCTCCACCTTTCACCTGACACACACCTTGAATTATACTTGCAGAAAGAGTTCACATTTTCACAATGAGGATTCACTGAATGTGTTCTTAGTGCTTTGTTGTAACTCCAGTGTCTCAAATGGAGAGGGTCAGTGAGGAAAGGACTTTGAATGATTTACAGGCCTACTATGGGAAAGACTTTAAGAGACAACATCATAGAATTTATCTGGAAGAATTCGAAGGTGAATATCAACCTCCTCCCCTTTGTTGGGGCTGGAGAATAGGGATGGTTGAAGAAGGCTCAGAGGCAAGGTTGTAACTTGATCAGAACTGGTGACCCTGCAGGCACTCCAGAACTTTTGAAGACATCAGAGTTGGACCGGGTAAGTCACCATCTCTCCCAGTTAGCACCCAAGCTATCTTTCTCTTCTCTTTTCCTGATGTTTATCAGCTAGGTCTTCATCTTGACTCCCCTTACTCCAGTTATAGTACACGTTTCTCTAAATTCTTGGTGTTTTCTTTTTGAAAAAGGCAAATTACCCTTTAAATAGCGACTTTATTGCTGTGTAACTTATGTACAATAAACTGCATCAACTGAATAAATACAATTACTTGAGCTTTGATAACTACACACAGCCATGAAACCATCACCACGATGGAGAGACAGAGCTCTTTCATTGCTATCTCCCCCACAATATTTCCTCTTGCCCCGGAAAAATCCATCTTATACACACCTTTGCACCAGGCAACCCTTGATTCATTTTCTATCATTATATTTATCAACATTTTCTAAATTGTATACAAATTTAAAAATACAGATTGTTTTCTTTTTTCTTTTAATCAACATAATATATTGAGATTCACTTATGTTATTGATCAAATCAGTAGTTCATCTTTTTTTTAACAGATGATTAGTTTCTTTGTATGGGAATATTTTAGTTTATCAGTCATATGTTTAATAGACATCTGCGTCCTCTGCCAATTTTTGACATTCATGAAAAATTCTGCCAGTAACTTTTGTGCAAGTTTTTTGTGTAGCTGTATGTTTTCATTTGTGTTGGGCAAATGCCTAGGAGTTGAATATCTTGGTTTAATAATAGCTATATGTTAAACTTTACAAGAAGCTGAAAAACATTTTTCCAAATTGATTTTACCAAATTTATTTTTCCAATTTATATTCCTCTCAGATATGAAAATTCCCGTTACTTCAGTTATCACCAATATTTTATTGTTAGTAATTTTAATTGTGCTATTTCAATGATATGCAGTGATATCTTGAATTTTCTTCCCTGAAGGCCTATGATGCAGAACACTTTTTCTTTTCATGTGCTGTCATGTTCTTTCCTCTTGTCACAACTTCTGTTAAGGAGGTCGTTTGTCCTATTACTGAGTTGTGGTGTGTCCCCTTATTAAAGTTCTGTGTCACATCTACACATCACAAATATTTACCTCCATTTTTTGTGGAGCTCCTTTTCATTTCCATAATGATGCCTATCAAAGGGCAAGTTATTAATTTCATAAAATAAGATTTATCAATTCTTTAAATATATAGTTTTGCTTTTGATATATTATCTAAAAATCTTTGCCTTATCCCAGGGATACAAAGATTTTTTATTCCTTATTTTAGAACTCTTAATAGTTTTACTTTCAGGTCTCTATGATCTATTTCAAGTCTATGACCTATTTCAATTATTCATATAATTTTTATATATTGTGATATAAAAGATGATAATAATCTTTTTCAATGCTTTTCATTCTGCAAATGACTGTTTTAGTCAGTTTTTGCATCACCGTCACCAAAATACCCAACAAGAATAACCTAGAGAAGGAGATTTATTTTGGCTTACAATTTCAGCAGTTTTAGTCTTTAGATGGCTGAAGCCATTGCTTTCGGCGCAAGGTGAGTGGAACACCAAGGCGGAAGTGCACAGCACAGAGAAGCTACTCAGATCATGGCAGATCAGGAAGCAGAGGTAGAAAGGGGTAGAAGGAAGAGGCCACAAGGAAGACGCACTCTTCCAGGTCATACCTCCAGTGACGCATTTCCTCTATTCAAGACCCACCTGCCTACAGTTACCACCCAGTCCATTCAAAATAGGATGAACTGATTAGGCCATAACTCTCATAATCCAATCATTTGCCTCATTGTTCCCACATAAAGGGAGCTTTGGGTGGATACCTCAAAACTAAACCATAATAATGATCTACAAATATTTCTATTATAACTTTCTTTGACTATACCAGGCTAAATGTGAGTTCATACTGACATCTCCAATTCTAACTTATTACTATACAGATAATTCTAGCTAAGTCAGTTTTTAGTTTTTAGCACTTGTAATAGGTATATGGTGGTTGTTCATGGGTTTTAATTAGCAATTCAATTTGTTTAATGGATATAAGGCTACTCAGAGTTTCTCCTTCATTTTATGCTGTTTGGCCATTTTTGTCTTGAAAGGAATTTGTTCATTTTGAGTTGTCAAAGTATCTTATTTCTGTTTCCTTGGTTCTCCCTGTGTTTCTGTCTGTCTTGAAGACATCTGATTTGCGGCCTTTGCCTACCAACTCTTCCTTTCTTCACTGACTGATTTTGCTCTTTGTTTGATGCCCTTCAAAATGGAGCCCGACTCTGGTACTCATTGCTGGCTCCAGGTTGGAGCCAATCAAAATGGATGACACTGGAAAAAAGAGCCCTGGACACCTTTACATCAGCAAAGGCTGCCTCTTCCATCTCATGGGTGTTGGTAGGATTCACATCAGCTATATCATGATGTCACCTTTTGAGGAAAGGTCTTTATTCATTCGAAGATAGGGCCTGATTCTTCTGGTGCTGAAGGTTCATTATAACTACCATAATATTATGGTTTTTATTGAGTAAAAAACTCAACTTTGTGAGTTGATGGTTATGTTGAGGTGCTTCACTGTAATTATATCTATAGAAATATCTTGCTATGTCTATGTACACATGTAGACATATCAAAATTCCATGTTGTGCACCTTAAATATTTATAATAAAAATAAATAAATGAGCTGTATTTGATGAAAAAAAAATATATATATATACATATATATGTGTATATATATTTATATATGTGTGTGTGTGTGTGTATTTGTTGTTGTTGCTAAATGTTTAAAGGCATCTGAATTATCATCCAATGACATGAGTAGAAGAATCACATAAAGAGATTAATGGGAAAAGTCATTGCTACATGAAGACATAGATGTTTGTGTAGAGTGTGCATCAATAGTCTATCCTTATATACTCCCACTCTTAAAAATGTTTTTCTTAATTTATTTTAACGTGAAAAGTTTTAACTAAAGATTAATTAGTCTTTGAATACCATCATGCAAAACAGAGAGAGTCTGACAAGCATATTTTAAAGTAAGAGCTAATGCTATTTTGTTTTTAATAAGAGAAGTACAAATAATAATAATAATGATAATAATAATAATAAACAATAGCTAGAATATAATTTCCCTGCTCAGATAAACTTAGTATTTTATAAAGTAGAAATAATAATGTATTGGGCTAAAAAATGTAAACGAATACGATGTCAAAAGCAAAATGCTTTTCTTTTGCCTCCCAAACTTTTCCCAATGTCTAAGTGATCCATGGTTCTTTATGCTCCTTAGGTGAGGAGGACATTGCACATTCCTGCATCTCTCTTTCCTCTGTAAATTTGTATCTTCATTTTATGGAAAAATGATTATATTAGTTACACTATTCCAGGCTTTGCTTTCTTCACTTACTTCATGAGATATTTATACATAAATTAAGAGATCAATGTGTTTCATTATTTTAAAGTGACTTCATAGTGTTTTAGTGTGTTATAGCCTTGAAATTTGTTTAACACCTATAGATAAACTTTGGTTGTATCCAATTTTAATGTTTTTCAAACTAAAATGTATATATATATATGTGTAACAGTATAGCCACATCACACGCAGAATTACACACATGCATTTACATAAACTTGTTCCATGTATATCCAGGGAAATTCTTAGCAGTAGACTTTTTATTTGGTGTGTGTACATGTAGTAAAATTATTAGGTTGTAAAACATGTTTATTTTACAGTTTGATAGATATTGGCAAATTTTTCTACAGTAAAATCATACCAGATAATTATCTCCCCTATAAAAGATGTCAGCCTGTATTTCCCAGATCTGTAATAATGCAAGATAAGTTCAAATTTTTAAGATTTTTTATTTTTTAGAAGTGAAACGTGATATCTCATTAATGATTGGTTTGTATTTTTATTAATAAATGAAATAGAGCATCTTTTATACAATAACTGACTATATGACTTTCTATTAATTGTCTTTTCATATTTTTCCCATTTTTCTACTGGCTATGTGTCATTTTTATTGGGTTGATTTGAGTGAACTATAAATCAAAAAAATTACAAATATTGCAAAATATTTTTTGCTTGGCCTTTGAGGTTATCTATATTTTGATATAAAAGTTTTAAATTTTTGTTATATATGACCTCAGGAAAAAAATATCTAGTCATATAATTATGCATTTTCCAAGAAGTATCTTCATTTTTTTTCTCTGAAAATGTATTACATTGTATAGGAAAAGATTCCATTTCTGTTTGAAGAATAGCTTAGTATTCTAAGCTATTAGTATTCAAGTACTTTGTCCCACCTAGGTAAGGCTACCCAGGGGTCCTCTTGGCCTAGAGTGATTGTTTCCCAATGGTTGAAGAAAGTGCTGCTTATTTCTTTACTCTTCTCTGCTGTTCATTTAATCTGAGGGAAAATAAGCCTGAAATAAACACCAAGAGAAAGATGGAGTACTTTTGTTTTGTTTTCCAGTTTAGAACTTATTCTTTAGGGGTCATGAAATACACTTTAAGAATCTAGATTCTAAACTCTGGACTCTTCATTTTGTGGATGTGTTTAAAACAAAGGTAGCTTTCTGTCTGATTTTTTTTTTTTCCACTTAAGCCAGTTTACCAGCTTTAGTTTGGAGCATTTTTATTCAGATGACACATTTGTCTTTTCCATTTCAAGAAGTCTGAAGAAATTGCAGAGAACTGGATTAGCATAGGATCTCTATGCACAGAAGGAATAAGAGTACATGTTAAGATTCCCAGACTTTATTTGCTTCCTCTTAAGTGAATAGTGTGAGAGAAGACCATACCAAAAACTTTTGACATTTTAAAAGAATTTTAGAAGCTACTGAAAAAGACTTTTAACTCGGTGATTGTATGAAGAGAAATCATTGTTTTTCACAAGAGTGCAAAGAAATCTAAATTTCCAGCTCCCAGTTCTAGGCCGGGCATTGGCATTGCCTGGCTATCTGGGAAGCCATGCAGGTCCTAGCAGTGCTTCTGGTCATTTCCTCACGAGCTGCTCTGTTGCCTTGGGTTTCTGAGTCATGAAGCAAGATGGCTTTCTATCCAGCTTGGAACCTCCAAATGGCTTTGCACAAGCATTATTTTCATCTAGAAGAGTCAGTATGTAATTACACCTTGGTAAGTGTATGAAAAATCAGCACTTTGTCTAAGATGAGCAGCCAGTTGAACCATCTTAGGGAGAAGCTAGGTTTGGTAACTTTAGTCTTTCCTTTATAAATCCTCAGAACTCAGTGGAAGATAAATTGCAGGCAATGTGTCCTATGATTTGGACATTGTTTGTGAGCTCTGGGGTGACTTAGAAATGCTTGCAATTATTGTAGCCATTAGTGCCATTATCACGGTTGACTGGTCATAATTTTCAAGTGAGCAAAATGTTCCATTGGATTTTTCCTATCTCCCTTTCTGTATCAGTCTGGCTTCTGTTGCTACAACAAAATACCATAGACTGGATGATTTAGAAGGGAAAGACATTTATTTTGACTTACAGTTCTGGGGGCTTGGCAATCCAAGAGCATAGCACACCATCTGGTGATGGGGGAGGCGTTCAAGTTCATGAGAGTGCATGAGAAAGAGAAAACACAGGAGGGGCAGCCTCTCTATGTAACAGCCTGCTCTCAAGGTACTGAATTCAGCTCCCTAAGAAGGTTATTACTCCTCCTTACAAAACTAATCATTTAGTGAAAGTCTCACCCCCAACAACACAATATTACAATATTGGCAGCTCAAATTTCAACATGAATTTTGGAGGGAATAAACTGCATCCAAACATTAGTACCTTCTAACTCATAACCTATGGCTTCCTGTGTCCCCAGCTTCCCACTGAGTGGAATAAATCTACTCAGATGTGCTTCCAATGTTCTGAAGTGTCCAAAATTACCTTCCTACTTCTTCCCATCAGAAATGATTACCAAACACTTTCTTTTCTTTCTTTCTTTCTTTTTTTTTAATTGCATTGGGTTTGATTTGGTATTCACATTTCCTTTCTTGCCTGGCTTGCATCCCACTGATTGTGCTCTCCTATTTAAATAGAGAAGAGAAGCCAGTGTGCTTTGAACCCATGCATGTTCCCTAGTGGCTCCTTCTCTCTGTAGCTGTAACCCAGTAGAATCGGAGGAAGCAGCATGGAGCGCATGGTGTCATCCTAGGAAACTTGAAGTGGTGTGGTCTAGTGTATTACAAGTCATCTCCACAAGGGCAGAGTATTTTCCTCATTTTGTTTTGCTGTATTCTCATCTCCTGGTAGATGTAGGTGGTCAGCCAACTCTGATTGAATGACTGAATTATTTGATAGCTTTCACTTGCTCTTCAAATGGCTGGGCTTCCCTTACCCCATCTTCACTCAAACCTCATGCATGCCTATTCCTTCTCTTGCAGAACTTGGGTATCCTGGACATTGTGTAAGTGTTCTGTGGTCATACAGACTAGTGCTTCATGGTTCCCACCTTACGGGTTTTCTCAGGGTGTGTGTATGTTAACATATCAAAGTATTAAGAACAATGTCTGGCATAGCAAGCCCTCAATAAATGTTATCTATTATTTTCAACAAGTCCCTTGATTATAAAAAAAAATAATGGAGATTTACAGTTTGTGCTTTTTTTAACACCTTAGTTTACAAGTCATGCAGTGCCACTTCTATTGCATTTTATCAAAGAATTTTAAAAGATCCCCACATCTTGATGGAGGGAAAGTAATGTCCTGTTATGAGAAGAGCATGTAGAATTTTATATAAACATATCTCCAGGTACTTTAGATGCAGCCATCTGTCACTGAGGATGACTCTGGTTGCAGTGTGAAGACAGACACCCACAAACACACAGAAATCCACACCAAGCCCTGACTACAGAGGATTTCAGACTAAGGAGGGCTCATCAATTTAGATTTCAATTGCATAGGATTGTGAGGTCCTTCTGAAATGATTGCCTTTGGGGATGAGGTTTGTCATATGCAACTGCTTGCAAAGCACTCATTCAATTGTAGTTTGACACCCATTGGAAGGGTGTTTAAAGAAAAAAGAAGCCTAAGAGTAAAAATTGAAAGTGCAAATTGCAAATGCTTCCCTTCTAGAGTGATAGGGCTATAAATACTGAGGCTGTTTCTGTTAAACAACGAATGGAAACGCTCCAGAATCAATGAGAGGTGTTAGCACCAGGGAAAAGCAGCATCTTAAATCCTTGCGCTAACAGTTAAATCCGACACTTTTGACACTTTATCTGAGACACTCCCGCCAGTACTTTATTCTTCACGGCATGATTCAGAAACTCACAGCAGGTGACAAGCAGATTTTGGAGGATCATGAGTTCAGCTTTCTCAGCACTCTCCTCAAACATGATTCAATATTCTATACTCAAGCCAGGCTCATGCTTTTTGAGAAAAGGTGCTGGGTGAAAAAATAGTAAGTTTCCAGAAATCTACTCTGTGGCCTCAGAAAGCCAAAGAAGTGACCTACTCAAAACAGTTGAATATGAACTCAGAGAAAAAGTGATTTGTCCATAAGATTCCAAAGACATTGTGGGTTAGAATCTCCATGAGTCACGAGGCATCTCCACATCCTGGGAAAGCATGGAGGCCTTGAGATCACTCACCTTGCCACATGTGGTCCTTATTCAGTTAAAATAAAAATATGATCACTTAACTGGTCTGTTCTTATAAAACATCTAGCTGCTAAACAATAATAAAATAGAAGCAATTAAACTTCAGAATTTTAGGAATCCCACTTATCTAAAATATCCTGAATGCTATGAGTCTGCCAGACTCCTGCCACAACTGCATCTCAAGGTTGGTTATAGGATACTGACACCAGAGGCAGCCACTGCTCATAGCCTCCACAAGACAGCTCTGCCAGCTTCTGAGCAGAGCAGGTGATACTGAAGCAGCCACTCTTTCACAGGGAGTGTGAGACAACATGAAGGACTACTGGCTATAGGGGCAGATAGGGCTGCATTTGAATCATGACTTACTTACCTGTTAGCTGTATAGCTTTAGTGGGTTCCTAGATCTCTCTGAACCTCAGCTTCAACTTAATAAAAAGAGGATGGTACCAAGCAACCCTGCCAGGAATCCGAGAGCATGGTCTAAGGAAGTACAAATCATAGAGTAAACACTATCAGGAGTAAAAAGAACTTTAAACCCTGTGTACCCACCAGGAGCAACCCTTGTACCAATCAGTAAAGGATTAGCACTCAGTCTTGTCTCTGGGATTTTAGGAAGACAAGAGCATGACTTTTCTTCATTGGCTTGCATTATTCCCATGTTCTCTCCTGGACTGGGTCAAGCACGCACTCTTACCAGTATCATTGTGAGAAAGCCTGAGAGTCTTTTGGGGGACCCTGGGGGAGGTATCATGAGAAGAGAACAACTCTTGCTAGTCCTTATATCATCTGGATGAAAGAAAAGAAAAGGCAATTCCCAGAGGAATTACCATTAATTGTTTAACAGAAATAGGCAATTAACTCTGCTTTGTCCACGTCTCCTCTTTGCCATCTTGTAGCTCTGATTCATTTGGTGAAGGGTACAACGAGAGCAGTAGGCTAAAAACTCTATGTCCACAGCAATGGTCTAGAAGCAGGAAGGAACATTCCCCATCCCATCTTATCTCTTCATCTTTGCTGAATTCCAGACTTACCAGTTCCAGTCCTTAGAATAAAAGTCAACTTTAGATTTATTCAGAATTTTAGTTGATTTTCAAATGGCTTATTAAAGCTATTTTTAAAGAATCAACAAAATAGAGATCCTCTGTACTATTTTATGCAGTTCCCAAACTAAGTACAACCCATGGTGATGCAAATATTCAGACACTGAGGAATCTGTCCTGGAGATGGAATCCAGCTATTACTGACTCAGACCACACCTGTCACTTGTTCCACAGCTGTCCCCTGCCCTTCGTGTGACTGAGCTCAATTGTTGGACACTCTTTTCTGAGACTCGGAAAGAATACGACTGTTTTTAGACTTCTTTGCTTGAATGAGGACAGAGAATGAACTGTATACGTGATGGGAGTTGCCTGGAAAAAGAGTAGACATCTCTAATCAGATGATCTTTGAATGATTCAAAACATGTCATGACGTAATGCAATTGAATGGCAAAAGCCAACGTGAAACAGAGCTTAGGAATGCTGCATCCTCCTTTCATCCTCTTGAACAATGCTTTCTCGTTGGCCACCCAACCTTTCCATGTGGTAAGCATTACAGGCACAAGTATCTATAAAATCATGTAGCAACACCATTGGTTTCTTGTGCAAATGTTAATTCCATAATGCTATAGCCCAGATTTCTAAGAGATCATTTTTGAGCACTTATTGTCTTATTTAAATGGTTCAGCTGCCTTTAATCTAGATGAGCTTTATTTCCTAGAAAATGATTTTGCTACATCAACCTCTTGCATCACTGGGTTTGATTGAGCATAAGATAATAATATTAAGAACAAAGATTTGGACCCTAGATCTATGTTGAAATATATATTCTATCATTTTAGAGCTGTGTGACCTTGGGTAAAATATATGGTCCTTATATGTAAAATGAGAAAAATTAAAACATTACTCATCAGATGTTGAAGAGATTAAATAAAGTGACATAAAAATATTTATCCCATGACTTAATACATAAGAGGTATTCAATAAATGAAGAATGCTTCTACCATGAATCATTTTTCTTTCTTTTATATTATTGTAACAGCAATCAAAATGTTTGCTTTTATTCTAACTGTTGTTTACCAGCCTTGAGTGTAGAGGAATCTTTGTCTTCCATGGTATATAAAGCTGTTTATATACCATGGTATATAAGGTGTTTTAGGAATTAGGATGGCAGTTCCAGTGGAGCAAAAGCTTTCATCTCCCTTGTTCTCTTCTGCAACTCAAATCCTACTACCTGATACAGAATATACACTCTAGAAATATATCTGTCAAATTAGTAAATAAAAGGAGTATATAAGTCCAAATATTATGTGAATGGATTATGACATTACACATCAAATCATAGAAAATCAATAATAATGACTTTTCTGTACATGACAAAACTCTATTTCAAATTTAAAATTATCCTCTTTTGATAATTGTGCATGTTAGAACATTAATTTAATCCAAGTTGCTACTTTTTATGATTTCAAGTACTATGTTGGTGAGTTTTCCGTTGCTGTGACAAAATACTTGAGATATCAACTTAAAAGAAGGAAAAGATTACTCTGGCCCATGGTTTCAGAGGTTTCAGTCCATGGTCACTTGGTCTTTTTGCTTTGGGTCTGTGGTTATACAGTTTATCATTGTGAGAGCACATGGCAGAGAAGGTGGCCAACTTCATGGCAACCAGAAAGTGAAAGTGAGAGAAAGAGACCAGTATACCAATGTTCCCTTCAAGGGCACATACCCAGTAGTCCAAGTTCTTTCCTCTAGGATCTGTCTCCCAAAGCTTCTACCACCCCCCAATAGTGTTGTGCACTGGGGACCAAGTTTTCAACACAAAGACCTTTGGGGGACATTGTGGATCCAAGCTATAACAAGTATTAAGTATAGATGGTGTTAGAACAGGGAAAATAATTTTTTCTAGCAATCAGTATTCACTGATTTATATGCTAAAATGTTCTTTTTTGAGTGATTGATAAATGTTTAGTTTTAATTTTGACTTACATAATGGCAAACATCCATGATACTCAACGTGGACATATAATTGTGAACAGAAGCTTTTTAATATTCTGATAATATGGACTGTTAGTTTCAGATTGAGACATTGGGGACATATTTTAAATTTTGGCTTTTACTTATTTTCTGCCTTGTTGAAGTGAGTTTTCTGGTACTTGTTATTTTCCATTATAAACTAGATTTATTATTCAAATTAGTAAAATCCTTTAGTTACAAAATCTGACATTATTTAAATTCAAATTTAGTGGAGGAAGCATCAGGACATGAGTCAGTTATAGTTAGATAGGCAATTGTTGTATGGGGAATAATCTTATATAAGCTAAAAATAGCCATAAAATGACATAATAGGTCATGGATGCATCTCATTTCCTTTGTGTGGGGAATCACCAAAGGAAGTCTTTAATACAATGGAAAATAGCTGCTTTTTTTTTTCATTCCACAAAAACTGCAATAGGAATTGAAAATTAAAATGGATACAGAAAAGTAATGGTTTACTTTTTCTATGTACCATCTACAAAGGGCTGGAGATGTCCTAGAGAGTTTTAAATTGTAGTGAAGAGAGACTGGGAACAGAACTACCTTACTGAACATGATATGTGGGGCAGTGCAGCCTGGCCCTTCCCCTACTTCCAACCCACCTGCTCTGCTAGGTCTCACACAGCTGCCACACAATTCATTATTGAAGGCCCACAGACAGGTACCTCGTCTTAGTGCACCTTATACTCCTGCACACAGCCTAACATGCCATTTTCAAAAGTTCTCCTATACTAAACTTTTACGTCTCTCTAGAATATTAGCCCCTTCTTGGGATAGCAGAAACGTGGCCACAGATTTTCTTCAAGATCAGTGAACAGAAAAAAGGAACAAGACTCTTATCAATCCACACAGTCAACCTTGATTTCCAGTAGAAATTGAAGCAAGTGAGGAGGTGGGCAAACTTTAAAATTGCTTCTTCTTGCTATTATGTAAAACATGAAATAAGTCCATGAGAATAATGTTTAGAGGAAAATTTGCTATTGAGATCATTATTTTTATTATATCCATGATATCTAATGTTTATTAAAAGCCTACTTATTTAACAAACATTGTTCAAAGTGCTTTACAAGAATGAGATTTTTAATCTTCAAGATAACTTGTGAGAAAGGTCTCATTACAATTTCCATTTCACAGGAAAGTGAGGCATAGTGAGTAGCTATAGTTTTTCCATAGCTTACCCATTCCAGAGTGACCAGGCGGTCTGGCTTTCTGCTGGCTTGCTCAGCTCTTACTACACTGTTCTGGTTTTCTGTGTGGCCACTACATACTAGCTTGTCCATCTCTTTCACACCAATAAACTGAATTGGGACTTTCTTTTCTACTTTTAGTTTAGCCCTAACTCTTAGAACTCCACTAGCTATTGAGAAAGTAAATGTTGATTTCCTCTGTAATTCTGTCATTGATTTACCTCTGCAAGCCTTTATTCTTGTCTCTTCCTATTCTAAGCATCGAGTATCTGCATTAATCTTGCCTTCTTCTGTAAAGGAATCTGTACGGGCTTTTAAAAAGCGTGCACACAATTTGAGTTTTCACAAAGAAATGACTGCCACAAACACTTCATGGGGCTTTATGGCCCTCGTATGCTTCCCTACTGAATTGGTGCCCTCAGTCTTTCTGTGTTTTCTATCAGTGGTTTTGGTTTGCTCCCCTGGGTATCTTGCCCAGCACTAGTGCTTGCTAAATCAAACTTGCCTTTGACAGATAATTTGTATAATTCATTGGGATGTAGGAGTCTCAAAAATGTTTTCGTATCTCCAGTGACTTGGTATAAACTGGATGGTGATGGGCCAGAAAATCATTCTCCCAGCCCTGCAGAAATGATTGTGTAGCTCTCACCATGATTAACTTGGAGGCTGCTTAAATGTTGTGTTTGACTCTCCATGCAGTTTGTTGTCAACCCATTCAGAAATAATTACAATAACCTGCAGATCGGATGTGTACACTGTTCAGTGGGTGGCAGAGCTGTTTCTGAACATATTTCTTCATGGAGCAGATTCCTAGCAGGATTTATATTTCTTAACTATTCTTTCTAGTAAACATCATCTCATAGCAGTTACATTGTGCATGTCAGTAAAAAAAAAAATTGTGTGTGTGCCAGTAGAACACAAAAGTCCATACGTACTTTTATTTTACTTTTACTGTGTCATCTGAAGTTCTCTCATCTTGAAAGGATTAGTGATACAGAGTAATGTATCATGAAGGCACTCAGTGATAATTTAGTTCATTTCAGGCAAAATGGTTGTCTGATTCACTCATATGATTAATAAAGATGGTAATTTTTGTTTCAATTTTCTGTATAATTACCATTCTTCATTGCTACAGGTCCAAGTTCATGCTAAAGAGTATGAATATATAGGTGCATATGTTTGCCAGAGATTGATAACTAGTATACATTAAATGAACAAAATTAACTTTATAACACACCAAATCCTTTAGGTCTTAAAATATTTGAATTGAATGTTTCTCCCTGATTATTTTTCCCCAAAGTTTGAAAGGCCTGGGCACCATGATGTTTGGTTTGTATTTTGTTTAATCACTTCAAAATCACAAGCATAAGTAGTTAACAGTTGCATTGTGGTTCTGTGAAAGATTTTGAGTAGTAATAAAATCTAGGGCAATCATGATTTTTAAAATGATTCTTAGGGGATTTTTTTTCCCTGCTGCTAGAACCTCCATGAGCATCCCAGAGTGAAAGCCTAGTGGGCCTTCTGGATACCATCAGGCCTTAGAAATTTCAGTGGAGACCAGGGACACTCCGTGTAAAAGCTTCCTAAGATTTCATAAACCTGTTTAACTTCTTACAATTTGTTTTTTCAGAAGGTATGTTTATTATTTCCTCTCAGATTTCTCTCAGAACACAGCAGTAAAATTCTAAAAATGAAAAGGATCCCTAATATTTACCCCAGGTCTTTCCTCTAAGTCCCAGATACACAAACACAGCTGTTCAATGGCCGTGTCCACCCCATGACTCTCAAGGACCCTGGTGCTCACACATCGATTGGGTCTCTGGATTCCTCACCCTTGCTCTTCTTCCAGTTTTCCCACCAGAGTAAACAGCACTGATACTCACACTGTTCCAACCCAGGAACTGTATGTAAAGATTTTTATTTAAGCAAAGCCCACAAAAAAATAAGGAGCATAAACCATACACAGCTGAAGATAGAGTACAAATAATAACTACCTGTCCATTTTCAAGATGCCAGCTTCTGGGGGTCAGGGAACCCTCTGGCTGTCAGGGGTTCCTGCCTCGCTATCCTTCATACTGTACCTCAAGTCTTTCCACCTTTTTCCATCCCCCTGTGTTTTCACCTGGACTACTCCGATAACTGTCGCCCCACTTCTACATTGGCCATTTGTTACCCACTCTACTCTTGAGAAGCAGCACCCTGATCATGGCCCTTCCCTTCATCATTAACTTTCCTCTACACCTAGAACAAGATGGAAACTTGTTACTGAGCCTTATGATGAATGTCCTTGAAAGGCATGCCCAACACACTTCCAATCTCATCTTCCACTCTCCACCTCCTTGCATTCTAGGTATCCTGTTTGTGTATTTGTTGGTTGATTGGTTTGTGTGGTGGTGGAGGTTTCTCCTCATTCCTGTCAAATGCCCCTAGGATGTTTCACACATGCAGTTCCGTTGGTATGAATGCTTTCCCTCTTCTTTCTCTCCACTACCACCCCACATTCCTGCCTGTGTTTATACCTTCTCTTCACATGGCTAGTTCATTCAGTTCTTTCTTAACTGAAACGTCACCTCTCTATAGTTTTTCTGCCCCCCCAACCTAAAAAGATAGCTTCCGATTACTCAGAAAGTCTTCTCTTTTCCCTTTAGAGAGTACCATACCTAGATACTTATATATTTAGAGTTATTTCTAGTTGTGTATTGCCTGACCTCTGCTGAGGTCCTGATGGAAGGACTAATGATGTTATTTCAATCTTGTGTCCCAACAGCTGGCACAGCACCTGGCACATAATAAATACTTAGTAAAAATTGCTGAATGAATGAGTAAAGTAGCCAAGAGTATACATATCTGAGAACAATGCAAAATGGAAAAACTGAAAGGAAATGGAGAGGTCTCCTGAGGGCAGGTTTGACATCAGAAAGGACTTTTTTCTTTCTTTCTTTTTTTTTTCTCAATGGACTGCATCTCAGAAATGGGTCCTGGTAGATGCCTGTTTTTCTGACCCAAGCTTCACTCTGACACCAGCATGTCTTCTAGGATATCCCAGAGGAAAATTCACACAAGTTAACTTCTCTCTTGGTTGAATTATGTGTCCTTCAACCCTGCAGCCCATTTCACCCCATTGGGTCTGAGTACCTCCTGGTGTAAGAAATGTACTAATTAGTGCCTTTCCCTCATTCCTACTGAATCATTAGATGATATGTATCCTGGATCATGGTGAGGCTGAGAAGATGGGGCGGGTAGGGAGAATTACACAGAGATGACAGGAAATCTTTTAAGGAAGAATATGAAGTCAGATCCCATGTGAATAGTGATTTTTGAATTTGTTTTTTTCTTTATTTTGTTTTTGCTTTATAATTCATCTCTGATCACCCCAAACATTAATAAAAATTTTATAAAATACCATAACCTGGTGCTGTCTTTGGAAGAATATAGGGAGGATTTTGATTCAGCATTTTGGTGCCTGGCCACTTAAGGCGGTTCAGCAGCAGCCCAGGGCAGGGTTGCAATGTCGAAAGAGGTATCCGGCAAAGATGTTCCTAGCAGCAGATCAGAACAAGAACTGACAAATCACTACAGGAAAGATTTGTCCCACATGTCAGCATTCCTTAGGATTTGCAGAAATATGAGGGGGAGAAAGCTGACTTCCCATGGCTGTGCAGGACAGGGCACATTCCACGTCAGTTAATATTAAGGAGATGAATGATCCCTGAAGCCGAGAGAACTTGGGGACATTTGGGTTACCCTTTTAGGGTCACATGGATTAAAATTCTCACTTCAAAGTAAATGAAAACACAGAAAATGCCACTGTATTTAGAGGCCCAAATCTTCATTTTTAAAGAGTAAAAACACTGGCTGTATTAACTGAACCATTAGTCCAGCACTCTTTGTATTAAATTAGTTCAATTTTCTTTCCTCAAAACACCTAAATTGATGAGTCAACTTAGGAAATGAGAAATGTAATGATTTAATGGAGGTAGCCTAGGGAAAGGTCATTTTGGCCCCTGGTGGCCTGTCACAGTGTGTACAGTTGATAGGGTTTGGTTTAAAAAATCAGAGAGTTTATAGAGAGAGAGAGAGAAAAAAAAAAAGACTGAATGTTAAGGGTGTGGATCATGAAAGAGGATTGGAGA
Source organism: Marmota marmota marmota (assembly GCF_001458135.2). Classification (NCBI taxonomy): domain Eukaryota; kingdom Metazoa; phylum Chordata; class Mammalia; order Rodentia; family Sciuridae; genus Marmota; species Marmota marmota. Next base: position 38,818,315 of record NW_026000037.1, on the reverse strand, counting down.
ATGAGAGGTGAGATACTGCCAAAGAGAAGTTCTGCTGGCTTTGTGAATTTGTTTCTGCTATAGTCCATCATCATTAAATGAGTCAGCAATGCAGTTAGACACAGTTGTTAAAATAGCCTAAATAAAATAATCAGTCCAGCCATGTTTGAATAAAGAGGCAGGGGAGAAAGAGGGAACATTTATACACATGTGGACTCATTCCCCACACCACTGGCAGAGACTGTTGGACAAATGTGACTTAAATTCTGAGTAAGAAGGAAGGTCTTGCTACTTTTGTTGGATAATTGGCTCAAATCATGTGTTTAATTCATGGGATATTATACCTTAATCTAACAGGAAATATTTAAGATATTTCTTTCCAAGTAGAGATGACTATGTCTGTCTTTCCTGGTTGCAATATGAGTGCATTGAAATAGGAACTAATTCTGTACTTCTGATTTTGAATGGTGGCTGACATTCACAGGAACTCACTTTATGCCAGGCCCTATGCTGAGAACTCTGCCTGTGTATTTCCTATTAACCATCTTTTGAGGTAGGTATGGTAATTACTCCTATTCCATAAATGAGGAAAGGCATGCTCCCAGAGGTTGAGAAGTTCCTTAATCAGCCAAAGCCTCATGATCAGTGAGGGGTCAAGCCAGAACTTGGACAAGTCTGCTTGAATCCAGAGCCAATAGTCTGCTCACCATGAAACACTGCTGCTGTGAGTCAATAGCAGCAGCCTCGCCACCATATTTACTACACATGCACAGTGAAATACCAGGAGAAAACAGAAGGCCTTTAGTGTTGGAGATATTAATCAAGTGGGTTGTAATTCATTCACAGCCACATACGGTCAACCCCAATTTTTGTATTAGATTATAGCAGAGGTGTGGAACCACAGCTCACACCTGCAGTCATCACCCTGACATTGGCCCTGGCTCCTGCTGTGAGTCTTTGGACAAATCACTTAGGATTCCTGGACCCAGGTCTGCTCCACACCTGTGGTATGGAGTCCAGTGAGTTTTTAAATAACAGAGTTTTCACCTCCAGAATTCCCAGAGTCTCAAATCATAAGAAAAGAAGAATTCCGCACCCCAGCCTTATAACACATGGGATTAATTTGCAATGTGTTCTGTGGTACTCTGATGCTGCCTGCTCAGTGATGTAGCCTCAGACCAATGTATGTCTGATAACTGGACTTTGGCCAAAAACAAAAAGAAAAACAAACAAACAAACAAACAAACAACAATAACAAAAAAAAAAAAAACAGTGGATTGCTTGGCAGCAGAGAACTTGCTCGAAGGTAGACTAGAGGATACTTTTTAAGCATTGCTGTAGCATCTTTTCCTTTGAAGTCTATCACAGATTATATCAGGACACGAGCCTCCAGAATTTCTAGATGGAATCTGCACCAGACTGGTGACAGCTTTTCCAATGACTTGTCTGCTAATGTTAAGAATTTCCACAAGAAGAAAAGTTTTCCAAGAAGTATTTGTATGTGAATGCTTTTTTATTAATACTTTTATAAATTGAGAGAGATGAGTTTGATTCTCTCATAAATTGCACAGCCAGAAAAAATACATGCTAAGATAAATTTGAATTTCATGCTAATTAGAAATAAACTAAATATCCCTAAATTACATGTACATACTTACACTAAAAGGTCATTCCTTGGTCATCTGAAATTCAAATTTAATGGGAAGTCCTGTATTTTTTATTAGCTAAATATGGCAACCATCTTTGTGGAAGGAAGAATATTTTGTTTGGCATTTTGGGTGGGATTTAGGTCAAAAGTGTCATAAACTAGAACAGTGTCAATTTGGACTTTTACTCATGACTTTGCCAGTTCCAGTGCTCCAGTGTTGAACATCTGCCAACATCGATTTGTTTTCAGTGGGTGTACATGTATTTAAATCCCTCATGCTATAAGTCTCTGCTTTTTTAAAGAAAAACACACACATACAACATTAAACTGGTTCATAAAATCAAAGAGATTCTGACTATTGATATGAGAACTTCTAAAAGGATGTAGCATGGTTTGGCCCACATCTGTGACTGCGTTCTTTGAACTAATTGGGAACTATTGCATGCTGGCAGGCTTTAATCGAGAAATATGTTTCCCCTTAAGGGTGATTTGTCTAATTGGCTGTAGAAATGCTTTTTCTCTGCTGCAGAAAGCTTTTTCCCATTTGCTAATGGTACAGCTTCCCCAGCCTTCCCCCACCCCCAGGGCTGATGCTACACTCATTTCATTGAACTCTGTTTGGAATTCTGTCATCAAGCTAGACAAGGTTTCAGAGTGGCATTCAGCTTGAAACAAGACAGTTTGTCTTTCTGGACTGGAGTTAACTACTCTAGAAAATTTGTGGGAAAAGGTAATCACTGATGTTGTGCAGGCTATCATTTCTAATCCAATGCAGAGATGAATTTAGGGATGGGATGAGGGTAGATCAAGGAAGTACAGGATAGGATGTTGGTTGTGTTTTCATTTCAAGGCTCCCGATTCTCAGGCTTTTAGCTATAGTGAGACTGGGTTGCCCAAACGGTCCCTGTGTGCATTTCTTTATTCCATGGTAAGTGCTTTTCTAGATTTCAGAAAATTGAACTTTTTTTTTCTTTTTTTGCTATAAAAACATTTAGCTGTAACATTCAAGATTATAAAAAGTTGTTTTGTCTATATGGTTATATACATCTATGGATCAAATACATCTTAAAGTCTAAGTAAAATTTCTAGGTCAATGCTTAGCAAAGGAAAGGTGAAATCTATGAGGTCACACATTGAGCAGAGGAGCCAGCACAGGTACTTGTGCTAAATATGGAGAGCCAGAGAAGTGGTTAGGGCAGGAAGCCCAGTGAGTCATACTGACTCATATTTTTGTGTCAATGCAAAGACAATGCCTATGGAAGGACTGAATGACCTGTTCTCAGACTGCCTTCATTTCAAGTTTCATAACCTCCATAACCCGCAGTGCTATAGACAGGACACTGATGTAATCCACAGGATGCTGCAGAACAGGTGAAAACACACATCAATGTCCTTCCTATGCCTCACAGTTAAACCCTGAAGAAAAGAGAAGATGTGAGTCTCATTACTTCCTCTCAAACTATAAAGTCAAAGCGATCTCATTGTATTTTCCACACATTCATTTTGGCGAGGAAATTGTTTTAATTTAAACTCGGGCTTATGTTTCATGTCATTGGAAAATAGTTAAAGGCATATGATACCTACTAGAAAGAAAAAGTTCATCTCAATACATACAGAACATTGATTTGTGGCTTCTGCTTTATCTGCAAACTGAGATTTACTTATTTGTGTGCTGAAGAGTGCATTAATCCATACACAGTATTACTGTTCATGCAGAAATGAAATATATTTAACAATAGAAATTCTTTCTTCTGGTGAAATCCCAAATAATCCTTTTTTGAAGGTTGTTGGGAGTACATTTGGCTCAGCCTTCTCCTGGGGAAGAGAGAAAAAGTGCAGTCCCCAGGGAGGACCCTACTTGGTGAAGGGGAACACACAGGGGACAGGGGTTACGCTTGGAAAAATCATCCCTTCCATGTTTTGAATGTCTCTTCTGATTAAGCCTTTCTTAAATTGATGTGTTCTCTCTTTTTTCCCTTCCTTTCTCTGAAACTATGAGACAAGTGATTTAAAAAGTATAAAATTTGCCACATCTGGAGGAAAAACAAAAACAAAAACCCTGTCCTTTCCAAATATCATTTATCAATTACTAGATGAGGATATGTTATTGTAATTGTTTTATTTTAGATTTAATCATTTCCTTTAGAAAGACTAGCAAAAAAAAAAAATGTAGCAATGGCTGATTTCCAAATGAGTGTGCTCCTATAAATTCTTTCCATTTAATAAGTATTTTAAAGGTGTATCTTATGTGGTAATGTGGTTTTTAAAAAGCTACTAAAATTGAAGTTTATGGTATATGATTTGGGGTCTATTCTGAATTTCTGCAATTTTTTTAAAAAGATGATTGCTTTTCACATACCCCACATTTTAATCTAATCAACCTATGGAAAAAGAAAAGTAACTTAAAAATAGCATTGCAGGGGGATTTGGAAGATGGCGGCGAGGGGAGTGCATTACCCCCGTGTGCTGCTTCACTGTGTGGGAGTATGACAAGTCAGGACGGCTAAAGGATATCTTGTTAGGAATTTCCAGCAATAGTGGGGTGCTCCGGAACCTGGAGGAAGGATTTCCATCGCACGAGGATCGGCTACGGGGACTCAAACGCGAGAGGTTTGTCGCACGGAGGGTAACTGCTTATTCAGCAAATCGCCCCGCGGC
>NW_026000037.1:38806106-38808464 GCF_001458135.2 Marmota marmota marmota | reverse complement strand
AAAATAGCATTGCATTTTTGCATTCTGGATCTTTTAGGTACTTATTGAGGGGTTCAGTACTTCACAAGGAAGCAATGATCCCTTGTCATCATAACCCATTAGCTTTGTTTAATGGATAAAATGACAAACTCACCATGATCAGAATTTTCTCTTTTTTATTTTTATTTATTTATTTTTTTGTGTGTGAAGCTAGAGTTAGAAACAGAGCCTCATGTGCTATATAAGCACTCTACCCTGAGCTATATCCCAAGCCTTTATTTTTTCTTTCGTGTTTTTGTTTTGTTTAGAGACAAGTTTTTTGTCACTAAGTTGCCCAGGCTGGCCTTGAATTTGTGATCCTCCAACTTCAGCCTCCTAAGTAACTGGGATTACAAGTGTGGACCACTGTGCTAGGCCAAACACAGTTTTCTAAAAGTGGGTGGGTAAGTTTGGAGTTCCAAATTTGAGAAACAGAGACCATTTCAAAGGATTGTTATGTGACTATCTTAAGCAGAGCATTCTTTTAAACTTCTAAATGTAGACCTGAATACCTGAATATTCTTTATCAACTAAACCAGTCATAACTGTTTTAAAATTCTAAACATCCAGTACCAATCTAGCACAAGGAAAACCACAGCATTAAATTTTGTTATGATTTTATTTAGTATGCCTGGGTGTCATTATTTGGTAACAGAATTCTAAGGCAATGCCTAAGGAGAACAATGTAATATTTTGATAAATAAGAGGCTATTAAAATAAAACAAATAAAAACAATTTATTTTACATGGTATTATCAATATTTATAATAAAAGGCCAAATCAGCAAGGGGTTTATAGGTATCTATCTATATGTTTGTGTGTGTATGTGTATTTCATATATATCTTTGTTTTCCTAAAAGGAATAGACACACACACACATACACATACACACACACACACACACACACACACACAAAACAAAACAAAACTAAACTTCTAGTTAAATAATATATTAGTCCTATACCAGCAAGGTGAATTAGAAAATTAAAATCATTGGTGACTCAGATAAACCCAGGACCATATCTTCTACCTCCAAAATTAAAAACAAAAGCAAAAATAACTATTCAAAAACAAATACCAAAATTTAAGTCTCAATCATCAAACATTCCAGATGATAGACATTGTGATAGTCAGCTTTGTATCACTGGGACCAAAATACCTTACAAGAACAACTTAGAGGAGGAAAAATTTATTTGGGGATCCTGGTTTCAGAGATAAAGTCTATGGTAGGTCAATTCCATTACTCTGGGCCTGAGGTGAGGCAGAGCCGTGTGGAAGAAGGGCATGGAGGAGGAAAGCTGGTCAGTTCATGATAATGAGGAAGCCAAGAGGGTGGTGTCAGGGACAAGATATAGTCCCCAAGACTCACTCTCTGTGACCTCTTTCCTTTAGCCATACTCTACCTGCCTACAGTGATAAATAAGAGACTATTAAAATAAAACAAATAAATTGCCCCTACGTTGCCTAACACATGAAATTTTTTTTTTTGGGGGGGGGGGGGGCGGGGGTATGCTGGGGATCAAATCTAGGACCCTGTGCATGATAAGTGCTCTACCACTGACCTACACACCCCAGCCCTCCAAAAAAATTTTGTACCCACTGAGCCACATCCGTAACCCTTCCCCAACTTTTTTTGAGACAGGTTCTCACTGAATTGCTGAGGCTGGCTTTGAATTTGTGATCATCCTTCCTCAGCCTCCCAATCAGTTGGGATTGCTGGCATGCACCACCATGCCCAGCCAGTCCTTTAAAAATTCACACCACCAGCTTTGGCCCCAAAACCCCTGACTTTGGTACAGCACCTGTGTTGTCCACACTTTATAGCACACAGTCACCCACCCACTCTGGCCTAGGTGACTTGTGGGAATCCAGGAGAGTAGCTGATTTAGGTACAACCTACGCTGTCACCAGCACCAGGACAATCTGACCTCCTTCTCTGCCTTCAGGATCATCCATCCCATGAGAGCAGACAGTTTGCTTCACTTCTAAGATAACTCAAGAGTTACATTAGAGACTGGAGATTATGTTATTCTCATGCCCATCCCTGCTCCTTTGTGGGGCCATCCTCACAGGCACATATCTTAGATCGTTACGGCCCTTGGCACAGTGACACATGCCTGTAATCCCAGCAATTTGAGAGGCTGAAGCAGGATACAAGTTCCAGAACTATCTCAGCAATTTACTGACACTATCTCAAGATAAAAAGGCTAGAGATGGGGCTGGGGTTGTAGCTCAGTGGTAGAGTGCTTGCCCAGTATGTGTGACACACTGGGTTCAATTTTCAGCATCACATATAAGTAAACAATGGTCCATTAACAAAAAAAAAAAAAAAAAAAAAAAA